>NC_138307.1:80721618-80784118 GCF_965601325.2 Salmo salar | reverse complement strand
GTGATGTGATGTGTGTGTATGTGTGATGTGATGTGTGTGTATGTGTGATGTGATGTGTGTGTATGTGTGATGTGATGTGTGTGTATGTGTGATGTCATGTGTGTGTATGTGTGATGTGATGTGTGTATGTGTGATGTGATGTGTGTGTATGTGTGATGTGATGTGTGTGTATGTGTGATGTGATGTGTGTGTATGTGTGATGTGATGTGTGTGTATGTGTGATGTGATGTGTGTGTATGTGTGATGTGATATGTGTGTATGTGTGATGTGATGTGTGTGTATGTGTGATGTGATGTGTGTGTATGTGTGATGTGATGTGTGTGTGTGATGTGATGTGTGTGTATGTGTGATGTGATGTGTGTGTGTGTGTGTGTGTGATGTGATGTGTGTGTATGTGTGATGTGATGTGTGTGTATGTGTGATGTGATGTGTGTGTATGTGTGATGTGATGTATGTGTGATGTGATGTGTGTGTATGTGTGATGTCATGTGTGTGTATGTGTGATGTGATGTGTGTATGTGTGATGTGATGTGTGTGTATGTGTGATGTGATGTGTGTGTATGTGTGATGTGATGTGTGTGTATGTGTGATGTGATGTGTGTGTATGTGTGATGTGATGTGTGTGTATGTGTGATGTGATATGTGTGTATGTGTGATGTGATGTGTGTGTATGTGTGATGTGATGTGTGTGTGTGTGTGATGTGATGTGTGTGTGTGTGTGATGTGATGTGTGTGTATGTGTGATGTGATGTGTGTGTGTGTGTGTGATGTGATGTGTGTGTATGTGTGATGTGATGTGTGTGTATGTGTGATGTGATGTGTGTGTATGTGTGATGTGATGTGTGTGTATGTGTGATGTGATGTGTGTGTATGTGTGATGTCATGTGTGTGTATGTGTGATGTGATGTGTGTATGTGTGATGTGATGTGTGTGTATGTGTGATGTGATGTGTGTGTATGTGTGATGTGATGTGTGTGTATGTGTGATGTGATGTGTGTGTATGTGTGATGTGATGTGTGTGTATGTGTGATGTGATGTGTGTGTATGTGTGATGTGATGTGTGTGTGTGTGTGATGTGATGTGTGTGTATGTGTGATGTGATGTGTGTGTATGTGTGATGTGATGTGTGTGTATGTGTGATGTGATGTGTGTGTATGTGTGATGTGATGTGTGTGTATGTGTGATGTGATGTGTGTATGTGTGATGTGATGTGTGTGTATGTGTGATGTGATGTGTGTGTATGTGTGATGTGATGTGTGTGTATGTGTGATGTGATGTGTGTGTATGTGTGATGTGATGTGTGTGTGTGTGTGATGTGATGTGTGTGTGTGTGTGATGTGATGTGTGTGTATGTGTGATGTGATGTGTGTGTGTGCATTCATGTGTTAAAACAGGGAGAACTTCTCTAACTGAAAATCAGCAGTGGAGCATCAAGGTTTCCTACAGGTGAAGATGAGGGTAACCTTGGACTTTTTGTGAGACTGAACACGTACAGGCCCACAGCAAGTACAGTCTCTTTCAAAGGGACTTCTGCCAAGCTTGTGAAACGGCCTCACAGATGGGAACGCAGTCAGTCATTCAGACAATACCAGTCAGTCATAACCAGTCAGACATAACTCCAGAAACATAATGTCTGGTCAACCAGAGAACTGACTGCTGGATGTAGTTTGGGATCAGTTTGTCAGGGACAGAGAACTGACTGCTGACTGGATGTAGTTTGGGATCAGTTAGTCAGGGACAGAGAACTGACTGACTGGATGTAGTTTGGGATCAGTTTGTCAGGGACAGAGAACTGACTGCTGACTGGATGTAGTTTGGGATCAGTTTGTCAGGGACAGAGAACTGACTGCTGACTGGATGTAGTTTGGGATCAGTTTGTCAGGGACAGAGAACTGACTGCTGGATGTAGTTTGGGATCAGTTTGTCAGGGACAGAGAACTGACTGCTGACTGGATGTAGTTTGGGATCAGTTTGTCAGGGACAGAGAACTGACTGACTGGATGTAGTTTGGGATCAGTTTGTCAGGGACAGAGAACTGACTGACTGGATGTAGTTTGGGATCAGTTTGTGAGGGACAGAGAACTGACTGACTGGATGTAGTTTGGGATCAGTTTGTCAGGGACAGAGAACTGACTGCTGGATGTAGTTTGGGATCAGTTTGTCAGGGACGGATAACTGACTGCTGGATGTAGTTTTGGATCAGTTTGTCAGGGACAGAGAACTGACTGACTGGATGTAGTTTGGGATCAGTTTGTCAGGGACAGAGAACTGACTGACTGGATGTAGTTTGGGATCAGTTTGTCAGGGACAGAGAACTGACTGACTGGATGTAGTTTGGGATCAGTTTGTCAGGGACAGAGAACTGACTGACTGGATGTAGTTTGGGATCAGTTTGTCAGAGACAGAGAACTGACTGCTGACTGGATGTAGTTTGGGATCAGTTTGTCAGGGACAGAGAACTGACTGACTGGATGTAGTTTGGGATCAGTTTGTCAGGGACAGAGAACTGACTGCTGGATGTAGTTTGGGATCAGTTTGTCAGGGACAGAGAACTGACTGCTGGATGTAGTTTGGGATCAGTTTGTCAGGGACAGAGAACTGACTGACTGGATGTAGTTTGGGATCAGTTTGTCAGGGACAGAGAACTGACTGCTGGATGTAGTTTGGGATCAGTTTGTCAGGGACAGATAACTGACTGCTGGATGTAGTTTGGGATCAGTTTGTCAGGGACAGAGAACTGACTGCTGGATGTAGTTTGGGATCAGTTTGTCAGGGACAGATAACTGACTACTGGATGTAGTTTGGGATCAGTTTGTCAGGGACAGAGAACTGACTGCTGACTGGATGTAATTTGGGATCAGTTTGTCAGGGACAGAGAACTGACTGCTGACTGGATGTAGTTTGGGATCAGTTTGTCAGGGACAGAGAACTGACTGACTGGATGTAGTTTGGGATCATTTTGTCAGGGACAGAGAACTGACTGCTGACTGGATGTAGTTTGGGATCAGTTTGTCAGGGACAGAGAACTGACTGCTGGATGTAGTTTGGGATCAGTTTGTCAGGGACAGACAACTGACTGACTGGATGTAGTTTGGGATCAGTTTGTCAGGGACAGAGAACTGACTGACTGGATGTAGTTTGGGATCAGTTTGTCAGGGACAGAGAGCTGACTGACTGGATGTAGTTTGGGATCAGTTTGTCAGGGACAGAGAACTGACTGCTGACTGGATGTAGTTTGGGATCAGTTTGTCAGGGACAGAGAACTGACTACTGACTGGATGTAGTTTGGGATCAGTTTGTCAGGGACAGAGAACTGACTGACTGGATGTAGTTTGGGATCAGTTTGTCAGGGACAGAGAACTGACTGACTGGATGTAGTTTGGGATCAGTTTGTCAGGGACAGAGAACTGACTGCTGGATGTAGTTTGGGATCCGTTTGTCAGGGACAGAGAACTGACTGCTGACTGGATGTAGTTTGGGATCAGTTTGTCAGGGACAGAGAACTGACTGCTGGATGTAGTTTGGGATCAGTTTGTCAGGGACAGAGAACTGACTGACTGGATGTAGTTTGGGATCAGTTTGTCAGGGACAGAGAACTGACTGCTGGATGTAGTTTGGGATCAGTTTGTCAGGGACAGAGAACTGACTGACTGGATGTAGTTTGGGATCAGTTTGTCAGGGACAGAGAACTGACTGCTGGATGTAGTTTGGGATCAGTTTGTCAGGGACAGAGAACTGACTGCTGGATGTAGTTTGGGATCAGTTTGTCAGGGACTGAGAACTGACTGACTGGATGTAGTTTGGGATCAGTTTGTCAGGGATAGAGAACTGACTGACTGGATGTAGTTTGGGATCAGTTTGTCAGGGACAGAGAACTGACTGCTGACTGGATGTAGTTTGGGATCAGTTTGTCAGGGACAGAGAACTGACTGACTGGATGTAGTTTGGGATCAGTTTGTCAGGGACAGAGAACTGAGTGCTGACTGGATGTAGTTTGGGGTCAGTTTGTCAGGGACAGAGACCTGACTGCTGACTGGATGTAGTTTGGGATCAGTTTGTCAGGGACAGAGAACTGACTGCTGGATGTAGTTTGGGATCAGTTTGTCAGGGACAGAGAATTGACAGCTGGATGTAGTTTGGGATCAGTTTGTCAGGGACAGAGAACTGACTGCTGGATGTAGTTTGGGGTCAGTTTGTCAGGGACAGAGAACCTACAGCTGGATGTAGTTTGGGATCAGTTTGTCAGGGAGAGAGAACTGACTGCTGACTGGATGTAGTTTGGGATCAGTTTGTCAGGGACAGAGAACTGACTGCTGACTGGATGTAGTTTGGGATCAGTTTGTCAGGGACAGAGAACTGACTACTGGATGTAGTTTGGGATCAGTTTGTCAGGGACACAGAACTGACTGACTGGATGTAGTTTGGGATCAGTTTGTCAGGGACAGAGAACTGACTACTGGATGTAGTTTGTGATCAGTTTGTCAGGGACAGAGAACTGACTGCTGACTGGATGTAGTTTGGGATCAGTTTGTCAGGGACAGAGAACTGACTGCTGGATGTATTTTGGGATCAGTTTGTCAGGGACATGTCATATTATGTATATATAGTGTTGTAACGATGTGGAAATGGTTAAAGTACAAAAGAGAAAATAAATAAACAGGGTGGTTGTTTCTTCACTGGTTGACCTTTTGTTGTGACAACAGGTGTGGTGGCTAATTTCTGCATTACCAAATGAGGAGAGTTACAAACTTCACACACCAGTCAGAGTTATACTTAAAACTACATCTTTAATAATTAAGATGCTTTTGCAAAAGCACTGGACTTTCAATGAAGCGCTATCTCTAATGAGCCATTGAAAAGTGATTACACAACAGTACAAAGATCTTTTAAACCCAAGATCCACCTCTTTCAACATACATGACGAACAACAGATCTTAGGAACAGTTCACAAAGGTTAAGTTTTGTATGAAAGATATCTATAAAACATAGCAGACAGCAGCTGCTGTATCAACAGTGTTCATTGTATAGACCAGTATCTGGTCCACCTACCCCAAACTGGAACCGTCTCTCCCTGGTACGGTATAGAACAGAACCATTAGCTCATCCAATGGCATAAATCAATTGACAACTCTAGATACTCCCATCTCAAGTAAACCCCTTCTTGACTCCACTCCTGGACAAGCTCACTGAGGGGAGTGACTTGCGCACAGACATTGTGGAGACAAATAATTGGTTCCCCATTAATCACGCCATCCCTTCACATGGTTTAACAGATACATTCTGCCACTGCGTACTCTCTGTTTAGGGCCAAATAGCATTCTAGTTTGCTCAGTTTTTTTGTTAATTCTTTCCAATGTGTCAAGTAATTCTCTTTTTGTTTTCTCATGATTTGGTTGGGTGTAATTGTGTTGCTGTCCTGGGGCTCTGTGGGGTCTGTTTGTGTTTGTGAACAGAGCCCCAGGACCAGTTGCTTAGAGGACTCTTCTCCAGGTTCATCTCTCTGTAGGTGATGGCTTAGCTATAGAAGGTTTGGGAATCGCTACCTTTTAGGTGGTCGTAGAATTGAACGGCTCTTTTTCGGATTTGATAATTACCGGGTATCAGCCTAATTCTGCTCTGCATGCATTATTTGGTGTTTTACGTTGTACACTGAGGATATTTTTGCAGAATTCTGCATGCAGTCTCAATTTGGTGTTTGCTCCGTTTTGTGAATTCTTGGTTGGTGAGCGGACCCCAGACCTCTTAACCATAA
Organism: Salmo salar; assembly: GCF_965601325.2. Classification (NCBI taxonomy): domain Eukaryota; kingdom Metazoa; phylum Chordata; class Actinopteri; order Salmoniformes; family Salmonidae; genus Salmo; species Salmo salar. Next base: position 80,778,366 of record NC_138307.1, on the reverse strand, counting down.
AGGGCAATGGGTTCTATAACTGATTCAAGTATTTTTAGCCAGATCCTAATTGGTATGTCAAATTTTATGTTCCTTTTGATGGCAATGAAGACCCATCTTGCCTTGTCTCTCAGATCGTTTACAGCTTTGTGGAAGTTACCTGTGGCGCTGATGTTTAGGCCGAGGTATGTATAGCTTTTTGTGTGCTGTAGGGCAACGGTGTCTAGATGGAATTTGTATTTGTGGTCCTGGCGACTGGACCTTTTTTGGAACACCATTATTTTGGTGTTACTGAGATTTACTGTTAGGGCCCAGGACTGGCAGAATCTGTGCAGAAGATCTAGGTGCTGCTGTAGGCTCTCTCTCTCTCTCTCACTCTCTCTCTCTCTCTCTCTCGCTCTCTCTACCTCTCTCTCCCTCCCCCCCTCCCCCCTCTCTCTCTCTCTCTGCCCCTCTCTCTCGGCTGCCTAAGGAGATGTCCTATCTAAGTATACATCTCTTCTATCCAGCCCAGAAACCTGAGGTGGTCTGCCTCTAATCCAGCCCCATAATGCACCAGTATGAATGGGAGGATGGGAAGGTGTCGGTTAAATGAGGTGAAAGAACTCAGCCATATAAAATCTGTATGGTTAGAGACATGGCCAGAATAACCGATGACAGCAGCAGAATCAGAGACATTCAGTTTAAAAAAAAGACCGCTAAGGGAAAACCCATCACTATGTTCTACTGGAAAACCCATCACTATGTTCTACTGGAAAACACATCACTATGTTCTACTGGAAAACCCATCACTATGTTCTACTGGAAAACCCATCACTATGTTCTACTGGAAAACCCATCACTATGTTCTACTGGAAAACACATCACTATGTTCTACTGGAAAACCCATCACTATGTTCTACTGGAAAACCCATCACTATGTTCTACTGGAAAACCCATCACTATGTTCTACTGGAAAACCCATCACTATGTTCTACTGGAAAACCCATCACTATGTTCTACTGGAAAACCCATCACTATGTTCTACTGGAAAACACATCACTATATTCTACTGGAAAACCCATCACTGTGTTCTACTGGAAAACCCATCACTATGTTCTACTGGAAAACCCATCACTATGTTCTACTGGAAAACCCATCACTATGTTCTACTGGAAAACCCATCACTATGTTCTACTGGAAAACCCATCACTATGTTCTACTGGAAAACCCATCACTATGTTCTACTGGAAAACACATCACTATGTTCTACTGGAAAACCCATCACTATGTTCTACTGGAAAACCCATCACTATGTTCTACTGGAAAACCCATCACTATGTTCTACTGGAAAACCCATCACTATGTTCTACTGGAAAACCCATCACTATGTTCTACTGGAAAACACATCACTATGTTCTACTGGAAAACCCATCACTATGTTCTACTGGAAAACACATCACTATGTTCTACTGGAAAACCCATCACTATGTTCTACTGGAAAACCCATCACTATGTTCTACTGGAAAACCCATCACTATGTTCTACTGGAAAACACATCACTATGTTCTACTGGAAAACCCATCACTATGTTCTACTGGAAAACCCATCACTATGTTCTACTGGAAAACACATCACTATGTTCTACTGGAAAACCCATCACTCTCTGCTCCCCTATAGTTCCTCTGTTCCCCTATAGTTAATCTAGTCCCCTATAGTTCCTCTGCTCCCCTATAGTTCATCTGCTCCCCTATAGTTCCTCTTCTCCCCTATAGTTCCTCTGTTCCCCTATAGTTCATCTGCTCCCCTATAGTTCATCTGCTCCCCTATAGTTCCTCTGCTCCCCTATAGTTCCTCTGCTCCCTATAGTTCCTCTGTTCCCCTATAGTTCCTCTGCTCCCCTATAGTTCCTCTGCTCCCCTATAGTTCCTCTGCTCCCCTATAGTTCCTTTGTTCCCCTATAGTTCATCTGCTCCCCTATAGTTCCTCCGCTCCCCTATAGTTCCTCTGCTCCCCTATAGTTCCTCTGTTCCCCTATAGTTCATCTAGTCCCCTATAGTTCCTCTGTTCCCCTATAGTTCCTCTGTTCCCCTATAGTTCATCTAGTCCCCTATAGTTCCTCTGTTCCCCTATTGTTCCTCTGTTCCCCTATAGTTCATCTAGTCCCCTATAGTTCATCTGTTCCCCTATAGTTCCTCTGCTCCCCTATCGTTCCTCTGTTCCCCTATAGTTCTTCTGTTCCCCTATAGTTCATCTAGTCCCCTATAGTTCCTCTGTTCCCCTATAGTTCCTCTGTTCCCCTATAGTTCAACTAGTCCCCTATAGTTCCTCTGTTCCCCTATAGTTCCTCTGCTCCCCTATCGTTCCTCTGTTCCCTTATAGTTCATCTAGTCCCCTATAGTTCCTCTGTTCCCCTATAGTTCCTCTGCTCCCCTATAGTTCCTCTGCTCCCCTATAGTTCCTCTGCTCCCCTATAGTTCATCTAGTCCCCAAAAGTTCCTCTGTTCCCCTATAGTTCCTCTGCTCCCCTATAGTTCCTCTGTTCCCCTATAGTTCCTCTGTTCCCCTATAGTTCATCTAGTCCCCTATAGTTCCTCTGTTCCCCTATAGTTCCTCTGTTCCCCTATAGTTCCTCTGTTCCCCTATAGTTCCTCTGTTCCCCTATAGTTCCTCTGTTCCCCTATAGTTCATCTGTTCCCCTATAGTTCCTCTGTCCCCCTATAGTTCCTCTGCTCCCCTATAGTTCCTCTGTTCCCCTATAGTTAACCTGCTCCCCTATAGTTCCTCTGCTCCCCTATAGTTAACCTGCTCCCCTATAGTTCATCTGCTCCCCTATAGTTCCTTTGCTCCCCTATAGTTCCTCTGTTCCCCTATAGTTCCTCTGCTCTGCTATAGTTCCTCTATTCCCCTATAGTTAATCTGCTCCCCTATAGTTCCTCTGCTCCCCTATAGTTCATCTAGTCCCCTATAGTTCATCTGTTCCCCTATAGTTCATCTGCTCCCCTATAGTTCCTCTGTTCCCCTATAGTTCCTCTGTTCCCCTATAGTTAATCTGCTCCCCTATAGTTCCTCTGCTCCCTTATAGTTCCTCTACTCCCCTATAGTTCCTCTGCTCCCCTATAGTTCCTCTGTTCCCCTATAGTTCATCTAGTCCCCTATAGTTCCTCTGTTCCCCTATAGTTCATCTAGTCCCCTATAGTTAATCTGCTCCCCTATAGTTCCTTTGCTCCCCTATAGTTCCTCTGTTCCCCTATAGTTCCTCTGCTCTGCTATAGTTCCTCTATTCCCCTATAGTTAATCTGCTCCCCTATAGTTCCTCTGCTCCCCTATAGTTCATTAGTCCCCTATAGTTCATCTGTTCCCCTATAGTTCATCTGCTCCCCTATAGTTCCTCTGTTCCCCTATAGTTCCTCTGTTCCCCTATAGTTCCTCTGCTCCCCTATTGTTTCTCTGCTCCCTATAGTTCCTCTGTTCCCCTATAGTTCCTCTGCTCCCCTATAGTTAATCTTCTCCCCTATAGTTCCTCTGCTCCCCTATAGTTCCTCTGCTCCCCTATAGTTCCTCTGCTCCCCTATAGTTCCTCTGTTCCCCTATAGTTCATCTAGTCCCCTATAGTTCCTCTGTTCCCCTATAGTTCATCTAGTCCCCTATAGTTAATCTGCTCCCCTATAGTTCCTTTGCTCCCCTATAGTTCCTCTGTTCCCCTATAGTTCCTCTGCTCTGCTATAGTTCCTCCATTCCCCTATAGTTAATCTGCTCCCCTATAGTTCCTCTGCTCCCCTATAGTTCATTAGTCCCCTATAGTTCATCTGTTCCCCTATAGTTCATCTGCTCCCCTATAGTTCCTCTGTTCCCCTATAGTTCCTCTGTTCCCCTATAGTTCCTCTGCTCCCCTATTGTTTCTCTGCTCCCTATAGTTCCTCTGTTCCCCTATAGTTCCTCTGCTCCCCTATAGTTAATCTTCTCCCCTATAGTTCCTCTGCTCCCCTATAGTTCCTCTGCTCCCCTATAGTTCCTCTGTTCCCCTATTGTTTCTCTGCTCCCTATAGTTCATCTGCTCCCCTATAGTTCCTCTGTTCCCCTATAGTTCCTCTGTTCCCCTATAGTTCCTCTGCTCCCCTATAGTTCCTCTGCTCCCCTATAGTTAACCTTCTCCCCTATAGTTCCTCTGTTCCCCTATAGTTAATCTGCTCCCCTATAGGTCCTCTATTCCCCTATAGTTCCTCTGTTCCCCTATAGTTAATCTAGTCCCCTATAGTTCATCTTCTCCCCTATAGTTCCTCTGCTCCCTATAGTTCAACTGCTCCCCTATAGTTAATCTGCTCCCCTATAGTTCCTCTATTCCCCTATAGTTCCTCTGCTCCCCTATAGTTCCTCTGTTCCCCTATAGTTAATCTAGTCCCCTATAGTTCATCTTCTCCCCTATTGTTCCTCTGCTCCCCTATAGTTCCTCTGCTCCCCTATAGTTCCTCTGTTCCCCTATAGTTCCTCTGTTCCCCTATAGTTAATCTGCTCCCCTATAGTTCCTCTGTTCCCCTATAGTTCCTCTGTTCCCCTATAGTTAACCTGCTCCCCTATAGTTCCTCTGTTCCCCTATAGTTCCTCTGTTCCCCTATAGTTCCTCTGCTCCCCTATAGTTCCTCTGCTCCCCTATAGTTCCTCTGTTCCCCTATAGTTCCTCTGTTCCCCTATAGTTAATCTGCTCCCCTATAGTTCCTCTGTTCCCCTATAGTTCCTCTGTTCCCCTATAGTTAATCTGCTCCCCTATAGTTCCTCTGCTCCCCTATAGTTCCTCTGTTCCCCTATAGTTAATCTAGTCCCCTATAGTTCATCTTCTCCCCTATAGTTCCTCTGCTCCCCTATAGTTCCTCTGCTCCCCTATAGTTCCTCTGTTCCCCTATAGTTCATCTAGTCCCCTATAGTTCCTCTGTTCCCCTATAGTTCCTCTGTTCCCCTATAGTTCATCTAGTCCCCTATAGTTCCTCTGTTCCCCTATTGTTCCTCTGTTCCCCTATAGTTCATCTAGTCCCCTATAGTTCCTCTGTTCCCCTATAGTTCCTCTGCTCCCCTATCGTTCCTCTGTTCCCCTATAGTTCTTCTGTTCCCCTATAGTTCATCTAGTCCCCTATAGTTCCTCTGTTCCCCTATAGTTCCTCTGTTCCCCTATAGTTCAACTAGTCCCCTATAGTTCCTCTGTTCCCCTATAGTTCCTCTGCTCCCCTATCGTTCCTCTGTTCCCTTATAGTTCATCTAGTCCCCTATAGTTCCTCTGTTCCCCTATAGTTCCTCTGCTCCCCTATAGTTCCTCTGCTCCCCTATAGTTCCTCTGCTCCCCTATAGTTCATCTAGTCCCCAAAAGTTCCTCTGTTCCCCTATAGTTCCTCTGCTCCCCTATAGTTCCTCTGTTCCCCTATAGTTCCTCTGTTCCCCTATAGTTCATCTAGTCCCCTATAGTTCCTCTGTTCCCCTATAGTTCCTCTGTTCCCCTATAGTTCCTCTGTTCCCCTATAGTTCCTCTGTTCCCCTATAGTTCCTCTGTTCCCCTATAGTTCCTCTGTTCCCCTATAGTTCCTCTGTTCCCCTATAGTTCCTCTGTTCCCCTATAGTTCATCTGTTCCCCTATAGTTCCTCTGTCCCCCTATAGTTCCTCTGCTCCCCTATAGTTCCTCTGTTCCCCTATAGTTAACCTGCTCCCCTATAGTTCCTCTGCTCCCCTATAGTTAACCTGCTCCCCTATAGTTCATCTGCTCCCCTATAGTTCCTTTGCTCCCCTATAGTTCCTCTGTTCCCCTATAGTTCCTCTGCTCTGCTATAGTTCCTCTATTCCCCTATAGTTAATCTGCTCCCCTATAGTTCCTCTGCTCCCCTATAGTTCATCTAGTCCCCTATAGTTCATCTGTTCCCCTATAGTTCATCTGCTCCCCTATAGTTCCTCTGTTCCCCTATAGTTCCTCTGTTCCCCTATAGTTAATCTGCTCCCCTATAGTTCCTCTGCTCCCTTATAGTTCCTCTACTCCCCTATAGTTCCTCTGCTCCCCTATAGTTCCTCTGTTCCCCTATAGTTCATCTAGTCCCCTATAGTTCCTCTGTTCCCCTATAGTTCATCTAGTCCCCTATAGTTAATCTGCTCCCCTATAGTTCCTTTGCTCCCCTATAGTTCCTCTGTTCCCCTATAGTTCCTCTGCTCTGCTATAGTTCCTCTATTCCCCTATAGTTAATCTGCTCCCCTATAGTTCCTCTGCTCCCCTATAGTTCATTAGTCCCCTATAGTTCATCTGTTCCCCTATAGTTCATCTGCTCCCCTATAGTTCCTCTGTTCCCCTATAGTTCCTCTGTTCCCCTATAGTTCCTCTGCTCCCCTATTGTTTCTCTGCTCCCTATAGTTCCTCTGTTCCCCTATAGTTCCTCTGCTCCCCTATAGTTAATCTGCTCCCCTATAGTTCCTCTGCTCCCCTATAGTTCCTCTGCTCCCCTATAGTTCCTCTGTTCCCCTATTGTTTCTCTGCTCCCTATAGTTCATCTGCTCCCCTATAGTTCCTCTGTTCCCCTATAGTTCCTCTGTTCCCCTATAGTTCCTCTGTTCCCCTATAGTTCCTCTGCTCCCCTATAGTTCCTCTGCTCCCTATAGTTCCTCTGCTCCCCTATAGTTCCTCTGCTCCCCTATAGTTCCTCTGCTCCGCTATAGTACCTCTGCTCCCCTATAGTTAACCTTCTCCCCTATAGTTCCTCTGTTCCCCTATAGTTAATCTGCTCCCCTATAGGTCCTCTATTCCCCTATAGTTCCTCTGTTCCCCTATAGTTAATCTAGTCCCCTATAGTTCATCTTCTCCCCTATAGTTCCTCTGCTCCCTATAGTTCAACTGCTCCCCTATAGTTAATCTGCTCCCCTATAGTTCCTCTATTCCCCTATAGTTCCTCTGCTCCCCTATAGTTCCTCTGTTCCCCTATAGTTAATCTAGTCCCCTATAGTTCATCTTCTCCCCTATTGTTCCTCTGCTCCCCTATAGTTCCTCTGCTCCCCTATAGTTCCTCTGCTCCCCTATAGTTCCTCTGTTCCCCTATAGTTAATCTGCTCCCCTATAGTTCCTCTGTTCCCCTATAGTTCCTCTGTTCCCCTATAGTTAACCTGCTCCCCTATAGTTCCTCTGTTCCCCTATAGTTCCTCTGTTCCCCTATAGTTCCTCTGCTCCCCTATAGTTCCTCTGCTCCCCTGTAGTTCCTCTGTTCCCCTATAGTTCCTCTGTTCCCCTATAGTTAATCTGCTCCCCTATAGTTCCTCTGCTCCCCTATAGTTCCTCTGTTCCCCTATAGTTAATCTAGCTCCCCTATAGTTCCTCTGCTCCCCTATAGTTCCTCTGTTCCCCTATAGTTAATCTAGTCCCCTATAGTTCATCTTCTCCCCTATAGTTCCTCTGTTCCCCTATAGTTCCTCTGCTCCCCTATAGTTCCTCTGTTCCCCTATAGTTCCTCTGTTCCCCTATAGTTAATCTGCTCCCCTATAGTTCCTCTGCTCCCCTATACGTTATATTTGAAATCGTGTCTGTGACATTGAGTCACGTTGAACAAGTCGTCAAGGCCTGGCAACATCGGTAGATTAGTTAGGGATTCAAAATTCCACCAAATCCATTTATGGAATGGCTCCTGTGGCAGGTTATCCAGGGCTTGGTGGATGTCCCTGTGGTGAATCATGATGCCATGGGCCTGGCTGTACATTCTTCTGTCTGTTGTTATGGTGGATGTCCCTGTGGTGAATCATGATGCCATGGGCCTGGCTGTACATTCTTCTGTCTGTTGTTATGGTGGATGTCCCTGTGGTGAATCATGATGCCATGGGCCTGGCTGTACATTCTTCTGTCTGTTGTTATGGTGGATGTCCCTGTGGTGAATCATGATGCCATGGGCCTGGCTGTACATTCTTCTGTCTGTTGTTATGGTGGATGTCCCTGTGGTGAATCATGATGCCATGGGCCTGGCTGTACATTCTTCTGTCTGTTGTTATGGTGGATGTCCCTGTGGTGAATCATGATGCCATGGGCCTGGCTGTACATTCTTCTGTCTGTTGTTATGGTGGATGTCCCTGTGGTGAATCATGATGCCATGGGCCTGGCTGTACATTCTTCTGTCTGTTGTTATGGTGGATGTCCCTGTGGTGAATCATGATGCCATGGGCCTGGCTGTACATTCTTCTGTCTGTTGTTATGGTGGATGTCCCTGTGGTGAATCATGATGCCATGGGCCTGGCTGTACATTCTTCTGTCTGTTGTTATGGTGGATGTCCCTGTGGTGAATCATGATGCCATGGGCCTGGCTGTACATTCTTCTGTCTGTTGTTATGGTGGATGTCCCTGTGGTGAATCATGATGCCATGGGCCTGGCTGTACATTCTTCTGTCTGTTGTTATGGTGGATGTCCCTGTGGTGAATCATGATGCCATGGGCCTGGCTGTACATTCTTCTGTCTGTTGTTATGGTGGATGTCCCTGTGGTGAATCATGATGCCATGGGCCTGGCTGTACATTCTTCTGTCTGTTGTTATGGTGGATGTCCCTGTGGTGAATCATGATGCCATGGGCCTGGCTGTACATTCTTCTGTCTGCTGTTATGGTGGATATGTCCATGTGTTCTTGATGTCTCAGTCTGTGAAGCTATCTGGGCATGTCCGGCAGGTGTCTTGATGTGTTGCTCTGTCTGGGCATGTTGGTAATCAGACTTATGAATGCTTTGTTGCCTGGTCTGACTAAGGGTGTGGAATGTTGTCCCAGGGAACCTTCAGGGTTGTCCCAGGGATCTTTGTTATTCTATGATGCCTGGCCAGCAGGGTGTGGGATAAGGCTGATGATTGGCTTGTAGAATGGAACCAGGAAGCACATCACCACGGAGCAGCCAATCAGAACATGCCGTAGAAGCCTTCTGGACATACCTTGACCTATTAGAGAGACAAGAGACAGATATATAATACATTTTAGATTACCACCAACTATCTTGATAATTTACAAATATATCAGGAAGTAAATACATAATAGAACATAAAGATGACAGAATTATAAATACATCACTGATGCAACAAATTAGCCTGGATACCAGTCTGTCTGTGTTAACATTCCACTCCTTGCCATGCCAAACATCTTTGGCATATGACATCTTCCACAGAGTACAATGAGTGGAATGTTAACACAAAACAGTTCTGGATTTTTGGCTATAGACTTGTGGCAAAACCAGTTAAAGGTCTGTGCTGTTGATTATTCCAGTCAAATTAACTTGATCAGATAAGGGATGGATCGATCTTTACAGATTGTTTACCTGGAGGAAAACAAGGGGATGGTCATGGTTTTTACATTTCAGTCAAGGGGAGGGTTGAGTATTTTATTTTAAATCTAGTCCAGGGAGGGTCATGTCATTTGTAATTGATGAAATGTCTATATCCGTGTTCTAGAACTAGTTGCTTATCGGGCTGAATGTCAATGTGTACCAAATACGGCCCCTCATCTCTGAGTCTCCTCTGGATTCTCCTCGGATTCTCCTCTGGACGTGTAATATCAAGTGTGCCTGCCTATAGGCTAGTTAGTGTGGTCTCAATCAAATGATCCATAGCCTATAGCCTAGTGCATGCTGGGAAAAAGCACAGAGCATAGTTATATTAATAAGATAGCTGCTGGGATGGTGTGAATACAACTAGGGTGCATTACACTGCAATGGATATTCCAACCCTGAGCCTGACCTGCTCTTGCTGATCAAATACATGTCTGTGTGCTGCCTAACCAATGGCTGTGCTGTGTGGGTCCTACGGTGGCAGTTCAGGAAGAGAGTCAAAGGATTCTTTCCCGAAAATAATTTTCCTCACAGACTAGCCTCACGGACTGTTCTGTTCAGTTTGAGAAGGAGAGCGCGAAGATGAGGAGGACAGGAGGTCAACTTTGATAGCTTGCTACTCCTTTAATTGATTTTATTAAAAACAATATATTTCTAGCCCATTATGTTTTTATCAGAGTTATTGACATCACAAAAAGCCTGATTCGAATAACTTACATCGTGGTGCTGAAACTTGAAGCAACAGCTGCGGCACAATGAATCAGAAATGGAGAGCTCACGGTTCTGAAAGTTGGCATAATTGTATTCATTTTAATTAGACAACAAGAGGGCTTTCTGTTGGAGCCTATTTTTTACTTAACCTTTATTTAAGTAGGCAAGCCATTTAAGAACAAATTCTTATTTACAATGACGGTCTACCCCGGACGACGCTGGGCCAATTGTGTGCCGCCTTATGGGACTCCCAATCACAGCCAGATGTGATGCAGCCTGGATTCGAACCAGGTACTGCAGTGACGCCTCTTGACGCCTTTGCACAGAAATGCAGTGTCTTAGACCAATGCGCCACTCAGGAGATTTCTTGATTTTTTTCTTCCTATTTAAGAAATAAGAGGTAGGTCTACGTGTTTGACAGAAGACATTAGGCTGCTATATCCATATATTTATCGGTCAGTTCCTCCACCCACCATGCTCTCTTTAAATAGCCTACCTCCGTGTCAGTGAAGGGCTGTAAAGTTAAAACCAAGACTCCAATTGAGGGGGTGTGAGAATGTAAGCCATAGCTCTAACTTTTATTCAACAAAACGTTAAAAAAAAAACACAGACCTACACCATTTTAACTTCAGATTTTTAAGAAAATAAAAACGGATCCGATTATATAAAGTGATCTTTAACAGCGCTTTATGGTAGAAACTAGCCGTAAAACACCCGGGAAAGACTTGACTGCAATGCATATGGGAATATCATTGCTTCGTTTCTTTGACATTCTGAGGCTGAGCTACAACCTATAGCCGAGGAGACAAAACAAATGGACTCTGCTTGGGGAGGTAATCAAATTCTGTCAACGTCAATATTCACTTTCTGTACAATAGAAGCTATTTAAACCCCAACCAGCTTTTAGGGAAACACTTGTGACCTTCTCTCATTGAGTTAAGCCACGTATAAAGAGTGGCCAGTAGTAGGTTTACTCTGTCTGGGGTAGAAAGGTGGAAACAACTTGAAAGTACCATCCTCAGATTCCTAATGACGTCTCAAATGGAATTATTTGGGGACAGTTTCGTTGCAAACAAGACACATTGATTTGGCATCGGATAAAATGAATGATAAGATGAAGACATAGGCCTATATGCCTGTCCATTCTTAGCCTGTCATTTCGGTAATGTGTGTGCTATTAAAAAATATTCTGCTAATATTACAAAATGAAGTAGAATCGCATTAAATGTTTGAAAAAAATACCTACAAATATGATGATAGATTCATGGAATGCTTTGGCTATAAATGACATCTTTCTACCCCTACTCTTGTGCATGGTGGTCTGCCAACACACAGCCTTTAGCCCACAGTCCCGTGTGCTATCAAATGTCCTGCGTTGCCATGAAATAATTACAGGACGAAGAACAGATTCTAAAAACTGTAATATCAAAGGCTCTGGCCTGTCCAAGAACAAAATCTTTAGCTAACACGGCCTGTGCTTTTTGCTATTTTCTTTCATGAAAAGTAGGCCTAAGGCATAGCCTCTCATACCCCCTCAATTCTAGTCTTAGTTTTAACTTAACAGCCCTTCACTGACACGGAGCTAGTCTATTTAATATTTAAAGAGAGCATGGTGGGTGGAGGAATTGACCGACAAATCTATGGATATAGCAGCCTAATGTCGTCTGTCAAACACATAGATCTACCTCTTATTTCTTAAATAGGAAGAAATAGGCTGCAACACAAAGCCCTCTTGTTGTTAGTAACGTCTAATTAAAATGAAGACGGTTGAAATGAATAATGCCTACTCGAATTTGCCTCCTGTCAGCACCATGAGCTGTCCATTTCCAAATGATTGTGTCACTGCTGCTTCAAGTTTCAGCACCACAATGTAAATTACTCAAATCTGGCTTATTGTGAGATCAACATCATGGACAAGAAACATATTGTATTTAATAAAATCAATTAAAGTAGTAGTAAGCAATTCAAATCGACCTCCTGTCCTCAACTTCGTGCTCTCCTTCTCAAACTGAACAGAACATAGCCCATAGCCTAATCCCCAAAACAATTCGGAAGAAACTTTTGACTCTCTTCCTGAACTGCCACCGTAGGACCCACACAGCACAGCCATTGGTTAGGCAGCACACAGACATGTATTTGATCAGCAAGAGCAGGTCAGGCTCAGGGTTGGAATATCCATTGCAGTGTAATGCACCCTAGTTGTATTCACACCATCCCAGCAGCTATCTTATTAATATAACTATGCTCTGTGCTTTTTCCCAGCATGCACTAGGCTATAGGCTATGGATCATGTGATTGAGACCACACTAACTAGCCTATAATCACACTTGATATTGCACGCCCACGGAGACTCAGAGATGAGGGGCCGTATTTGGTACACATTGACATTCAGCCCAATAAGCAACTAGTTCTAGAACACGGATATAGACATTTCATCAATTACAAATGACATGACCCTCCCTGGACTAGATTTAAAATAAAATACTCAACCCTCCCCTTGACTGAAATGTAAAAAGCATGACCATCCCCTTGTTTTCCTCCAGGTAACCATTCTGTAAATATCGATCCATCCCTTACTGCTACAATGACACTCCCTCCAGGTGATGTATTTTGGCTACATTGACAGGACAACCTTTCACTTAAAACATTGTTATTTTTTTAGTATTAAATAAACTTTGTTCTGATCACTATGTTATGTAAGGTTCAAACAGCCAACAGGAAACAAGAGGGCAGCCGTTTCCTCCTCTCTCCATGTATGTGTCACCAGACAGAGATCTCTGTTACCGTCTCCATCTATAAACTGGACCATTTGCCTCTGGCATGAAAAAGTAGCTACTCTCAATACATCCCCCTGAAGGAATCACAGTATGGCTTATAAATATATATAGGAATCTAGTCTACAGCTTTATTTTAGCTGACACAAATGGCTGGGCATGCTGGGTGAAAGTTGCCATAGCTCTAAACCCACGCAAACAAACCACACGGTCTCACAGTGAGACGTACCGCAGGGCTACACATCCCAGATCTCACATGTGTAATCTGGATGAGATGTAGGACTACAGACTCACATGTGTAATCTGGATGAGATGTAGGACTACAGACTCACATGTGTAATCTGGATGAGATGTAGGACTACAGACTCACATGTGTAATCTGGATGAGATGTAGGACTACAGACTCACATGTGTAATCTGGATGAGATGTAGGACTACAGACTCACATGTGTAATCTGGATGAGATGTAGGACTACAGACTCACAGGTGTAATCTGGATGAGATGTAGGACTACAGACTCACATGTGTAATCTGGATGAGATGTACAACTACAGACTCATGTAATCTTGATGAGACAAATCTTGATGACCCTGAGTTCTGCATTGGTATAGTGTGTGTCACAAAGAGAACGCTATTCCTTATATGGTGCACTACTTTTGACCAGATCCCTATGAGCCCTATGGGAGCCCTGGTCAAAAGTAGTGCACTATAGAGGGAATAAGGTACTATTTGTGGCATAACCACACTGTTCAGATAGCTCTCCGTTTCTCCTCCAGGGCATCATTGAATGATTTAGACATATGGAAATGTTTCAGTCCAGACCTTACAGATCTGGGATTCTCATTCTCCTTCAGGAAACAGAAAGACATTTCCTTCTCCACTGCCTGACCTGGGATAACCTCCAGTAGCACAGAAACTAAGGACCAGTCAAAATCAGTGCACTATAAAGGGAACAGGGTGCCATTTGGCAGGCGGCCAAATGCTTCTCGTCTCTAGTTCTGGAAGCCCAGGGGATTGTCCTGCTATAGAATACCCCATATGTCCACCTTCGGCCCGGCTCGCTGACTCATGCTTCTGGATATGAAAGCTGGTCTGCATGACACTCAGGCACTAAGTATGTAGCAAATGATAAAACGTTGAAATAGAACGGAGCAAAAAGCGATACATTGGGAGTTTTATCAGACCGTTGATTCTCTCTCCTAGTGTTGATGAGGAGTAAGGGTGTTGGCAGTAACTACCCCACCACACCGTCCCACACCACACTACACCACACTACACCACACCATACTACACTGTACCACACCACAATACTACACCACACCTCACCACACCATCACACCGTCCCACACCACACCACACCACACCACACCACACTACACTACACTACACTACACCACACCACAGCAGCCTAGTGATGAGATGTTGCCAGGGAAAGTCTTTGTGACATCAGAATATTCCAACCCTAATAGTAATACAGGGTAATGAGAGAGCAGCAGCAGCTGCAAAGGTCCAGCTGAGACCTGGCTAGAGTCCCAGATGGCTCCTTGTTTTCTATATGACGAAGGCCCAGAGCCCAGAGTAGTGCCCTATGTACTGAGGCCCAGGGCCCAGAGTAGTGCCCTATGTACTGAGGCCCAGGGCCCAGAGTAGTGACCTATGTACTGAGGCCCAGGGCCCAGAGTAGTGCCCTACGTAGTGGGGTCCAGAGTAGTGCCCTATGTAGTGAGGCCCAGGGCCCAGAGTAGTGCCCTACGTAGTGAGGTCCAGAGTAGTGCCCTATGTAGTGAGGACCAGAGTAATGCCCTATGTAGTGAGGCCCAGGGCCCAGAGTAGTGCCCTATGTAGTGAGAACCAGAGTAGTGCGCTATGTAGTGAGGCCCAGAGTAGTGCCCTATTAGTGGGGCCCAGAGTAGTGCCCTATGTAATGAGGTCCAGAGTAGTGCCCTATGTAGTGAGGTCCAGAGCCCAGAGTAGTGCCGTATGTAGTGAGGCCCAGAATAGTGCCCTACGTAGTGGGGCCAGAGTAGTGCCCTATGTAGTGAGGTCCAGAGTAGTGCCCTGTGTAGTGAGGCCCAGAGTAATGCCCTATGTAGTGAGGCCCAGGGCCCAGAGTAGTGCCCTATGTAGTGAAAACCAGAGTAGTGCCCTATGTAATGAGGCCCAGAGTAGTGCCCTATGTAGTGGGGCCCAGAGTAGTGCCCTATGTAGTGAGGTCCAGAGCAGTGGCCTATGTAGTGAGGTCCAGAGCCCAGAGTAGTGCCCTATGTCATCACCGTTAGCTAGCCAACTTCTACCGACTAGCAGAAACTATTACATTACAACGCAACGACTTGATTAGTGTGGTGTTAGTGTTAGTTAGCCAGCTACATAGTTGTCCGTGCTGTCTCTGTATCTAAGATAATTGTGTAGTTTGAGTTTGAGTATTATCGAGGTGTTCTAGCCAGCCGCGACGCGGCGCCAGACTTACTCAACACACCTAGTCATCATTAACCCACTGCCAGCTAGCCATCCGTTACCGACTAGCAGCGCTGTAGTTACTAATACTAAACAACGGAACGATTAGACTAGTGCAGTGTTACCTAGCTAGCTACCTAGTTGTCTTTGTCATAACTTGATAATTGTTAATTGATAATTGTTAGCTAGCCAGCCATCGAGGTTAGCTAGCCAGCTATTTCCGTCCCCCGCGACGCCATTTTTCCTAACCTAGCCAACTATTACCGACGAGCAGCATTGTTGAAACTAAATACACTACAAGGAACGTCTTGATTAGTGTTATGTTAGCTAGCTAGCTACAAAGTTGCTTTGTATCATGACAAGTTGTAGTACTGAAACTACCGAGGTTACCTAGCCAGCTACACGTTCAAAGTCAACAACGCAGCCACTGCTAGCTAGCCTACTCCACCAGCCAGCAGTACTGTATCATCTTAGTCAATAACATTTTTGCAACGTAAGCTTAACTTCCTGAACATTCGAGACGTGTAGTCCACTTGTCACTCCAATCTCATTTGCATTAGCGTAGCCTCTTCTGTAGCTTGTCTACTATGTGTCTGCCTATCCCTGTTCTCTCTCCTCTGCACAGGCCATACAAACGCTCCACACCGCGTGGCCGCTGCCACTCTAACCTGGTGGTCCCAGCGCGCACGACCCACGTGGAGTTCCAGGTCTCCGGCAGCCTCTGGAACTGCCGGTCTGCGGCCAACAAGGCAGAGTTCATCTCAGCCTATGCTACCCTCCAGTCCCTAGACTTCCTGGCGCTGACGGAAACATGGATCACCACAGATAACACTGCTACTCCTACTGCTCTCTCCTCGTCTGACTACGTGTTCTCGCATACCCCTAGAGCATCGAGCCAGCGGGGTGGTGGCACTGGAATCCTCATCTCTCCCAAGTGGACATTCTCTCTTTCTCCCCTGACCCATCTGTCTATCTCCTCATTTGAATTCCATGCTGTCACAGTTACCAGCCCTTTCAAGCTTAACATCCTTATCATTTATCGCCCTCCAGGTTCCCTTGGAGAGTTCATCAATGAGCTTGACGCCTTGATAAGTTCCTTTCCTGAGGATGGCTCACCTCTCACAGTTCTGGGTGACTTTAACCTCCCCACGTCTACCTTTGACTCATTCCTCTCTGCCTCCTTCTTTCCACTCCTCTCCTCTTTTGACCTCACCCTCTCACCTTCCCCCCCTACTCACAAGGCAGGCAATACGCTTGACCTCATCTTTACTAGATGCTGTTCTTCCACTAATCTCATTGCAACTCCCCTCCAAGTCTCCGACCACTACCTTGTATCCTTTTCCCTCTCGCTCTCATCCAACACTTCTCACTCTCCCCCTACTCGGATGGTATTGCGCCGTCCCAACCTTCGCTCTCTCTCTCCCGCTACTCTCTCCTCTTCCATCCTATCATCTCTTCCCTCTGCTCAAACCTTCTCCAACCTATCTCCTGATTCTGCCTCCTCAACCCTCCTCTCCTCCCTCTCTGCATCCTTTGATCTCCTCTGTCCCCTATCCTCCAGGCCGGCTCGGTCCTCCCCTCCTGCTCCGTGGCTCGACGACTCACTGCGAGCTCACAGAACAGGGCTCCGGGCAGCCGAGCGGAAATGGAGGAAAACTCGCCTCCCTGCGGACCTGGCATCCTTTCACTCCCTCCTCTCTACATTTTCCTCTTCTGTCTCTGCTGCTAAAGCCACTTTCTACCACTCTAAACTCCAAGCATCTGCCTCTAACCCTAGGAAGCTCTTTGCTACCTTCTCCTCCCTCCTGAATCCTCCTCCCCCTCCCCCCCCCCCTCCTCCCTCTCTGCGGATGACTTCGTCAACCATTTTGAAAAGAAGGTTGACGACATCCGATCCTCGTTTGCTAAGTCAAACGACACTGCTGGTCCTGCTCACACTGCCCTACCCTGTGCTTTGACCTCTTTCTCCCCTCTCTCTCCAGATGAAATCTCGCGTCTTGTGACGGCCGGCCGCCCAACAACCTGCCCACTTGACCCTATCCCCTCCTCTCTTCTCCAGACCATTTCCGGAGACCTTCTCCCCTACCTCACCTCGCTCATCAACGCATCCTTGACCGCTGGCTACGTCCCTTCCGTCTTCAAGAGAGCGAGAGTTGCACCCCTTCTGAAAAAACCTACACTCGACCCCTCCGATGTCAACAACTACAGGCCAGTATCCCTTCTTTCCTTTCTCTCCAAAACTCTTGAACGCGCCGTGCTTGGCCAGCTCTCTTGCTATCTCTCTCAGAATGACCTTCTTGATCCTAATCAGTCAGGTTTCAAGACTGGGCATTCAACTGAGACTGCTCTTCTCTGTGTCACGGAGGCTCTCCGCACTGCTAAAGCTAACTCTCTCTCCTCTGCTCTCATCCTTCTAGACCTATCTGCTGCCTTTGATACCGTGAACCATCAGATCCTCCTCTCCACCCTCTCCGAGCTGGGCATCTCTGGCACCGCGCACGCTTGGATTGTGTCCTACCTGACAGGTCGCTCCTACCAGGTGGCGTGGCGAGAATCTGTCTCCGCACCACGTGCTCTCACCACTGGTGTCCCCCAGGGCTCTGTTCTTGGCCCACTCCTATTCTCGCTATACACCAAGTCACTTGGCTCTGTCATATCCTCACATGGTCTCTCATATCATTGCTATGCAGATGACACACAATTAATCTTCTCCTTTCCCCCTTCTGACAACCAGGTGGCGAATCGCATCTCTGCATGTCTGGCAGACATATCAGTGTGGATGACGGATCACCACCTCAAGCTGAACCTCGGCAAGACGGAGCTGCTCTTCCTCCCGGGGAAGGACTGCCCGTTCCATGATCTCGCCATCACGGTTGACAACTCCCTTGTGTCCTCCTCCCAGAGTGCTAAGAGCCTTGGCGTGACCCTGGACAACACCCTGTCGTTCTCCACCAACATCAAGGCGGTGACCCGATCCTGTAGGTTCATGCTCTACAACATTCGCAGAGTACGACCCTGCCTCACACAGGAAGCGGCGCAGGTCCTAATCCAGGCACTTGTCATCTCCCGTCTGGATTACTGCAACTCGCTGTTGGCTGGGCTCCCTGCCTGTGCCATTAAACCCCTACAACTCATCCAGAACGCCGCAGCCCGTCTGGTGTTCAACCTTCCCAAGTTCTCTCACGTCACCCCGCTCCTCCGCTCTCTCCACTGGCTTCCAGTCGAAGCTCGCATCCGCTACAAGACCATGGTGCTTGCCTACGGAGCTGTGAGGGGAACGGCACCTCCGTACCTTCAGGCTCTGATCAGGCCCTACACCCAAACAAGGGCACTCCGTTCATCCACCTCTGGCCTGCTCGCCTCCCTACCTCTGAGGAAGCACAGTTCCCGCTCAGCCCAGTCAAAACTGTTCGCTGCTCTGGCACCCCAATGGTGGAACAAGCTCCCTCACGACGCCAGGACAGCGGAGTCAATCACCACCTTCCGGAGACACCTGAAACCCCACCTCTTCAAGGAATACCTGGGATAGGATAAGGTAATCCTTCTAACCCCCCCCCCTTAAAAGATTTAGATGCACTATTGTAAAGTGGTTGTTCCACTGGATATTATAGGTGAATGCACCAATTTGTAAGTCGCTCTGGATAAGAGCGTCTGCTAAATGACTAAAATGTAAAATGTAAAATGTAAATGTAGTGAAGTCCAGAGTAGTGCCCTATGTAGTGAGGTCCAGAGTAGTATCCTACGTAGTGAGGCCCAGAGTAGTGCCCTATTAGTGGGGCCCAGAGTAGTGCCCTATGTAATGAGGCCCAGAGTAGTCCCCTATTAGTGGGGCCCAGAGTAGTGCCCTATGTACCGAGGTCCAGAGTAGTGCCCTATGTAGTGAGGCCCAGAGTAGTGCCCTATTAGTGGGGCCCAGAGTAGTGCCCTATGTACCGAGGTCCAGAGTAGTGCCCTATGTAGTGGGGCCCAGAGTAGTGCCCTATGTAGTGAGGTCCAGAGCAGTGGCCTATGTAGTGAGGTCCAGAGCTCAGAGTAGTGCCCTATGTAGTGAGGTCCAGAGTAGTGCCCTATGTAGTGAGGTCCAAAGTAGTGCCCTATGTAGTGAGGCCCAGAGCCCAGAGTAGTGACCTATGTAGTGAGGCCCAGAATAGTGCACTATGTAGTAAGGCCCAGAGTAGTGCCCTATGTAGTTCGGCCCAGGGCCCAGAGTAGTGCACTAAGTACTGATGCCCAGAGTAGTGTCCTATGTAGTGAGGCCCAGAGTAGTGCACTATGTAGTGAGGCCCAGAGTAGTGTCCTACATAGTGAGGCCCAGAGTAGTGCCGTATGTAGTGAGGCCCAGAGTAGTGCACTATATAGTGAGAACCAGAGTTGTGTACTATGTAGTGAGGCCCAGAGTAGTGCCCTATTAGTGGGGCCCAGAGTAGTGCCCTATGTACCGAGGTCCAGAGTAGTGCCCTATTAGTGGGGCCCAGAGTAGTGACCTATGTAGTGAGGCCCAGAATAGTGCACTATGTAGTAAGGCCCAGAGTAGTGCCCTATGTAGTTCGGCCCAGGGCCCAGAGTAGTGACCTATGTAGTGAGGCCCAGTGTAGTGCACTAAGTAGTGATGCCCAGAGTAGTGTCCTATGTAGTGAGGCCCAGAGTAGTGCACTATGTAGTGAGGCCCAGAGTAGTGTCCTACATAGTGAGGCCCAGAGTAGTGCCCTATGTAGTGAGACCCAGAGTAGTGCACTATATAGTGAGACCCAGAGTTGTGTACTATGTAGTGAGGCCCAGAGTAGTGCCCTATGTAGTGAGGCCCAGAGTAGTGCCCTATTAGTGGGGCCCAGAGTAGTGCCCTATGTACCGATGTCCAGAGTAGTGCCCTATTAGTGGGGCCCAGAGTAGTGAGGCCCAGAGTAGTGCCCAATTAGTGGGGCCCAGAGTAGTGCCCTATGTACCGAGGTCCAGAGTAGTGCCCTATGTAGTGAGGTCCAGAGCCCAGGGTAGTGCCCTATGTAGTGAGGCCCAGAGTAGTGCCCTACGTAGTGGGGCCAGAGTAGTGCCCTATGTAGTGAGGCCCAGAGTAGTGTCCTACATAGTGAGGCCCAGAGTAGTGCCCTATGTAGTGAGACCCAGAGTAGTGCACTATATAGTGAGACCCAGAGTTGTGTACTATGTAGTGAGGCCCAGAGTAGTGCCCTATGTAGTGAGGCCCAGAGTAGTGCCCTATTAGTGGGGCCCAGAGTAGTGCCCTATGTACCGATGTCCAGAGTAGTGCCCTATTAGTGGGGCCCAGAGTAGTGAGGCCCAGAGTAGTGCCCAATTAGTGGGGCCCAGAGTAGTGCCCTATGTACCGAGGTCCAGAGTAGTGCCCTATGTAGTGAGGTCCAGAGCCCAGGGTAGTGCCCTATGTAGTGAGGCCCAGAGTAGTGCCCTACGTAGTGGGGCCAGAGTAGTGCCCTATGTAGTGAGGTCCAGAGTAGTGCCCTATGTAGTGAAGCCCAGAGTAATGCCCGATGTACTGAGGCCCAGGGCCCAGAGTTGTGCCCTATGTAGTGAGGCCCAGAGCAGTGCCCTATGTAGTGGGGCCCAGAGTAGTGCCCTATGTAGTGAGGTCCAGAATAGTGCCCTATGTAGTGAGGTCCAGAGCCCAGAGTAGTGCCCTATGTAGTGAGAACCAGAGTAGTGCCCTATGTAGTGAGGTCCAGAGTAGTGCCCTATGTAGTGAGGTCCAGAGCCCAGAGTAGTGCCCTATGTAGTGAGGTCCAGAGTAGTGCCCTATGTAGTGAGGTCCAGAGTAGTGCCCTATGTAGTGAGGCCCAGAGTAGTGCACTGTGTAGTGAGTTTAGGAGTAGTGCACTTTGTAGTGAGTTCCAGAGTAGTGTCCTATGTAGTGAGGCCCAGGGCCCAGAGTAGTGCCCTATGTAGTGACAACCAGAGTTGTGCCCTATGTAGTGAGGCCCAGAGTAGTGCCCTATGTAGTGAGGTCCAGAGTAGTGCCCTATGTAGTGAGGCCCAGAGCCCAGAGTAGTGCACTATGTAGTGAGAACCATAGTAGTGCCCTATGTAGTGAGGCCCAGAGTAGTGCACTGTGTAGTGAGGCCCCGAGTAGTACCCTATGTAGTGAGAACCAGAGTAGTGCCCTATGTAGTGAGAACCAGAGTAGTGCCCTATGTAGTGAGGCCCAGAGTGGTGACCTATGTAGTGAGGTCCAGAGTAGTGCCCTATGTAGTGAGGCCCAGAGTAGTGCACTGTGTAGTGAGGTCCAGAGTAGTGCCCTATGTAGTGAGGCCCAGAGTAGTGCCCTATGTAGTGAGGTCCAGAGCCCAGAGTAGTGCCCTATGTAGTGAGGTCCAGAGTAGTGCCCTACATATTGAGGCCCAGAGTAGTGCCCTATGTAGTGAGGCCCAGAGTAATGCCCGATGTAGTGAGACCCAGAGTAGTGCCCTATGAAGTGAGGCCCAGAGTAGTGCCCTATGTAGTGAGGCCCAGAGTAGTGCCCTGTGTAGTGAGGCCCAGAGTAATGCACTATATAGTGAGACCCAGAGTTGTGTACTATGTAGTGAGGCCCAGAGTAGTGCACTGTGTAGTGAGTTCCAGAGTAGTGCACTGTGTAGTGAGTTCCAGAGTAGTGTCCTATGTAGTGAGGCCCAGAGAAGTGTACTATATAGTGAGTTCCAGAGTAGTGTCCTACATAGTGAGGCCCAGAGTAGTGCCCTATGTAGTGAGACCCAGAGTAGTGTCCTATGTAGTGAGACCCAGAGTAGTGTCCTATGTAGTGAGGCCCAGAGTAGTGCCCTATGTAGTGAGGCCCAGAGTAGTGCACTGTGTAGTGGGGCCCAGAAAAGTGTCCTATGTAGTGAGTTCCAGAGAAGTGTACTATGTAGTGAGGCCCAGAGTAGTGTCCTATGTAGTGAGGCCCAGAGTAGTGCCCTATGCCGTGAGGCCCAGAGTAGTGCCCTATGTAGTGAGGCCCAGAGCCCAGAATAGTGGACTATGTAGTGAGGCCCAGGGCCCAGAGTAGTGCACTATGTAGTGAGGTCCAGGGCCCAGAGTAGTGCCCTATGTAGTGGATAGGGTTCCATTTGGGACGCAGCCCTGGGTTGGTGTCAGTGTTGCTGTGCTCGCTGCCAGAGCCCATTCCAGGACAGTTGTTTCAGCCCACAAAGAGACAAACAACATGATCTCCCATTTGGGTTGCTGTTCATTTACCATTCCAGCAGTAACAACACAACAACACTCATCTAACTCACTCATCATGATCCATAACCAAAGCAGACAGACAACAACACTAACTCATCATGATCCATAGCCAAATCAGACAGACGGACAGAACATTACAGCGGCAGTTCCATGTGTCCTGGATGTTGATTAGTGCTGACAGGAGGTGGACTCTGGCTGTTTAATGTGTGTGTGTGTGTGTGTGGGGGGGGGGATTGTGAACCACATGTGGCCAGACGCTGGGTGGATGGATGGATGGACACACACCACTGGCTGGGCCATGTCCAGGAACCCATACAGTGCCAGCTGGGAGGGGAGGAGGAAGGGTGAGGCGGGGGAGGAGAGGTGAGGAGGATGGCAGCTGTGCTGCTGACTGTAGAGATATGGGGCTCTATAAAGGACAAGAGCAGGTTTATACTGCAGCAGACCTTCTGCTTCTTCTTCTTCTCCTTCTTCTCCTTCTTCTTCTCCTGCTTCTGCTTCTTCTCCTCCTCCTCCTTCTTATTCTTCTGCTTCTGCTTCTTCTGCTCCTTCTCCATCTCCTCCTCCTTCTTCTTCTTCTTCTTCTCCTTCTTCTCCTTCTTCTTCTCCTGCTTCTGCTTCTTCTGCTCCTTCTCCTTCTTATTCTTCTGCTTCTGCTTCTTCTGCTCCTTCTCCTTCTTCTTCTCCTTCTTCTTCTACTTCTTCTTCTTCTGCTCCTTCTCCATCTCCTTCTCCTTCTTCTCCTTCTTCTTCTTCTTCTCCTTCTTCTTCTGCTGCTTCTCCTTCTTCTTCTCCTTCCCCTTATTCTTGTTCTTCTTCTCCTTCTTCTTCACCTTATTCTTCTTCTCCTTCTTCTCCTTCTTCTTCTGCTGCTGCTTCTTCTTCTTCTCCTTCTTCTCCTTCTTCTTCTGCTGCTGCTTCTTCTTCTTCTCCTTCTTCTCCTTCTTCTTCTGCTGCTGCTTCTTCTCCTTCTTCTTCTTCTCCTTCTTCTTGTTCTTCTTCTCCTTCTTTTGCTGCTTCTTGATAGCCCTGATCAAAGTAATCAGTGAAAACCTGAAAGTTTTCAAATGTTGCTTCTCCATATATGTCTTACATTGTTGTTATGATGGACAGTTTAAAAATCCAGGACATGAGGTAGCCTACATTGCTGACTTCTCAAATGATAGACAAAATCAAATAACTGTAATGTGATGAATCAGGGAATCTATATCTACCCCCCTCCCGCACACACACACTGCCCCTGTCACACGGCCCCTGTCACACTGCCCCTGTCACACTGCCCCTGTCA
The DNA here is from genome assembly GCF_965601325.2 of Salmo salar. Taxonomy (NCBI): domain Eukaryota; kingdom Metazoa; phylum Chordata; class Actinopteri; order Salmoniformes; family Salmonidae; genus Salmo; species Salmo salar. Next base: position 80,754,685 of record NC_138307.1, on the reverse strand, counting down.
CACTGCCCCAGCCACACTGCCCCAGACACACTGCCCCAGTCACACTGCCCCGTCACACGGCCCCTGTCACACTGCCCCTGTCACACTGCCCCTGTCACACTGCCCCTGTCACACTGCCCCAGACACACTGCCCCAGACACACTAACCCCTGTCACACTGCCCCTGTCACACTGCCCCTGTCACACTGCCCCTGTCACACTGCCCCAGACACACTGCCCCAGACACACTAACCCCTGTCACACTGCCCCTGTCACACTGCCCCTGTCACACTGCCCCAGACACACTGCCCCAGACACACTAACCCCAGTCACACTGCACCAGTCACACTAACCCCAGTCACACTGCCCCTGTCACACTGCCCCAGACACACTGCCCCAGTCACACTGCCCCAGACACACTAACCCCAGTCACACTGCCCCAGTCACACTAACCCCTGTCACACTGCCCCTGTCACACTGCCCAGACACACTGCCCCAGACACACTAACCCTTGTCACACTGCCCCAGTCAGACTGCCCCTGTCACACTGCCCCAGTCACACTGCCCCAGTCACACTGCCCCAGTCAGACTAACCCCTGTCACACTGCCCCAGTCACACTAACCCCAGTCACACTAACCCCTGTCACACTGCCCCAGACACACTGCCCCAGTCACACTAACCCCAGTCACACTGCCCCAGTCACACTAACCCCTGTCACACTGCCCCAGTCACACTAACCCCAGTCACACTAACCCCTGTCACACTGCCCCAGACACACTGCCCCAGTCACACTAACCCCTGTCACACTGCCCCAGTCACACTGCCCCAGTCACACTGCCTCAGTCACACTGCCCCAGACACACTGCCACAGTCACACTAACCCCAGTCACACTGCCCCAGTCACACTAACCCCTGTCACACTACCCCAGACACACTGCCCCAGTCACACTGCCCCAGTCACACTAACCCCTGTCACACTAACCCCTGTCACACTGCCCCAGACACACTGCCCCAGTCACACTGCCCCAGTCACACTGCCCCAGACACACTGCCCCAGTCACACTAACCCCTGTCACACTGCCCCAGTCACACTGCCCCAGTCACACTGCCCCAGTCAGACTAACCCCTGTCACACTGCCCCAGTCACACTAACCCCAGTCACACTGCCCCAGTCACACTAACCCCTGTCACACTAACCCCTGTCACACTGCCCCAGTCACACTGCCCCAGACACACTAACCCCTGTCACACTAACCCCAGTCACACTGCTCCAGTCACACTGCCCCAGACACACTAACCCCAGTCAGACTAACCCCTGTCACACTGCCCCAGTCACACTAACCCCAGTCACACTGCCCCAGTCACACTAACCCCTGTCAAACTAACCCCTGTCACACTGCCCCAGTCACACTGCCCCAGACACACTAACCCCTGTCACACTAACCCCAGTCACACTGCCCCAGTCACACTAATCCCAGTCACACTGCCCCAGACACACTGTCCCAGTCACACTGCTCCAGTCACACTGCCCCAGACACACTAACCCCAGTCACACTAACCCCAGTCACACTGCCCCAGACACACTGCCCCAGTCACACTGCCCCAGTCACACTGCCCCAGACACACTGCCCCAGACACACTGCCCCAGACACACTGCCCCAGTCACACTGCCCCAGTCACACTGCCCCAGACACAAAACGAATTGCAAATGTATCCAACGAGTCAAAAGCTTGGTGTAGTCATTGAGTGCTAGGAGTATAAGACTAAATACTAAACCTTTTTTACTACTTTATTTATAAGAATCTTTAGATGTGCCAATAATTTTGACCCCTACCTTTTTGAGAAAAAACATTATTACTTGTTAAACAAAATCAATTTTTCTGAGCAATTGTATTAGTACAAAATTATATATTTCCCCACAATATTTTGTATACAACATAGTTCAGTATTTTAATGATGTATTTTATACAGTTATTATTGCTCATCTTTATCAAGGGTATCAATCATTTCAGACCCCACTGTATGAGGTGGATCATTTCCAGATACTTAAAGAGATGCATTACAAGGAGGGGAGAGTGACCAATTAACCAGCCTCGCTGAAACAGTCGTGTGGAACCTAAATGTAGACAACCTCTACTAAAACGCAGTACAGAACTCACATTATTCCAGGGCGTAAATGCGTACAGATGGGGATGCAGTCAGCCAGAGAGCTTTTAGAACCTAGCTGGCTTGACCAATGTGTTTCTGACCTGTTTTATCACCTGTACAGCATACGCTATAGCTCCCTATTTAGCATAAGGATGCTAATAAAGTTAGCACTACTCTCCACCTGTTATATAATGATGCTAATAAAGCTAGCGCTATTCGCCACCTGTTTAGTAGAATTATGCTAATAAAGTTAGCGCTATTCTCCACCTGTTAATTATAATGACGCTAATAAAGCTAGCGCTATTTTCCACCTGTTTAGTATAATTATCAACCTCTAATGGCACAATGACTTGCCTTACTGCTGTTATACCCTTAGTTAGATTTTCACTCTCTGCAGTAACTTCTATAGGTGTTGATGTCGGCCATTTTATTGTTATTTGTTGCTTGTGGTAGTACTGTGTTATTATGAGGCCTTTAGGGACTCTGGCAATCAAACACCTTTCACATTTAATTTGTTTTCTGCCAGCCTGGCAGCTTCGTGTATTAAAACGCTAAATGTGAGTCGGATATGAGCCCTCACAAACACAATTTGACACTGAGTAAAAGTACTTCACGTTTCATTAGGAAGGTTACCTTGATAACCCTGCAGCCTCTGTGACTCATACTGTTTATACAGAGCGATTTTTGTGTGGAATTTCATAAATGATTGTGGAATATTGAGGAAAAACAACACATACTGGGACATTAGTTTTATGTCAGAACACAGGGAAGAGGGAGTTGTTTGGGGAGGGGGGGCTCATTTCATTTTTCATTTCTTTTTTTGTGTTTTTGTATGCTGTAACATTGATCCATTTGGTTCTCTGTGACATTCAGTCCTTTGTCTCCAAACAGCTATAGAGACAAACACTGTCTCAGATTTCCAACAAAAAAACATACTCAGATATCATGAAGCATATGTTCAAGTGTGATTGTATCACTAACTCAGTGCTATCAGATGTATTTATTTGACCTTTATTTATGTAACCTATTTACCCTTTGGGTCCTGGTCAAAAGTAGTGCACTGTATAGGTAATAGAGTGCTATTTGGGATGTAAACACTATTTGGGATACAGACACTTTTTGGGATACAGACACTATTTGAGATACAGACACTATTTGAGATACAGTCACTATTTGGGATACAGTCACTATTTGAGATACAGACACTATTTGGGATACAGACACTATTTGAGATACAGACACTATTTGGGATGTAAACACTATTTGGTATACAGACACTATTTGGGATACAGACACTTTATGGGATACAGACACTATTTGAGATACAGACACTACTTGGGATACAGACACTATTTGGGATACAGACACTACTTGGGATACAGACACTATTTGGGATACAGACACTATTTGGGATACAGACACTATTTGAGATACAGACACTATTTGGGATGTAAACACTATTTGGTATACAGACACTATTTGGGATACAGACACTATTTGGGATACAGGCACTATTTGGGATACAGACACTATTTGGGATACAGACGCTACTTGAGATACAGACACTATTTGGGATACAGACACTATTTGGGATACAGGCAATGTGTATTTTGTAACTCCATCAGCTCCATGTCTCCTGACATTTCTTTTATAGTAACACCAACTAATAATTCAACAACCTCTCAGTCAGGGAACATACACATTGCCTACGTCCTAAATGGCTTCCTAATCCCTAAGTAGTTCACTACTTTTGATCAGGGCCCATAGGTCTCTAGGCTAACGTAGTGCACTATATTAGGGAATAGGGTGTCATTTGGAACGTAGTCAGTGTTCTTGTCGTGGCCTTTCATGATTTTCTCAATAAATAAAACACGTTCATAACTTCTTCAGTCTGAGAATGTTGGGTCGTAGTCTTCATGTCCTCCTGACTGAACGGACTGAGAGGAAGGACGGAGGGATAGCATGTTGGGTCGTAGTCTTCATGTCCTCCTGACTGAACGGACTGAGAGGAAGGACGGAGGGATAGAATGTTGGGTCGTACTCTTCATGTCCTCCTGACTGAACGGACTGAGAGGAAGGACGGAGGGATAGAATGTTGGGTCGTACTCTTCATGTCCTCCTGACTGAACGGACTGAGAGGAAGGATGGAGGGATAGAATGTTGGGTCGTACTCTTCATGTCCTCCTGACTGAACGGACTGAGAGGAAGGACGGAGGGAGAGAATGTTGAGCTTTACTCTTCATGTCCTCCTGACTGAACGGACTGAGAGGAAGGACGGAGGGATAGAATGTTGGGTCGTACTCTTCATGTCCTCCTGACTGAACGGACTGAGAGGAAGGACGGAGGGATAGAATGTTGGGTCGTACTCTTCATGTCCTCCTGACTGAACGGACTGAGAGGAAGGACGGAGGGATAGAATGTTGGGTCGTACTCTTCATGTCCTCCTGACTGAACGGACTGAGAGGAAGGACGGAGGGATAGAATGTTGGGTCGTACTCTTCATGTCCTCCTGACTGAACGGACTGAGAGGAAGGACGGAGGGAGAGAATGTTGGGTCGTACTCTTCATGTCCTCCTGACTGAACGGACTGAGAGGAAGGACGGAGGGAGAGAATGTTGAGCTTTACTCTTCATGTCCTCCTGACTGAACGGACTGAGAGGAAGGACGGAGGGATAGAATGTTGGGCTTTACTCTTCATATCCTCCTGACTGAACGGACTGAGAGGAAGGACGGAGGGATAGAATGTTGGGCTTTACTCTTCATGTCCTCCTGACTGAACGGACTGAGAGGAAGGACGGAGGGAGAGAATGTTGGGTCGTACTCTTCATGTCCTCCTGACTGAACGGACTGAGAGGAAGGACGGAGGGAGAGAATGTTGGGTCGTACTCTTCATGTCCTCCTGACTGAACGGACTGAGAGGAAGGACGGAGGGATAGAATGTTGAGCTTTACTCTTCATATCCTCCTGACTGAACGGACTGAGAGGAAGGATGGAGGGATAGAATGTTGGGTCGTACTCTTCATATCCTCCTGACTGAACGGACTGAGAGGAAGGACGGAGGGATAGAATGTTGAGCTTTACTCTTCATGTCCTCGTGACTGAACAGACTGAGAGGAAGGACGGAGGGATAGAATGTTGAGCTTTACTCTTCATGTCCTCGTGACTGAACGGACTGAGAGGAAGGACGGAGGGATAGAATGTTGGGTCGTACTCTTCATGTCCTCCTGACTGAACGGACTGAGAGGAAGGACGGAGGGAGAGAATGTTGAGCTTTACTCTTCATATCCTCCTGACTGAACGGACTGAGAGGAAGGATGGAGGGATAGAATGTTGGGTCGTACTCTTCATATCCTCCTGACTGAACGGACTGAGAGGAAGGACGGAGGGATAGAATGTTGAGCTTTACTCTTCATGTCCTCGTGACTGAACAGACTGAGAGGAAGGACGGAGGGATAGAATGTTGAGCTTTACTCTTCATGTCCTCGTGACTGAACGGACTGAGAGGAAGGACGGAGGGATAGAATGTTGGGTCGTACTCTTCATGTCCTCCTGACTGAACGGACTGAGAGGAAGGACGGAGGGAGAGAATGTTGAGCTTTACTCTTCATATCCTCCTGACTGAACGGACTGAGAGGAAGGACGGGTGGATGTCTGCATGGGTGATTCGTTCAGTGGAATACGTGACTGACGGTTCCCCAAAGCAAGTCTCCAAAGCGTTACGGAAGAAAGAAACAGAAAGAGACCTTACTTCACTTCAATGTCAGGAGAACGCAAAAGAAAAGGGAGACTGGACCTGAAAAAACCCCAACATGAATAAATAAAGGAACAGGAAACTACTCAGGATGGTGGTCTATAAATAGGCCTACTACATTCATATACTGTGCGTTTGTTGTGTGCGTTTATTGTGTGTTGTGTGAGTGTATGTGTGTGTTGTGTGAGTGTGTGTTTGTTGTGTGTGTGTGTTGTGTGAGTGTGTGTGTTTGTGAGCGTTGTGTTGTGTGTGACATAGTGTGTGATAGTGATGGGGGATGCCAATGCTTTGAGGTCTGCCTGTGCTGTTCCCATCATGCTTTGAGGCCCTGGCGTCTGAGGGAGACGTAGCTGTAGAGATAGAGATTGAGAGTACACAGTTCTGACTGCGATTTAAAAGTGGTGTTTCAAAGAAAGCCTCCCCTGACTCTCTCTAAATTGGCATAATGGCCTCCTCGTGTTTTCTGCCTGCCAAGTCGTTTTCACCTGAGATCGGCTCGGCTCCTCCAGAGGAAGAGAGATCATGTTTTCTGCCTGCCAAGTCGTTTTCACCTGAGATCGGCTCAGCTCCTCCAGAGGAAGAGAGATCACGTTTTTCACATTTCAAATCAAATCAAATCAAATGTTATTTGTCACATGCGCCGAATACAACAGGTGTAGACCTTACAATGAAATGCTTACTTACAAGCCCTTAATTAACCAACAATGCAGTTTTAAGAAACCCCCCCCCCCCCCCCTAAAAAGTAACAAATAATTAAAGAGCAGCAGTAAAATAACAACAGTGAGGTTATATACAGGGGGCACCGGTACAGAGTCAATGTGCAGGTCACCAAGTAGATATGTCCTGACTGTGTGTTTACACTATAGAAGCACCACTCTCCTTGCCACGCTAGCCTCGCCCTCACGTGGGTGCTAACTAGATAGCAAGCTAGGTAGTGCTACGTATCAACAGACAATGTCAGCCAATCCAGTAGGGGTTGGAAGCTATGGTGAGCTACAATAGGTCACTGGCGTCGCGATATCGCAGAGGATCTGAATAAAGTTCAGCTTTCCCCAACTTTAGGCCCGCCCTGTTCAGCTCCCCAACTTTAGGCCCGCCCTGTTCAGCTCCCCAACTTTAGGCCCGCCCTGTTCAGCTCCGCAACTTTAGGCCCGCCCTGTTCAGCTCCCCAACTTTAGGCCCGCCCTGTTCAGCTCCCCAACTTTAGGCCCGCCCTGTTCAGCTCCCCAACTTTAGGCCCTGCCGTGTTCAGCTCCCCAACTTTAGACCCACCCTGTTCAGCTCCCCAACTTTAGACCCACCCTGTTCAGCTCCCCAACTTTAGGCCCTGCCGTGTTCAGCTCCCCAACTTTAGGCCCGCCCTGTTCAGCTCCCCAACTTTAGGCCCTGCCGTGTTCAGCTCTCCAACTTTAGGCCCGCCCTGTTCAGCTTCGCAACTTTAGGCCCGCCCTGTTCAGCTCTCCAACTTTAGGCCCGCCCTGTTCAGCTCCGCAACTTTAGGCCCGCCCTGTTCAGCTCTCCAACTTTAGGCCCGCCCTGTTCAGCTCTGCAACTTTAGGCCCGCCCTGTTCAGCTCTCCAACTTTAGGCCCTGCCGTGTTCAGCTCCGCAACTTTAGGCCCTGCCGTGTTCAGCTCTCCAACTTTAGGCCCGCCCTGTTCAGCTCTCCAACTTTAGGCCCTGCCGTGTTCAGCTCCCCAACTTTAGGCCCTGCCGTGTTCAGCTCCCCAACTTTAGGCCCTGCCGTGTTCAGCTCTCCAACTTTAGGCCCGCCCTGTTCAGCTCTCCAACTTTAGGCCCCGCCGTGTTCAGCTCCCTCGCAGGTGCTCGCCTCGCTCCACGGTCCCTGCTTCTCTCGCTTTCCTTCCCTTGAAAGTGAATGGCCTCCGATGTTTCACCACGCGATGCCACTTCCTAGTGTAAACTCACTGTGAGTCTATGGATGTTATGCGCACACGAACACACACACACACACACACACACACACACACACACACACACACACACACACACACACACACCAGAAAAGGCATCTAGCATGACATGTGTTAGCTACAGTTTACTTTCCTCTGACATATCACCCTGATATGGAGAATGATGATACATTCAGTCCACTCTAACACACATAGTTGACTGAATCTACAGGGTCCCTGACACGCGATCTGATCACAAACGGATCATGACATGTGTCATGGATCTGATCCCACAGCAGTCTACTGTTTATTCATCTGAGCTGTTTACTGAAGGCTGTTAGAAGAATTCATTACCTCTGGAAAGAGACAGGCTTGATGTGATGTCTGCATCTATAACACTGTTCAAAAGAGGCTGTTTGTGCCTGGGTGTGTGTGTGTGTGTGTGTGTGTGTGTGTGTGTGTGGTGTGTGTGTGTGTGTGTGTGTGTGTGTGTGTGTGTGTGTGTGTGTGTGTGTGTGTGTGGGAAACCAAGGGTAAGTGATGACCGTTTCAGATGTATTGTTGTGAGAAGGTGACTGCTATCAATATTCACACTACTTCAACATCAAATTGAAGTAGGTTGCAAGATGACACCGATAGAGATGGCAGCTTCACTTCAAGTCCTTAGGAAAGTCTGCAGTATTTCGACCACTGCTACTCTAACTTCCGCAATGCATGAAAGGCCCTCCCCCGCCCTCCTTTGGCAAATCTGACCATGACTCCATCTTGTTGCTCCCCTCCTATAGGCAGAAACTAAAACAGGAATCTCCCGTGCTGAGGTCTATCCAACTCTGGTCTGACCAATCGGATTCCACGCTTCAAGACTGCTTCGATCACATGGACTGGGATATGTTCCGGATAGCCTCAGACAATAACATTGACGTATACACTGACTCGGTGAGCGAGTTTATAAGGCAGTCTATAGGAGATGTTGTACCCACTGTGACTATTAAAACCTTCCCTAACCAGAAACCGTGGATTGATGGCAGCATTCGGTCAAACTGAAAGCAGGTACCAAGCAGGTCTCGACCCCGGCCTGTGCAAATGGGTCCTGGACTTCCTGACAGGCCGCCCCCATGTGGTGAAGGTAGGAAACAACCACACTGGTGCGTTCTCAGCCCTCTCCTGTACTCCAACTCAATCATCAAGTTTGCAGACAACACTACAGTGGTAGGCTTGATTACCAACAACGACGAGACGGACTACAGGGAGGAGGTGAGGCCCCTCGCAGTGTGGTGTCAGGAAAATAACCTCTCACTCAATGTCAACAATACAAAAGAGATGATGGTGGACTTCAGGAAACAGCAAAGGGAGCACCCCCCTATCCACATTGAAGGGACAGTAGTAGAGAAGGTGGAAAGTTTTAAGTTCCTCGGTGTACATATCACCGACAAACTGAAATGGTCCGCGCACACAGACAGTGTGGTGAAGAAGGCGCAACAGCGCCTCTTCAACCTCAGGAGGCTGAAAAATGTGGCTTGTCACCTAAAACCCTCACTAACTTTTACATGTGCACAATTGAGAGCATCCTGTTGGGCTGTATCACCGCCTGGTACGGCAACTGCACCACCAACAACCGTAGGGCTCTCCAGAGGGTGGTGCGGTCTGCACAACGCTTCACCAGGGGCAAACTACCTGCCATCCAGGACACCCGCAGCAGCTGATGTTATAGGAAGGCCAAAAAAATCATCAAGGACAATAACCACCCGAGCCACTACCTGTTCAGCCCGCTCCCATCCAGAAACCAAGGTCAGTACTGGTGCATCAAAGCTGGGACAGAGAGATTGTTGGGCTGTATCACCGCCTGGTACGGCAACTGCACCACCAACAATCGTAGGGCTCTCCAGAGGGTGGTGCGGTCTGCACAACGCTTCACCAGGGGCAAACTACCTGCCATCCAGGACACCCGCAGCAGCTGATGTTATAGGAAGGCCAAAAAAATCATCAAGGACAATAACCACCCAAGCCACTACCTGTTCAGCCCGCTCCCATCCAGAAACCAAGGTCAGTACTGGTGCATCAAAGCTGGGACAGAGAGATTGAAAAACAGATTCTATCTCAAGGCCATCAGATTGTTAAACAGCCACTACTAGCACAGAGAGGCGGCTGCCTACCTACAGACTTGAAATCATTGGCCACTTTAATAAATGGAACACTAGTCACTTTAATAATGCCACTTTGTTATTGAGGGTGGGGTGGTTGTTATGGAAGGTGTGGTGGTTGTTATGGAGGGTGGGGTGGTTGTTATGGAAGGTGGGTTGTTGTTATTTAGGGTGGGGTGGTTGTTATGGAAGGTGGGGTGGTTGTTATGGAAGGTGGGGTGGTTGTTATGGAAGGTGGGGTGGTTGTTATGGAGGGTGGGGTGGTTGTTATGGAAGGTGGGTTGTTGTTATGGAGGGTGGGGTGGTTGTTATGGAAGGTGGGGTGGTTGTTATGGAGGGTGGGGTGGTTGTTATGGAAGGTGGGGTGGTTGTTATGGAGGGTGGGGTGGTTGTTATGGAAGGTGGGTTGTTGTTATGGAGGGTGGGGTGGTTGTTATGGAGGGTGGGGTGGTTGTTATGGAAGGTGGGTTGTTGTCATGGAGGGTGGGGTGGTTGTTATTGAGGGTGGGGTGGTTGTTATGGAAGGTGGGGTGGTTGTTATGGAGGGTGGGGTGGTTGTTATGGAAGGTGGGTTGTTGTTATGGAGGGTGGGGTGGTTGTTATCGAGGGTGGGGTGGTTGTTATGGAAGGTGGGTTGTTGTTATGGAGGGTGGGGTGGTTGTTATGGAAGGTGGGGTGGTTGTTATGGAAGGTGGGTTGTTGTTATGGAAGGTGGGTTGTTGTTATGGAAGGTGGGGTGGTTGTGATGGAAGGTGGGGTGGTTGTTATAGAGGTTGGGGGGGTTGTTACATCTAAAAATAGATCTACAAAATCTAGACCAGCTCTAATCTAAGATAAAACCATGTTGGTGCAATCCCCGTTATGAGTCTAACCTTAGGTCTCATCTGGTTTATTGTCTTGTCTATATGGTTCCTTCTAGAGGTGTATTGTCTCTATGGTTCCTTCTAGAGGTGTATTGTCTCTATGGTTCCTTCTAGAGGTGTATTGTCTCTATGGTTCCTTCTAGAGGTTTATTGTCTCTATGGTTCCTTCTAGAGGTGTATTGTCTATATGGTTCCTTCTAGAGGTGTATTATCTCTATGGTTCCTTCTAGAGGTGAATTGTCTATATGGTTCCTTCTAGAGGTGTATTATCTCTAGGGTTCCTTCTAGAGGTGTATTGTCTATATGTTTCCTTCTAGAGGTGTATTGTATCTATGGTTCCTTCTAGAGGTGTATTATCTCTATGGTTCCTTCTAGAGGTGAATTGTCTATATGGTTCCTTCTAGAGGTGTATTGTATCTATGGTTCCTTCTAGAGGTGTATTATCTCTATGGTTCCTTCTAGAGGTGAATTGTCTATATGTTTCCTTCTAGAGGTGTATTGTCTATATGTTTCCTTCTAGAGGTGTATTGTCTCTATGGTTCCTTCTAGAGGTGTATTGTCTCTATGGTTCCTTCTAGAGGTGTATTATCTCTATGTTTCCTTCTAGAGGTGAATTGTCTCTATGTTTCCTTCTAGAGGTTTATTATCTCTATGGTTCCTTCTAGAGGTTTATTATCTCTATGGTTCCTTCTAGAGGTTTATTATCTCTATGGTTCCTTCTAGAGGTGTATTGTCTCTATGGTTCCTTCTAGAGGTTAATTATCTCTGTGGTTCCTTCTAGAGGTGTATTGTCTCTATGGTTCCTTCTAGAGGTGTATTGTCTCTATGGTTCCTTCTAGAGGTGTATTATCTCTATGTTTCCTTCTAGAGGTGAATTGTCTCTATGTTTCCTTCTAGAGGTTTATTATCTCTATGGTTCCTTCTAGAGGTGTATTGTCTCTATGGTTCCTTCTAGAGGTGTATTATCTCTGTGGTTCCTTCTAGAGGTGTATTGTCTCTATGGTTCCTTCTAGAGGTGTATTGTCTCTATGGTTCCTTCTAGAGGTGTATTGTCTCTATGGTTCCTTCTAGAGGTGTATTGTCTTGTCTCTAAGGTTCCTTGTAGAAACACCTTGTTGGCTGCAGCCACAGCTCCAAATAGAGAGAGACTTTAACCAGAGGTTGTGTGTAGTGAAAGAGAGAGAGACTTTAACCAGAGGTCGTGTGTAGTGGAAGAGAGGGAGACTTTAACCAGAGGTTGTGTGTAGTGGAAGAGAGAGAGACTTTAACCAGAGGTTGTGTGTAGTGGAAGAGAGGGAGACTTTAACCAGAGGTTGTGTGTAGTGGAAGAGAGGGAGACTTTAACCAGAGGTTGTGTGTAGTGGAAGAGAGAGAGACTTTAACCAGAGGTTGTGTGTAGTGGAAGAGAGAGAGACTTTAACCAGAGGTTGTGTGTAGTGGAAGAGAGGGAGACTTTAACCAGAGGTTGTGTGTTGTGGAAGAGAGGGAGACTTTAACCAGAGGTTGTGTGTAGTGGAAGAGAGAGAGACTTTAACCAGAGGTTGTGTGTTGTGGAAGAGAGAGAGACTTTAACCAGAGGTTGTGTGTAGTGGAAGAGAGAGAGACTTTAATCAGAGGTTGTGTGTAGTGGAAGAGAGAGAGACTTTAACCAGAAGTTGTGTGTAGTGGAAGAGAGAGAGACTTTAACCAGAGGTTGTGTGTTGTGGAAGAGAGAGACTTTAACCAGAGGTTGTGTGTAGTGGAATAGAGAGAGACTTTAACCAGAGGTTGTGTGTAGTGGAAGAGAGAGAGACTTTAACCAGAGGTTGTGTGTAGTGGAAGAGAGAGAGACTTTAATCAGAGGTTGTGTGTAGTGGAAGAGAGAGAGACTTTAACCAGAGGTTGTGTGTAGTGGAAGAGAGAGAGACTTTAACCAGAGGTTGTGTGTTGTGGAAGAGAGAGAGACTTTAACCAGAGGTTGTGTGTAGTGGAATAGAGAGAGACTTTAACCAGAGGTTGTGTGTAGTGGAAGAGAGAGAGTCTTTAACCAGAGGTTGTGTGTAGTGGAAGAGAGAGAGTCTTTAACCAGAGGTTGTGTGTAGTGGAAGAGAGAGAGTCTTTAACCAGAGGTTGTGTGTAGTGGAAGAGAGAGAGACTTTAACCAGAGGTTGTGTGTTGTGGAAAAGAGAGAGACTTTAACCAGAGGTTGTGTGTTGTGTGCAGGTTATTGGATGTGTCTTCTGTCTCTATCTGGCTGTTGGAGAACACACAATACGACCATAAGCTCATTCAGGATGAGATCTCTTGAAAAGGCCGCTGTACACATATAGATAGTGTCTCACATGGCACCCTATTCCCTGTATAGTGCACTACTTTTGACATAATCCTATGGCCCCTGGTGAAAAGAAGTGCACTGTAAAGGTAACAGGGTTCTCTTTGGGATGGAGATATTGGATGCTTCCTTTGGCTATTGGAGAACAAACAACAAGACCTATAGTTAGTTTAAGAAGAGATCTCTTGAAGAGGCCTCAGAGGCTGTCTTGGCTGTGGCCTCTATACTGTATGCATACTACACTGCAGCTGCGTAGACACTAATTATAACCTCTGTTAATGTAGAATGGCCTGAAATGCCTTCCAACAGTTCATTTGCTCTGGTTGTTCGCTCAGCAGAGTTGTTGACACCTTCGTTCACTAACCCCATGCTGTCTCTGCTAATCTTTCTCTCTCTCTCTGCCTCTCCTCTCTTTCCTCCTCCCGCTCCCCCCCACTCCCCTCTCCTCTCTCTCCTCTCTTTCCCCCTCCTCTTCTCCCTCCTCCAACTCTCCCACCTCCATCTCCATCTCCTCTGCTCTCCTCTCTCTCTCCTTCCTCCTCTCCCACATTCTCTGTGGGGGAGAAACTGGGTGAAACAGGGTTAAACGAGGAGAAAACAGCCTCTATAAGTTTGAGCAGGGTAGGTGAACCTAGCATGCTCTGGTGCATATGCAGCTGCCCAAATAGATGCTGGGCCAAATAAAAAGCGAGCAGCTTGGAACAATTAAAACGGATAAATAATACAGCCCCGTGTGACACAGCCAGGGAGAACATCAGGGACTCCACATGCTGCAGAGCCTCTCTATCACGATTCAGGATAAGACCCAGATGCAGACAGTTCGATTCACAGATGTTTATTGACAAAACAGTGGGCAGGCAAACGACGACAGGTCAAGGACAGGCAGAGGTCAGTAATCCAGGGAAGAGTCAGAAAGGTACAAAACGGCAGGCTGGCTCAGGGTCAGGGCAGGCAGAATGCAAAAAAAACTAGAAAACAGGGACTGGAGAGAACACGAGTACGGGAAAAAACACACTGGTAGGCTTGACGAGACAAGATGAACTGGCAACAGACAAACAGAGAACACAGGTATAAATACACAGGGGATAATGGGGAAAATGAGTGACACCTGAAGGGGTGTGGAGACAAGCACAAGATGGGTGTGACACTCTCTCACATACAGTTTGACACAGATGTTGGGGATCCTGGGTGGCGCAGCGGTCTAATTCACTGCATCTCAGTGCTAGACGTGTCACTACAGACACCCTGGTTTGAATCCAGCTGTATCACAACTGGCTGTGATTGGGAGTCCCATAGGGCGGCGCACAATTGGCCCAGCGTCGTCCGGGTTTGGCCGGTGTAGGCCAACATTGTAACTAAGAATTTGTTCTTAACTGACTTGCCTAGTTAAATAAAGGTCAAATTTAAACAAATAAAATACAATTACCGAGTCACACTACAGTGCAATCCCAGGACGTTCAGTTCAAGACATGCTCACCTCTCACCATTACAATAACATTGGGGTTAGCATGTTTGGGGGAGTATGATATTTTTGTGTCTCAACTAATTCAGGATTATCCATAATCATGGTAACGTGTTTAGAAGACGTTTTCTATTCTAATTTACAATACAAGTGACTCCAAAATTACACAATATATTATTTACCATTCATTTCTATTGGGCACAAAATAATCTGAAACACAACCAAAACAAACAGCAAATACAACCAACACGTTTGTAGAGTCTCAAGCCTGATGTAGTCGTTGTGTGCTATGAATATGGGACCAAATACTACACTTGTGACTACTTTAATACACATATAATGAATTTGTCCCAATACTTTTGGTCCCCTAAAATGAAGGGACTACTGTATGTACAAAAAGTGCTGTAATTACACCTGATATTTATGAAAATATCTTCAAATTAAAGCTGACAGTCTGCACTTTAACCTCATAGTCATTTCATAATTTCAAATCTAAAGTGCTAGAGTATACAGCCAAAACAGCAAACATCACTGTCCCAATATTTTTGGAACTCCATGCTGGAACTAACTATGAGTCTATAACTATCTATGAGTCTATAACTAACTATGAGTCTATAACTAACTATGAGTCTATAACTAATTATGAGTCCATAACTAATTATGAGTCTATAACTAACTATGAGTCTATAACTAACTATGAGTCCATAACTAATTATGAGTCTATAACTAACTATGAGTCTATAACTAACTATGAGTCTATAACTATCTATGAGTCTATAACTAACTATGAGTCCATAACTAACTATGAGTCTATAACTATCTATGAGTCTATAACTATCTATGAGTCTATAACTATCTATGAACTAACTATGAGTCTATGAACTAACTATGAGTCTATAACTATCTATGAGTCTTTAAATAACTAACTATGAGTCCATAACTAACTATGAGTCTATAACTATCTATGAGTCTATAACTAACTATGAGTCCATAACTAACTATGAGTCTATAACTAACTATGAGTCTATAACTAACTATGAGTCTATGAACTAACTATGAGTCTATAACTAACTATGAGTCTATGAACTAACTATGAGTCTATGAACTAACTATGAGTCTATAACTAACTATGAGTCTATAACTAACTATGAGTCTATGAACTAACTATGAGTCTATAACTAACTATGAGTCTATAACTAACTATGACTCTATGAACTAACTATGAGTCTATGAACTAACTATGAGTCTATAACTAACTATGAGTCTATAACTAACTATGAGTCTATAACTATCTATGAGTCTTTAACTAACTATGAGTCCATAACTAACTATGAGTCTATAACTATCTATGAGTCTATAACTAACTATGAGTCCATAACTAACTATGAGTCTATAACTAACTATGAGTCTATAACTAACTATGAGTCTATGAACTAACTATGAGTCTAGAACTAACTATGAGTCTATAACTAACTATGAGTCTATAACTAACTATGAGTCTATAACTAACTATGACTCTATGACCTAACTATGAGTCTATAACTATCTATGAGTCTACAACTAATTATGAGTCTATAACTAACTATGAATCTATAACTATCTATGAGTCTATAACTAACTATGAGTCTATAACTAACTATGAGTCTATAACTAACTATGACTCTATGACCTAACTATGAGTCTATAACTATCTATGAGTCTACAACTAATTATGAGTCTATAACTAACTATGAATCTATAACTATCTATGAGTCTATAACTAACTATGAGTCCATAACTAACTATGAGTCTATAACTATCTATGAGTCTATAACTATCTATGAGTCTATAACTATCTATGAACTAACTATGAGTCTATGAACTAACTATGAGTCTATAACTATCTATGAGTCTTTAAATAACTAACTATGAGTCCATAACTAACTATGAGTCTATAACTATCTATGAGTCTATAACTAACTATGAGTCCATAACTAACTATGAGTCTATAACTAACTATGAGTCTATAACTAACTATGAGTCTATGAACTAACTATGAGTCTATAACTAACTATGAGTCTATGAACTAACTATGAGTCTATGAACTAACTATGAGTCTATAACTAACTATGAGTCTATAACTAACTATGAGTCTATGAACTAACTATGAGTCTATAACTAACTATGAGTCTATAACTAACTATGACTCTATGAACTAACTATGAGTCTATGAACTAACTATGAGTCTATAACTAACTATGAGTCTATAACTAACTATGAGTCTATAACTATCTATGAGTCTTTAACTAACTATGAGTCCATAACTAACTATGAGTCTATAACTATCTATGAGTCTATAACTAACTATGAGTCCATAACTAACTATGAGTCTATAACTAACTATGAGTCTATAACTAACTATGAGTCTATGAACTAACTATGAGTCTAGAACTAACTATGAGTCTATAACTAACTATGAGTCTATAACTAACTATGAGTCTATAACTAACTATGACTCTATGACCTAACTATGAGTCTATAACTATCTATGAGTCTACAACTAATTATGAGTCTATAACTAACTATGAATCTATAACTATCTATGAGTCTATAACTAACTATGAGTCTATAACTAACTATGAGTCTATAACTAACTATGACTCTATGACCTAACTATGAGTCTATAACTATCTATGAGTCTACAACTAATTATGAGTCTATAACTAACTATGAATCTATAACTATCTATGAGTCTATAACTAACTATGAGTCTATAACTAACTATGAGTCTATAACTATCTATGAGTCTTTTTAATACAGTGTTGTACTCGTCTCATTCAGTCAGGTACTCAGGTGTGAGAGACAGACAGCTTGGGGAGGTTTGTGTTCTTTTAGTAGGAATATAAAACCTAGCCATAGTACTGGAGCCTCTCCCAGAGGGGGTTCAGGTAGGGCCCGGTCACCTTCTACAGTCCAGGCCCATTGGAGCCTCTCCCAGAGGGGGTTCAGGTAGGACCCGGTCACCTTCTACAGTCCAGGCCCATTGGAGCCTCTCCCAGAGGGGGTTCAGGTAGGGCCCGGTCACCTTCTCCAGTCCAGGCCCATCGGAGCCTCTCCCAGAGGGGGTTCAGGTAGGACCCGGTCACCTTCTACAGTCCAGGCCCATTGGAGCCTCTCCCAGAGGGGGTTCAGGTAGGGCCCGGTCACCTTCTACAGTCCAGGCCCATTGGAGCCTCTCCCAGAGGGGGTTCAGGTAGGACCCGGTCACCTTCTACAGTCCAGGCCCATTGGAGCCTCTCCCAGAGGGGGTTCAGGTAGGGCCCGGTCACCTTCTCCAGTCCAGGCCCATCGGAGCCTCTCCCAGAGGGGGTTCAGGTAGGACCCGGTCACCTTCTACAGTCCAGGCCCATTGGAGCCTCTCCCAGAGGGGGTTCAGGTAGGGCCCGGTCACCTTCTACAGTCCAGGCCCATTGGAGCCTCTCCCAGAGGGGGTTCAGGTAGGGCCCGGTCACCTTCTCCAGTCCAGGCCCATTGGAGCCTCTCCCAGAGGGGGTTCAGGTAGGGCCCGGTCACCTTCTACAGTCCAGGCCCATTGGAGCCTCTCCCAGAGGGGGTTCAGGTAGGGCCCGGTCACCTTCTACAGTCCAGGCCCATTGGAGCCTCTCCCAGAGGGGGTTCAGGTAGGGCCCGGTCACCTTCTCCAGTCCAGGCCCATTGGAGCCTCTCCCAGAGGGGGTTCAGGTAGGGCCCGGTCACCTTCTACAGTCCAGGCCCATTGGAGCCTCTCCCAGAGGGGGTTCAGGTAGGGCCCGGTCACCATCTACAGTCCAGGCCCATTGGAGCCTCTCCCAGAGGGGGTTCAGGTAGGGCCCGGTCACCTTCTCCAGTCCAGGCCCATTGGAGCCACTCCCAGAGGGGGTTCAGGTAGGGCCCGGTCACCTTCTCCAGTCCAGGCCCATTGGAGCCTCTCCCAGAGGGGGTTCAGGTAGGGCCCGGTCACCTTCTACAGTCCAGGCCCATTGGAGCCTCTCCCAGAGGGGGTTCAGGTAGGGCCCGGTCACCTTCTACAGTCCAGGCCCATTGGAGCCACTCCCAGAGGGGGTTCAGGTACAAACCGGTCACCATCTCCTCCCAAGCCCGTAACCGTGCCAACAGGACTCCAGGAGGACCTGTTCACCCATGAATGATGGATGCATCCCTCCGCCTCCCCGTTGGCATGTAATGATGTAATGATTAATGATACAACAGGATGGATGGAATGCTCACCAGTCCCCCTTCACTCATACAGGACATACAGCCAGATGAATACATTCTGACACCACTGCCTGAAAACCATCCCGGGATGTGTTTTTAACCCTACAGCTATTAGACCTATGAATTGGTAATGGGTCAGCGGTCAGGGTCGGGGCAGGCCGGCCTGCACTACTATACTATACAGAAGGTCACCAGACATGCCGCTGATAATGGACTGGGTGTTATGTTATGTAGGGAGGGAGGGAAGATGTCAAGGTGGTGACCCCTTCTCTTTTATCATAACTAGGTGGAGAGGAGAGGAGAGGAGAGGAGAGGAGAGGAGAGGAGAGGAGAGGGAGGAGAGGAGAGGAGAGGAGAGGAGAGGAGAGGAGAGGAGAGGAGAGGAGAGGAGAGGAGAGGAGAGGAGAGGAGAGGAGAGGAGAGGAGAGGAGAGGAGAGGAGAGGAGAGGAGAGGAGAGGAGAGGATGGTAGGCGCATATCACACACATCCTCCTTCCTCTGGCAGCTGACTGTCTCTGGTTGTTTTCCCTGCTGTGTAAATTACACAATGTCTCCTTTAGGAAGCCATCAGCAGGTCACTGTGTTCGGCTTCAGAATTCAGCGAGGGAACACTGCATGCGTCCCAAATGGCACCCTATGGGCCCTGGTCTAAAGTAGTGCACTATATAGGGGATAGGATGCCATTTGGGATGCAACCCTCGTCACCGCCCCTGCATGCATACCAGTGAGGACAATATCAGTTAGTGACAGACCATACGGACAGAACCAGGGACTCTGAGGTCTGAGTGAAAGTCAATGACCTTCTATCTCCATCTCCTCTCCACACCCCCAGATGCAGGTTCATGTTTGGGTGATTGAGGACGAGAGGCGGAGGACGAGAGGCGGAGGAGGGATGTAAAGAAAATGTATTGATTATGTTGTAGGAACGTTAGTGTCCGAAGTGGTGGAAGAGTTCTATAAAGATCCCATGCAGAGCAATGAGAGACAGAGAGAGGAGAGGAGAGGAGAGGAGAGGAGAGGAGAGGAGAGGAGAGGAGAGGAGAGGAGAGGAGAGGAGAGGAGAGGAGAGGAGAGGAGAGGAGAGGAGAGGAGAGGAGAGGAGAGGAGAGGAGATGAGATGAGAGGAAAGGAAAGGAAAGGAAAAGAGAGGGAGAGGAGAGGAGAGGAGAAGGAAGATGCGATCAGATAGGTAGTATTGATTTCTCCTAGCTTTATATTCAGATGGGGTTCCTAGGAGCCCATAAACACAGCAGGCCTGCTATAATGAAAGAGCTAGCCCACACAGCAGATGTATACTCGGCAGGCCTCAGATAAAGGCATTAGGAGTTATTGGTTTCACTCCCAGATTCTTTATTCCAATTGAACCTCCTCTTATCCATTTTTATGGGAGGTTTTCAACAATTCATGCCCCAGGGTGCAAAGGAAGAGAACCAGTCAATTTGTGTGTTTAATTATACGGCCTGATAAGAGCTGAAAGGAAAAAGAATAGGCCACCTTTGACAGAATGTTATTAGCTATTGTCTGAGAGAGTTGGGAATGGGAAAAGAAAAGAAAGAACGAGCTACTTTCAAGGAAAACCGTCCAAATCTGAAAGGCATCCTATAGTACACACAGCAATGAAATAATCAGGCAGTATACAGTACACAATGAAATATCACCCAGGCAGCGGAGAGAGAGAGGGGGGGGAGAGAGTAGGAGAGGAGAGAGAGAGAGAGAGAGAGAGAGAGAGAGGGCGGGAGAGAAAGGAGAGAGAGAGAGAGAGAGAGGAGAAGAGACAGAGAGAGAGAGAGAGAGAGAAAGAAAGAAAGAAAGAAAGAAAGAAAGAAAGAAAGAAAGAAAGAAAGAAAGAAAGAAAGAAAGAAAGAAAGAAAGAAAGAGAGAGAAAGAAAGAGAGAGGGCGGGAAAGGAGAGAGGCCGGGAAAGGAGAGAGCGAGAGAGAGAGAGAGAGAGAGAGAGGGCGGGAGAGGAGAGAGAGAGAGGAGAAGAGACAGAGAGAGAGAGAGAGAGAGAGAGAGAGAGAGAGAGAGAGCAGGAGAGGAGAGAGAGAGATAGCGGGAGAGGAGAGGAGAGGAGAGGAGAAGAGAGAGAGAGAGAGAGAGAGAGAGAGAGAGAGAGAGAGAGGGGGAGAGAGAGTGGGAGAGTGGTGTGTGAGTTGGTGTTTGCTATGCTGAGCAGATCTAAGCCAAGGAAGAAAAGGCATCGAACGTCAATAAATCAACACCTGGGTTCCTTGGCTAAGTCAGAGAGAGACTGCTGTTTTTCAGGATTAGCATTATTAAAGTACTATCTGGTAATAGATATGCTAATTGTATGTCGCTCCCATAACTGAGTTTATCAATCCTCACACTCATGATAAATGGCTAGGATAGAGGAAATAAACAAACTGGGAATTTACCCAAAATCACTTTGGAAGGCATTTGCATCAGGGGAACTGAGGGAGTGAGGTGGGTAGAGGGGAGTGAGATAGAGAGAGAGAGAGAGAGAGAGCAGGGAGAGAGAGAGGCAGAGAGTGACAGAGAGAGCGAGACAGAGAGAGAGAGAGAGGCAGAGAGAGAGAGGCAGAGAGAGTGAGGCAGAGAGAGAGAGAGGCAGAGAGAGGGAGTAGTGTACCTTATAGGGAATAGAGGGCCACTTAGGATTAAGACAATATGAGCTGCTGTGAAGTGTTGGTCAAATTAATTCAGTATAATATTTAAATCTAGAATCTGCAGTTGCTACATAAATGTTTTTACTTAGAAGTGTATGATTGTAATGGAAATGATATGATTAAAGGTTTGACTAAATGAGTTCACTCAGAAACCTTATAACCTGTTGAAATGTATTGGAAATAAGGCTATAATAATGGGTTAAAAACTGTATTCCAATACTGTGTGTGAGTAAGACACTGTAACCACTTCAAAAAATGAGCAGGGCAGAGTTGATAAAACGATCTTGGGAAAGGAACAGGAGAAGAGGTCTCCTTAAGTTAGGGAGAGAAACAACGGCCTGGGAACAGTTAGGCTGGCAAAAGATAAGGAGACAGGTGGTCTGGGTTCTGTGGAAAAATACAGCCGCCTAAAGCTGGGTGGAGTTCTCTACTGATGTGTGTGTGTGTGTGTGTGTTAATATAAAAGGCTTTGTACATTGTAAGGATTTTCAGAGCTCTCATAAATAAACGTTTTGTCCCTTGTAGGCTGGTTCTCCGTCTGCTTCATTCAACCAGAATCTTACACACTCTGGGGGGCAGACAGTAGTTTCATTGAAGTTCGGTTTAAGAACATTAATAACTTAATTCACGTAACAATGATATATCCATTGATTCTTGAAGAATACAGTTTATAAATGCCTCATGAATTTAGTTCAACGGTCGTACACCATCACAACACGTTTGTTTTATTCTGTTTGTAAACAATGTAAATGTAAAGAAACACTGTACAGCCTCAAAACATGATTAAAACGATCATGTTGATATCATGGATGGTCGGTCCTTGCATTCATAGCTCTGTCTATTAATTTGAGAATGGTTACATTTCTTTAGGATCATCCCTCAGCTTTTTAGGAAAACAGAGGCGGGGCGTCCACTTTGCTATTTTTCCAGCTACGGATTGTAGCTTTAATGGGATACCTCACATCTGAATGGTTTGATTACGTTGACTTATGCTATCCTTACATTCTATTGGGTTCTTCCACAGTTCATAGCTTCTGTTTAATCAGACTAGCATGACAGTCACAATCAAAACATGTTGGGTTCTTCCACAGTTCATAGCTTCTGTTTAATCAGACTAGCGTGACAGTCACAATCAAAACATGTTGGGTTCTTCCACAGTTCATAGCTTCTGTTTAATCAGACTAGCGTGACAGTCACAATCAAAACATGTTGGGTTCTTCCACAGTTCATAGCTTCTGTTTAATCAGACTAGCATGACAGTCACAATCAAAACATGTTGGGTTCTTCCACAGTTCATAGCTTCTGTTTAATCAGACTAGCGTGACAGTCACAATCAAAACATGTTGGGTTCTTTTACAGTTCATAGCTTCTGTTTAATCAGACTAGCGTGACAGTCACAATCAAAACATGTTGAATAATCATGCTACAAACATGATCAAACCCAACTTAGTAACTTATTTCAAACATCACTGCTTCCTATCAACAGCGTCTGACATTTACAGAGGAATATTTGGACTCCAAGGCTTCAAATCAGATCAAAGTCATTGATCTGTGGTATCGTCAAGATCAAATCAGCTCAACGTCATTGATCTGTGGCATCGTCAAGATCAAATCAGATCAACGTCATTGATCTGTGGCATCGTCAAGATCAAATCAGATCAAAGTCATTGATCTGTGGCATCGTCAAGATCAAATCAGCTCAACGTCATTGATCTGTGGCATCGTCAAGATCAAATCAGCTCAACGTCATTGATCTGTGGCATCGTCAAGATCAAATCAGATCAACGTCATTGATCTGTGGCATTGTCAAGATTGTGTCCTAAATAGCAACCTATGGGCCCGGGTCTATATAGTGTACACTATATAGGGAATAGGGTGTGCCATTTAGGATGTAGACCAAGTATTCATCCAGCCAAGATCTTTAATTATAAACCAGATCATCTTTTAGTCCCCTTCATCTCATTGTTTCCAACTAGTCAACTATCTAGTAAACACTTTGGATACGAGGTTGGTGTGTCTTTTTTGAACAAAATTAAACGGATACACTACCGTTCAAAAGTTTGAGGTCACTTTGAATTTTCCTTGTTTCTTTTAAAGACTGGCAGCTTCATTAAATACTACCTGCAAAACCCCAGTCTCAACGTCAACAGTGAAGAGGCGAGTCCGGGATGCTGGCCTTCTAGGCAGAGTTCCTCTGTCCAGTGTCTGTATTCTTTTGCCCATCTTAATCTTTTATTTTTATTGGCCAGTCTGAGATATGGCTTTTTCTTTGCAACTCTGCCTAGAAGGCCAGCATCCCGGAGTCGCCTTTTCACTGTTGACATTGAGACTGGTGTTTTGCGGGTACTATTTAATGAAGCTGCCAGTTGAGGACTTGTGAGGCGTCTGTTTCCCAAACCAGAAACTTGTCCTCTTGCTCAGTTGTGCACCGGGGCCTCCCACTTCTCTTTCTATTCTGGTTAGAGCCAGTTTGCGCTATTCAGTTTCTTGGCAATTTCTCGCCTGGAATAGCCTTAATTTCTCAAAACAAGAATAGACTGATGAGTTTCAGATGCGTTTGTTTCTGGCCATTTTGAGCCTGTAATCGAACCCACAAATGCTGATGCTCCAGATATTCAGCTAGTCTAAAGAAGGCCAGTTTTATTGCTTCTTTAATCAGAACAACAGTTTTCAGCTGTGCTAACATAATTGCAAAAGAGCTTTCTAATGATCAATTAGTCTTTTAAAATTATAAAGTTGGATTAGCTAACAAGACGTGCCATTGGAACACAGGAGTGATGGTTGCTGATAATGGGCCTCTGTACGCCTACGTAGATATTGCATTAAAAGTCTGCCATTTCCAGCTACAATAGTCAATTACACTACCGTTCAAAAGTTTGATATACAATGTCTACACTGTATTTCTGATCAATTTGATGTTATTTTAATGGACAAAAAAATCAGCTTTTCTTTCAAAAACAAGGACATTTCTAAGTGACCCCAAACGTTTGAACAGTAGTGTATATCTTGTAATTGAACAAATCAGTAAGCTGGCCAATAACTGGGAACCGTATGCCCGATAATACGGGATGTATTGGTTTTTGCTAAACCGCTTATCAAAAAGCTGAGAGTAGTAGTATTTCCACTAAAATGTCAAACTTTGCTAGTTGCTAACCCGTTAGCTAACATTTTTACCACACCAATAATCACAAAACATTGATGGCTTGATCACAATATAACACTGTTGAAGTGTCATAGGCGTCGTAAGGATAGGACCAAGGCACAGTGGGTATAGTGCTCATCTTCTTAATTTATTTAAAGATAACACTTAAACAAAATAAACAAAACGACGAAACAGTTCCGTAAGGCAACACAGGCTATACAGGAAAACAACCACCCACAAAACACAAGTGAAACAAACACAACTAAATATGGCCTCCAATTAGAGACAACGACAACCAGCTGCCTGTAATTGGAGGTCATTGCCAAAAACCCAACATAGAAATAGAAAACTAGATATAAACATAGAAATAGATAACATAGAACCTAAACACCGAAACACACAAAACAAACACCCCTTGCCACGCCCTGACCAAACTACAATGACAAATAACCCCTTTTACTGGTCAGGACGTGACATGAAGGTAATATATTGCATAAAAACTGTTGAATATGCTGATAATACGGGGTGCTACGCGAGCCAAATACAATTGACTTTCAGGTGTGATATTTAAGAGACACTGGGACCTTTGTAGAAGACCATTCCTCTCATTATAAACCAGCTTGACAACCTGCTGGGACCTTTGTTAGAAGACCATTCCTCTCATTATAAACCAGCTTGACAACCTGCTGGGACCTTTGTAGAAGACCATTCCTCTCATTATAAACCAGCTTGACAACCTGCTGGGACCTTTGAGGAAGACCATTACTCTCATTATAAACCAGCTTGACAACCTGCTGGGACCATTGAGGAAGACCATTACTCTCATTATAAACCAGCTTGACAACCTGCTGGGACCTTTGTAGAAGACCATTCCTCTCATTATAAACCAGCTTGACAACCTGCTGGGACCTTTGAGGAAGACCATTACTCTCATTATAAACCAGCTTGACAACCTGCTGGGACCATTGAGGAAGACCATTACTCTCATTATAAACCAGCTTGACAACCTGCTGGGACCTTTGAGGAAGACCATTACTCTCATTATAAACCAGCTTTACAACCTGCTGGGACCTTTGAGGAAGACCATTACTCTCATTATAAACCAGCTTGACAACCTGCTGGGACCATTGAGGAAGACCATTACTCTCATTATAAACCAGCTTGGCAACCTGCTGGGACCTTTGTTAGAAGACCAATACTCTCATTATAAACCAGCTTGGCAACCTGCTTTGATTTGTCAGAAACAGGAACAGAGGACACTTATCAGGACTTGTTTACAGCACTATCAACCTCTCCTCCAACCCCCTCCATCCCTCCCTCTATCCCTCCCTCCCTCCCTTCTCTAGCTCCCCCTTCCTCTCTCTGGCTAGTGATATCTCTCTTTCTCTGGCTGGTTGTATGTCTCTCTCTCTCTGGCTGGTTGTATCTCTCCCTCTCTCTGGCTGGTTATGTCTTTCTCTCTCTGGCTGGTTATATCTTTCTCTCTCTGGCTGGTTATAGCTCTCTCTCTCTCTGGCTGGTTATATCTTTCTCTCTCTGGCTGATTATATCTTTCTCTCTCTGGCTGGTTAAATCTTTCTCTCTCTGGCTGGTTATATCTCTCTCTGGCTGGTTATGTCTTTCTCTCTCTGGCTGGTTATATCTTTCTCTCTCTGGCTGGTTATATTTTTCTCTCTCAGGCTGGTTATAATCTATCTCTCTCTGGCTGGTTATATCTCTCTCTCTGGCTGGTTGTATCTCTCTCTCTCTCTGGCTGGTTATGTCTTTCTCTCTCCGGCTGGTTATATCTTTCTCTCTCTGGCTGGTTATATCTCTCTCTCTGGCTGGTTAAATCTTTCTCTCTCTGGCTGGTTATATCTCTCTCTGGTTGGTTATATCTTCCTCTCTCTGGCTGGTTATATCTTTCTCTCTCTGGCTGGTTATATCTTTCTCTCTCTGGCTGGTTATATTTCTCTCTCTGGCTGGTTATATCTTTCTCTCTCTGGCTGATTATATCTTTCTCTCTCTGGCTGGTTAAATCTTTCTCTCTCTGGCTGGTTATATCTCTCTCTGGTTGGTTATATCTTCCTCTCTCTGGCTGGTTATATATCTCTCTCTCTGCCTGGTTATCTCTCTCTCTCTGGCTGGTTATATCTCTCTCTGGCTGGTTATATCTCTCTCTCTGGCTGGTTATATCTCTCTCTGGCTGGTTATATCTTTCTCTCTCTGGCTGGTTATAATCTTTCTCTCTTTGGCTGGTTATATCTCTCTCTCTGGCTGGTTATATCTCTCTCTCTCTGGATGGTTATATCTCTCTCTCTCTGGCTGGTTATATCTTTCTCTCTCTGGCTGGTTATATCTCTCTCTCTGGCTGGTTATATCTCTCTCTCTCTGGCTGGTTATATCTCTCTCTCTCTGGCTGGTTATATCTCTCTCTCTGGCTGGTTATATCTCTCTCTGGATGGTTATATATCTCTCTCTGGCTGGTTATATCTTTCTCTCTCTGGCTGGTTATATCCAGGGGTGGAAATCTGATATCAACTTTGGAGGGGACAATTACATTACATTTTCTCAAGAGCAATTCCTGAGGGGGACACCAAAAGTAGTGCTGTAACACATAGCCTACGTTTAATATGGTAAATGTATATTGAGGAAGCAAAGAAATAAGGTGTTTGCCGTAATTCTAACTACTGGTACCCAAAACTACACAACTAATCACAACAGCAATACCATTGCCTTTAACAAATCTTAGTTCAGTCACCAGTTTAAGTTGAGAGTGGGGGTATCCATGGCATTTTCCAATTATGTTCCTATTTTACAAGTAAAAAAATTGAGAACCTTTCATAATGTTGCCAAACAAAGACTCAACAAACTTACCCGAGACTCCCTGTCTCTGCCAGTCTGTCCCTGCATATCTGTCCCCAACTCTGCTGTCTGTGTGCCATCTGTTGCCTGCTCTGCCTAATGATATCATTGTGAAACATTTCCATTAGAATTTCATTTCTTTCTTATGAACATTTTATCAACTAGTCTTTGAGATATTAGGCTACTAGGGTTCTTACTTTGCGTTTTGGTGTACTGAAAAATACTCTGATGTCCGTCTTTTTTCTGCCATTTTTCTGCCATTTTTCTACCTGGTTGGCTACACACACACAGTATGTAGGTTATTTACAGTAGGAGATGGGCTTCTATCATCTTATCTTCTATCATTCTATATGGGCTTCGACCTAAAAGGTAGCTAGCAAATGTGAAACGGATTGCAGTGACAAGAGTTGACAGCTGTATGAGTTCACCATTTACACAACATATGCTGCAACCTTTTGTAATATTAATCGTTTGTTTCATATTGGCTGGCTTCTAACAATAGCTGAATTTGCAAAGCTAGCGAACACCAATTCAGTGGTGTTTGCTATAATCTTTGCTACCCGGGTTAATTAAAGGTGAAATAAAATATATAAATAAAAGTTCCCTTGCGACAATTTAGCTTTTGCAACGAGACCATTAAATATATTTAAAACAATGGTAGAAGAGAGTGTAGTTCTGTTCAGTTTATCGCTAACCTTATCACAGGGACTTTGAAGCACTAACTTACATGCATGCTGATCTTGGAATAAATTGACGATAGCAAAGATTCCATCTTTGACGACGCCACATAAATGGAATAGGTACTAGCAAGCTTAATAGTTAATATTTGCGCGCTAGCTCTGCATATTCAGCTAGTGTGTGTGCGCGATTGACTGGATTAACCTCACGTCAGTTACGTGCATTGAGTGCCTTTCAGACAGTAGATACGACCTCTACCTTACCTCGCAAGCTAAGGAACTGGCAGTGGATCAAACCATTGTGAGGCAAAGGGTGGGGGGGTCGCAATCTTTTGAAACTTAAAAACGCGCTATTAAGTGTCTATAATCAGCACAATTGCTTTCATTGCGTATTATTAATATTATTTAAATTACATAGTTATGTTTCAGTGATATATTGGGGGGGACAAATCATATTTTTCCCAGGATGGGGGGGGTCGTGTCCCCCCCGTCCCCCCCGGGATTTCCGCCCCTGGTTATATCTCTCTCTGGCTGGTTATATCTCTCTCTGGCTGGTTATATCTCTCTCTCTGGCTGGTTATATCTCTCTCTCTGGCTGGTTATAGCTTTCTCTCTCTGGCTGGTTATATCTCTCTCTCTGGCTGGTTATATCTCTCTCTCTGGCTGGTTATAGCTTTCTCTCTCTGGCTGGTTATATATCTCTCTCTGGCTGGTTATATCTCTCTCTCTGGCTGGTTATAGCTTTCTCTCTCTGGCTGGTTATATCTCCCTCTCTCTGGCTGGTTATATCTCTCTCTCTCTGGCTGGTTATATCTCTCTCTCTCTGGCTGGTTATATCTCTCTCTCTCTGGCTGGTTATATCTTTCTCTCTCTGGCTGGTTATATCTTTCTCTCTTTGGCTGGTTATATCTCTCTCTCTGGCTGGTTATATCTCTCTCTCTCTCTCTCTCTGGCTGGTTATATCTCTCTCTCTCTGGCTGGTTATATCTTTCTCTCTCTGGCTGGTTATATCTTTCTCTCTTTGGCTGGTTATATCTCTCTCTCTGGCTGGTTATATCTTTCTCTCTCTGGCTGGTTATATCTTTCTCTCTCTGGCTGGTTATATATCTCTCTCTCTGGCTGGTTATAGCTCTCTCTCTCTGGCTGGTTATATCTCTCTCCCTCTGGCTGGTTATATCTCTCTCTCTGGCTGGTTATATCTCTCTCTCTCTGGCTGGTTATATCTCTCTCTCTGGCTGGTTATATCTCTCTCTCTGGCTGGTTATATCTCTCTCTCTCTGGCTGGTTATATCTCTCTCTCTGGCTGGTTATATCTCTCTCTCTCTGGCTGGTTATATCTCTCTCTCTGGCTGGTTATATCTCTCTCTCTGGCTGGTTATATCTTTCTCTCTCTGGCTGGTTATATCTTTCTCTCTCTGGCTGGTTATCTTTCTCTCTCTGGCTGGTTATATCTCTCTCTCTGGCTGGTTATCTCTCTCTCTCTGGCTGGTTATATCTCTCTCTCTCTGGCTGGTTATATCTCTCTCTCTGGCTGGTTATATCTCTCTCTCTCTGGCTGGTTATATCTTTCTCTCTCTGGCTGGTTATATCTTTCTCTCTCTGGCTGGTTATATCTCTCTCTGGCTGGTTATAGCTCTCTCTCTCTGGCTGGTTATATCGCTCTCTCTCTCTGGCTACTATGGCCTATTTATTGCCTACCTCCTCACGCCATTTGCACGCACTGTATGTAGACTTTCTTTTTTCTATTGTGTTATTGACTGTACGCTTGTTTATTCCATGTGTAACTCTGTGTTGTTGTTTGTGTCACACTGCTTTGCTTTATCTTGGCCAGGTCGCAGTTGTAAATGAGAACTTGTTCTCAACTAGTGTCACAGGCGTCGTAAGGATTAGACCAAGGTGCAGCGGGAACGTGTATACTCATCTTCTTTATTAATTTTAAAAGAAGGAAAAAACAAAAGAATCACGTATACAAAACAACAAATGACACTAAACAGTCCTGTCAGGTGCACAGACACAAAACAGGAGACAACTACCCACAAACCCCTATAGCACAAACACCCCTATACATAGAACCTTATCAGAGGCAACGAGGAACAGCTGCCTCCAATTGAAGGTCAATCAACAAACCCTAAACATAGAAGTAGAAAAACTAGACTGAACATAGAAAAACACTAACCTTGAACATAAACCAAAAACCCCGGAACAATCTAAACAAACAACCCTCTTACATAATAACATAGCCCAACAAACCCCGAAACACTCTAAACAAACACCCCCTGCCACGTCCTGACCAAACTGCAATAACAAATAACCCTTTATACTGGTCAGGACGTGACAACTAGCTTACCTGGTTAAATAAAGGTGAAATAAAAAAACAAAAATATCTCTCTCTCTCTGGCTGGTTATATCTCAAAGGAAGATCCACTTTGTTCAGGTCTTTTATTTCTGTCAACATGTAGCCTTGAAGACTGAATAGGTTTATAGCTGTCAGGAAGAAGTAAGAGGCATTTTCATGACTCAATATCAAGCTGTAAAATTGCCAATGGCAGAAGCAAATACAACCTTGGACTTTTTGTGTGACTGAACACATACAGGCCCACAGCTAGTACTGTCTGTATCAAAGGGACTTCTGCCAAGGTTGTGTCAGGTATGTCTGTTGACCATGAAACTGCCTCACAGATGGAGCATTAGGTACAAAATCAGTCATTCAGTCAATTTCAGTCAGTCATAACCAGTCAGTCATAACTCCAGAAACATAATGTCTGGTCAACCAGAGAACTGACTGGCTGGATGTAGTTTGGGATCAGTTTGTCAGGGACAGAGAACTGACTGCTGGATGTAGTTTGGGATCAGTTTGTCAGGGACAGAGAACTGACTGCTGACTGGATGTAGTTTGGGATCAGTTAGTCAGGGACAGAGAACTGACTGACTGGATGTAGTTTGGGATCAGTTTGTCAGGGACAGAGAACTGACTGCTGACTGGATGTAGTTTGGGATCAGTTTGTCAGGGACAGAGAACTGACTGCTGACTGGATGTAATTTGGGATCAGTTTGTCAGGGACAGAGAACTGACTACTGGATGTAGTTTGGGATCAGTTTGTCAGGGACAGAGAACTGACTGACTGGATGTAGTTTGGGATCAGTTTGTCAGGGACAGAGAACTGACTGACTGGATGTAGTTTGGGATCAGTTTGTCAGGGACAGAGAACTGACTGCTGACTGGATGTAGTTTGGGATCAGTTTGTCAGGGACAGAGAACCGACTGCTGACTGGATGTAGTTTGGGATCAGTTTATCAGGGACAGAGAACTGACTGCTGACTGGATGTAGTTTGGGATCAGTTTGTCAGGGACAGAGAACTGACTGTTGGATGTAGTTTGGGATCAGTTTGTCAGGGACAGAGAACTGACTGACTGGATGTAGTTTGGGATCAGTTTGTCAGGGACGGAGAACTGACTGCTGGATGTAGTTTGGGATCAGTTTGTCAGGGACAGAGAACTGACTGCTGGATGTAGTTTGGGATCAGTTTGTCAGGGACAGAGAACTGACTGCTGGATATAGTTTGGGATCAGTTTGTCAGGGACAGAGAACTGACTGCTGGATGTAGTTTGGGATCAGTTTGTCAGGGACAGAGAACTGACTGCTGGATGTAGTTTGGGATCAGTTTGTCAGGAACAGAGAACTGACTGCTGACTGGATGTAGTTTGGGATCAGTTTGTCAGGGACAGAGAACTGACTGACTGGATGTAGTTTGGGATCAGTTTGTCAGGGACAGAGAACTGACTGACTGGATGTAGTTTGGGATCAGTTTGTCAGGGACAGAGAACTGACTGCTGGATGTAGTTTGGGATCAGTTTGTCAGGGACAGAGAACTGACTGCTGACTGGATGTAGTTTGGGATCCGTTTGTCAGGGACAGAGAACTGACTGACTGGATGTAGTTTGCGATCAGTTTGTCAGGGACAGAGAACTGACTGCTGGATGTAGTTTGGGATCAGTTTGTCAGGGACAGAGAACTGACTGACTGGATGTAGTTTGGGATCAGTTTGTCAGGGACAGAGAACTGACTGCTGACTGGATGTAGTTTGGGATCAGTTTGTCAGGGACAGAGAACCGACTGCTGACTGGATGTAGTTTGGGATCAGTTTATCAGGGACAGAGAACTGACTGCTGACTGGATGTAGTTTGGGATCAGTTTGTCAGGGACAGAGAACTGACTGCTGGATGTAGTTTGCGATCAGTTTGTCAGGGACAGAGAACTGACTGCTGGATGTAGTTTGGGATCAGTTTGTCAGGGACAGAGAACTGACTGCTGACTGGATGTAGTTTGGGATCAGTTTGTCAGGGACAGAGAACCGACTGCTGACTGGATGTAGTTTGGGATCAGTTTATCAGGGACAGAGAACTGACTGCTGACTGGATGTAGTTTGGGATCAGTTTGTCAGGGACAGAGAACTGACTGCTGGATGTAGTTTGCGATCAGTTTGTCAGGGACAGAGAACTGACTGCTGGATGTAGTTTGGGATCAGTTTGTCAGGGACAGAGAACTGACTGACTGGATGTAGTTTGGGATCAGTTTGTCAGGGACAGAGAACTGACTGCTGACTGGATGTAGTTTGGGATCAGTTTGTCAGGGACAGAGAACTGACTGCTGACTGGATGTAATTTGGGATCAGTTTGTCAGGGACAGAGAACTGACTACTGGATGTAGTTTGGGATCAGTTTGTCAGGGACAGAGAACTGACTGACTGGATGTAGTTTGGGATCAGTTTGTCAGGGACAGAGAACTGACTGACTGGATGTAGTTTGGGATCAGTTTGTCAGGGACAGAGAACTGACTGCTGACTGGATGTAGTTTAGGATCAGTTTGTCAGGGACAGAGAACCGACTGCTGACTGGATGTAGTTTGGGATCAGTTTATCAGGGACAGAGAACTGACTGCTGACTGGATGTAGTTTG
>NC_138307.1:80714118-80716618 GCF_965601325.2 Salmo salar | reverse complement strand
GATAAAGAACCTGATATTAGATAAAGAACCTGATATTAGATAAAGAACCTGGTATTAGATAAAGAACCTGATATTAGATAAAGAACCTGATATTAGATAAAGAACCTGATATTAGATAAAGAACCTGATATTAGATAAAGAACCTGATATTAGATAAAGAACCTGATATTAGATAAAGAACCTGATATTAGATAAAGAACCTGATATTAGATAAAGAACCTGGTATTAGATAAAGAACCTGATATTTGATAATGAACCTGATATTAGATAAAGGGAACCTGATATTAGATAAAGGGAACCTGATATTAGATAAAGAACCTGATATTAGATAAAGAACCTGATATTAGATAAAGAACCTGATATTAGATAAAGAACCTGATATTAGATAAAGTACCTGATATTAGATAAAGAACCTGATATTAGATAAAGGACCTGATATTAGATAAAGGGAACCTGATATTAGATAAAGAACCTGATATTAGATAAAGAACCTGATATTAGATAAAGGGAACCTGATATTAGATAAAGAACCTGATATTAGATAAAGAACCTGATATTAGATAAAGAACCTGATATTAGATAAAGAACCTGATATTAGATAAAGAACCTGATATTAGATAAAGAACCTGATATTAGATAAAGAACCTGATATTAGATAAAGAACCTGATATTAGATAAAGAACCTGATATTAGATAAAGGACCTGATATTAGATAAAGAACCTGATATTAGATAAAGAACCTGATATTAGATAAAGAACCTGATATTAGATAAAGAACCTGATATTAGATAAAGGACCTGATATTAGATAAAGAACCTGATATTAGATAAAGAACCTGATATTAGATAAAGAACCTGATATTAGATAAAGAACCTGATATTAGATAAAGAACCTGATATTAGATAAAGAACCTGGTATTAGATAAAGAACCTGATATTAGATAAAGAACCTGATATTAGATAAAGAACCTGATATTAGATAAAGAACCTGATATTAGATAAAGGACCTGATATTAGATAAAGAACCTGATATTAGATAAAGAACCTGATATTAGATAAAGAACCTGATATTAGATAAAGGACCTGATATTAGATAAAGAACCTGATATTAGATAAAGAACCTGATATTAGATAAAGAACCTGATATTAGATAAAGAACCTGATATTAGATAAAGAACCTGATATTAGATAAAGAACCTGATATTAGATAAAGAACCTGATATTAGATAAAGAACCTGATATTAGATAAAGAACCTGGTATTAGATAAAGAACCTGATATTAGATAAAGAACCTGATATTAGATAAAGAACCTGATATTAGATAAAGAACCTGATATTAGATAAAGAACCTGATATTAGATAAAGAACCTGGTATTAGATAAAGAACCTGATATTAGATAAAGAACCTGATATTAGATAAAGAACCTGATATTAGATAAAGAACCTGATATTAGATAAAGAACCTGATATTAGATAAAGAACCTGGTATTAGATAAAGAACCTGATATTTGATAATGAACCTGATATTAGATAAAGGGAACCTGATATTAGATAAAGGGAACCTGATATTAGATAAAGAACCTGATATTAGATAAAGAACCTGATATTAGATAAAGAACCTGATATTAGATAAAGAACCTGATATTAGATAAAGTACCTGATATTAGATAAAGAACCTGATATTAGATAAAGGACCTGATATTAGATAAAGGGAACCTGATATTAGATAAAGAACCTGATATTAGATAAAGAACCTGATATTAGATAAAGGGAACCTGATATTAGATAAAGAACCTGATATTAGATAAAGAACCTGATATTAGATAAAGAACCTGATATTAGATAAAGAACCTGATATTAGATAAAGAACCTGATATTAGATAAAGAACCTGATATTAGATAAAGAACCTGATATTAGATAAAGAACCTGATATTAGATAAAGGACCTGATATTAGATAAAGAACCTGATATTAGATAAAGAACCTGATATTAGATAAATAACCTGATATTAGATAAAGAACCTGATATTAGATAAAGAACCTGATATTAGATAAAGAACCTGATATTAGATAAAGAACCTGATATTAGATAAAGAACCTGATATTAGATAAAGAACCTGATATTAGATAAAGGGAACCTGATATTAGATAAAGGACCTGATATTAGATAAAGGCAACCTGAATGAACAAATAACACAATTACATACTTATTTTATTTATTTAACTAACAAAGTTATGCAACACCTAATTCCCCTGTGTGAAAAAGTAATTTCCCCCTTTAGCTGGAATGACTCCAACCAAACGCTTCCTATAGTTGTTGATCAATCTCTCACGTCACTGTGGAGAAATTCTGGCCCACTATTTCATGCAGAACAGCGATGTGAGTGACTGATCAACAACTACAGGAAGCATCTGGTTGGAGTCACTGCAGCTAAAGGTGGCACAACCACTTACTGAGTGTAAGGAGGCAAATACTTTTTCACGGCACCATATATATATAT
>NC_138307.1:80296618-80709118 GCF_965601325.2 Salmo salar | reverse complement strand
ATACTACAGGGACTGTCTGGGCCCTGAGAGGAGAATCCATCTTATCAGCTCTGATACTACAGGGACTGTCTGGGCCCTGAGAGGAGAATCCATCTTATCAGCTCTGATACTACAGGGACTGTCTGGGCCCTGAGAGGAGAATCCATCTTATCAGCTCTGATATTACAGGGACTGTCTGGGCCCTGAGAGGAGAATCCATCTTATCAGCTCTGATACTACAGGATTGTCTGGGCCCTGAGAGGAGAATCCATCTTATCAGCTCTGATATTACAGGGACTGTCTGGGCCCTGAGAGGAGAATCCATCTTATCAGCTCTGATATTACAGGGACTGTCTGGGCCCTGAGAGGAGAATCCATCTTATCAGCTCTGATATTACAGGGACTGTCTGGGCCCTGAGAGGAGAATCCATCTTATCAGCTCTGATACTACAGGGACTGTCTGGGCCCTGAGAGGAGAATCCATCTTATCAGCTCTGATACTACAGGGACTGTCTGGGCCCTGAGAGGAGAATCCATCTTATCAGCTCTCATACTACAGGGACTGTCTGGGCCCTGAGAGGAGAATCCATCTTATCAGCTCTGATACTACAGGGACTGTCTGGGCCAAGAGAGGAGAATCCATCTTATCAGCTCTCATACTACAGGGACTGTCTGGGCCCTGAGAGGGGAATCCATCTTATCAGCTCTCATACTACAGGGACTGTCTGGGCCCTGAGAGGAGAATCCATCTTATCAACTCTGATACTACAGGGACTGTCTGGGCCCTGAGAGGAGAATCCATCTTATCAACTCTGATACTACAGGGACTGTCTGGGCCCTGAGAGGGGAATCCATCTTCTCAGCTCTGATACTACAGGGACTGTCTGGGCCCTGAGAGGAGAATCCATCTTATCAACTCTGATACTACAGGGACTGTCTGGGCCCTGAGAGGAGAATCCATCTTGTCGTCTATTTAAGACACTCATTCTTTTCTATTCTCTCCTCCTCTCTCATTCTCTCTCCTCTTTTCCTGCTCCTCTCTTTCCCCACTCTTTCTGTCCCTCTTTTACACTGTAAGGTGGTTCCAGTCTGAGTGGGATTTAGGGGAAAGTATGAGATGAGAGAGAGAGAGGAAGAAAGAGAGAGAGAGAGTGTGTCAGAAGCAAGTGAAAGAGAGAGAAGGAAGGCAGGGTGCTGATTCCAGGGTCTCTCTCAGCCCAGTCTCAGCGTGTCTCAGCCCTCTCTCTCTCTCCATCTTGTTGTGATGTGTACATGGAGACAGACAGGCAGGAGAATGGACAACTAGCACGCAAGCACAGACACCCACACGACACACACACCTCCAGCTGGCAACCAGCAGGAGAAGGAAGAGCAGGTGAAAGGTCAAAGTACAAGATGGCAGTCTCTCTCTGTGATACAGTCCAGAACCACACACTGGAGAGACGCACAGCCACTGTAAATATAAACCTCACACACACACACACACACACACACACACACACACACACACACACACACACACACACACACACACACACACACACACACACACACACACACACACACACACACACACACACACACACGCGCACACACACACACACTGTAAATATCATCGGTGGACAGAGGCTCCTGAACTGAGAATATCACTAGACATGTACTTAAACTGTGTCCTCATATCATAGCCTGTTTGTTATAGAAATGTGAGAGTTTAATTGAAATGATTAGGTTAACATTTGACTCATCATGCCTTTACATAATCATCTGTAGAAATCCCTGATAAACTGGCATGTTATTATCAGGATAAGGCAAGACCCAGATGCAGACTGTGTTGAAGTAACCATGTTTATTACTGCAACAGAGGCAAAGGTACAGGACAACAGGCAGGCTCAGGGTCAGGCAGAGTGGTCAGGAGGACGGGTTCAAGGTCAAGACAGGCAAGGGTCAAAAACCAGGAGGGCCAGAAAAAGAGAGCCTGGGGAAAAACTAGGAGCAGACAGGACAAACGCTGGCAAGCTTGACAAACAGAAAACACAGGTATAAATACACAGGGGATAATGGGGAAGATGGGCGACCCCTGGAGGGGGGTGGAGACAAGCACAGGTGAAACAGATCAGGGTGTGACAGTTATTCTTCAATGCATTATTCATTCATACTGGCTGGTGAGAACAGAACACGTTCTCAATGAGGGAATGCTACATGTTTACAGAGGATATTCTCTCTCTGTCACATCTCTTTCATACTGGCTGGTGAGAACAGAACACGTTCTCAATGAGGGAATGCTACATGTTTACAGAGGATATTCTCTCTCGCCAGCATTATGACCAGAAATACAAATTTCCCATCCCAACAAATCACCGGGGGCACACTGCTTGCCCTCCAGGACACCTACAGCACCTGTATCACGTTTCTTTATAAATAAAAAAGAAGATGAGCACTTACATTCCCGCTGCGTTTTGGTCCACTCCATACGACGAACGTGACACACCCGTAATAACATCTGCTAAATATGTGTATGTAATGTGACTAATAAAAAAACTAGACGTTTTTTTATATCTACATAACGTCAGGAAGGATAGTTTTACCCCTTATCAGTTGTATAACAAAACCCTTGATCAATATGTTAAAATCACTAATCACACTTTGACCAGTTACATTTTGATATACTAAACAGGTGCTATAGAGTAAAACATATGGCCTTTAGTGTGCATTAAACACACCATTCAGGATACACAGTCACCTGTATCAGGTTTTAATATCCATATGCTTTATATGTTCATAATGGTTGAAGGCTGAACTATACCTCCTCCAAACAAAATGGAACCCGTATCAGTAGGAGGCCGTTCTGTACCAGCAGACATCAGTCTGAGCAGCTGTCAGTAGACTCATCTCGTCTATACCGTAGCTCTACATTGAGAGTCTAACCAATAGGAACACTGCAATTTGGTGCCAGTTCTGCTTCAGCCAGAACACTGTGTCTGTCCTCCTGTCCTGTCCTCATGTCCCCATCATCAGAGTGGGAGGACACGGTTAGTGGGAGGACACGGTTAGTGGGAGGACATGGTTAGTGGGAGGACACGGTTAGAGGGAGGACACGGTTAGTGGGAGGACACGGTTAGTGGGAGGACATGGTTAGGACACAGTTAGAGGGAGGACACTGTTAGAGGGAGGACACGGTTAGTGGGAGGACACGGTTAGAGGGAGGACACGGTTAGTGGGAGGACACGGTTAGTGGGAGGACATGGTTAGTGGGAGGACACGGTTAGAGGGAGGACATGGTTAGTGTTAGGACACGGTTAGTGGGAGGACACAGTTAGAGGGAGGACACGGTTAGAGGGAGGACACGGTTAGTGGGAGGACATGGTTAGTGGGAGGACACGGTTAGAGGGAGGACACGGTTAGTGGGAGGACATGGTTAGTGAGAGGACACGGTTAGAGGGAGGACACGGTTAGTGGGAGGACATGGTTAGTGGGAGGACATGGTTAGTGGGAGGACATGGTTAGTGGGAGGACACGGTTAGAGGGAGGACACGGTTAGTGGGAGGACATGGTTAGTGGGAGGACACGGTTAGAGGGAGGACACGGTTAGTGGGAGGACATGGTTAGTGGGAGAACACGGTTAGTGGGAGGACATGGTTAGTGGGAGGACACGGTTAGTGGGAGGACACGCTTAGTGGGAGGACATGGTTAGTGTTAGGACACGGTTAGTGTTAGGACACGGTTAGTGGGAGGACATGGTTAGAGGGAGGACACGGTTAGTGGGAGGACACGGTTAGAGGGAGGACACGGTTAGTGGGAGGACATGGTTAGTGTTAGGACACGGTTAGTGGGAGGACACGGTTAATGGGAGGACACGGTTAGTGGGAGGACACGCTTAGTGGGAGGACACGGTTAGTGAGAGGACACGCTTAGTGGGAGAACAAGGTTAGTGGGAGGACATGGTTAGTGGGAGGACACGGTTAGAGGGAGGACAGGGTTAGAGGGAGGACACGGTTAGAGGGAGGACATGGTTAGAGAAGACAACAGGGTTTCTCTATGGTCTGCATATGAACTAATATAGTTTCTTCCTGAGAGCTGAGTCCCAATCTTCTGTTTTTGTAATGCTCTCTCTCTCTCTCTCTCTCTCTCTCTCTCTCTCTCTCTCTATCTGGTGTAAAGGGGCAATCAGCAGTTGCTACATCCATTTTTGGACTTATGTACCCACTGATTCTTGAAGATTCTAACTTATAAATGCCTCATGAGTTTAGTTCTACTGTTGTAGCCCATCAGAATCCAAAACCCCAAATATAAGTTTGTAAACAAAGAAAATGTAAACAAACACTATAACTAAACACTATAAAACGACCATGTTGATATCATGTTTACCAAACCAGGGGCTGGGAGTAGGCTTTGTTATTGTTTCTACTGCTGAATGCCTCTTTAAAGTCAAAAGACTGAAGAGTCAATCTGCTGTTGGTTACTTGTTGCTCCCTACTGAACTTAATATAAATCGTGTTTATTCACAAATAGCTACTGAATAGAGTTTGGCTTGTTTACTAAATGTCCTTAAGGTGTTCAGCCATTTTTCTTTGGAGATTAAAAGCAAAGATCATTGAAATCTATTTTTGTAAGAGAGGCATGAGTCATGATAGAAAACTTCTTCAGCTTAATGGTTGACTGTCAATGATACTTGACTTCCATTGATACTGCTGTTACATCTACTGAATAGTAAAAGTAGATTACACATTTGGTATTGCATTGAGCCCTGGCTCTCCTCTCCATCTGACAGATGACTGTGGGACAGAACTCACAGAGGGAATGACAAGACAGCAGAGAGAATGACAAGACAGCAGAGGGAATGACAAGACAGCACAGAGAATGACAAGACAGCAGAGGGAATGACAAGACAGCAGAGGGAATGACAAGACAGCAGAGGGAATGACAAGACAGCAGAGGGAATGACAAGACAGCACAGAGAATGACAAGACAGCAGAGGGAATGACAAGACAGCAGAGAGAATGACAAGACAGCAGAGGGAATGACAAGACAGCAGAGAGAATGACAAGACAGCACAGAGAATGACAAGACAGCACAGAGAATGACAAGACAGCAGAGGGAATGACAAGACAGCAGAGAGAATGACAAGACAGCACAGAGAATGACAAGACAGCAGGGGGAATGACAAGACAGCAGAGGGAATGACAAGACAGCAGAGGGAATGACAAGAGAGCTAAGGGAATGACAAGACAGCACAGAGAATGACAAGACAGCAGAGGGAATGACAAGACAGCAGAGGGAATGACAAGACAGCAGAGGGAATGACAAGACAGCACAGAGAATGACAAGACAGCAGAGGGAATGACAAGACAGCAGAGGGAATGACAAGACAGCAGAGGGAATGACAAGACAGCAGAGGAAATGACAAGACAGCAGAGGGAATGACAAGACAGCAGAGGGAATGACAAGACAGCACAGAGAATGACAAGACAGCAGAGGGAATGACAAGACAGCACAGAGAATGACAAGACAGCAGAGGGAATGACAAGACAGCAGAGGGAATGACAAGACAGCACAGAGAATGACAAGACAGCAGAGGGAATGACAAGACAGCAGAGGGAATGACAAGACAGCACAGAGAATGACAAGACAGCAGAGGGAATGACAAGACAGCAGAGGGAATGACAAGACAGCAGAGGGAATGACAAAACAGCACAGAGAATGACAAGACAGCAGAGGGAATGACAAGACAGCTGAGAGAATGACAAGACAGCAGAGGGAATGACAAGACAGCAGAGGGAATGACAAGACAGCAGAGAGAATGACAAGACAGCACAGAGAATGACAAGACAGCACAGAGAATGACAAGACAGCAGAGGGAATGACAAGACAGCAGAGAGAATGACAAGACAGCACAGAGAATGACAAGACAGCAGGGGGAATGACAAGACAGCAGAGGGAATGACAAGACAGCAGAGGGAATGACAAGAGAGCTGAGGGAATGACAAGACAGCAAAGAGAATGACAAGACAGCAGAGGGAATGACAAGACAGCAGAGGGAATGACAAGACAGCAGAGGGAATGACAAGACAGCACAGAGAATGACAAGACAGCAGAGGGAATGACAAGACAGCAGAGGGAATGACAAGACAGCAGAGGGAATGACAAGACAGCAGAGGAAATGACAAGACAGCAGAGGGAATGACAAGACAGCAGAGGGAATGACAAGACAGCACAGAGAATGACAAGACAGCAGAGGGAATGACAAGACAGCACAGAGAATGACAAGACAGCAGAGGGAATGACAAGACAGCAGAGGGAATGACAAGACAGCACAGAGAATGACAAGACAGCAGAGGGAATGACAAGACAGCAGAGGGAATGACAAGACAGCACAGAGAATGACAAGACAGCAGAGGGAATGACAAGACAGCAGAGGGAATGACAAGACAGCAGAGGGAATGACAAAACAGCACAGAGAATGACAAGACAGCAGAGGGAATGACAAGACAGCTGAGAGAATGACAAGACAGCAGAGGGAATGACAAGACAGCAGAGGGAATGACAAGACAGCACAGAGAATGACAAGACAGCAGAGGGAATGACAAGACAGCAGAGGGAATGGCAAGACAGCAGAGGGAATGACAAGACAGCACAGAGAATGACAAGACAGCAGAGGGAATGACAAGACAGCAGAGGGAATGACAAGACAGCAGAGGGAATGACAAGACAGCACAGAGAATGACAAGACAGCAGAGGGAATGACAAGACAGCACAGAGAATGACAAGACAGCAGAGGGAATGACAAGACAGCAGAGGGAATGACAAGACAGCACAGACAATGACAAGACAGCAGAGGGAATGACAAGACAGCAGAGGGAATGACAAGACAGCAGAGGGAATGACAAGACAGCACAGACAATGACAAGACAGCAGAGGGAATGACAAGACAGCAGAGGGAATGACAAGACAGCAGAGGGAATGACAAAACAGCACAGAGAATGACAAGAGAGCAGAGGGAATGACAAGACAGCTGAGAGAATGACAAGACAGCAGAGGGAATGACAAGACAGCAGAGGGAATGACAAGACAGCACAGAGAATGACAAGACAGCAGAGGGAATGACAAGACAGCAGAGGGAATGACAAGACAGCAGAGGGAATGACAAGACAGCACAGACAATGACAAGACAGCAGAGGGAATGACAAGACAGCAGAGGGAATGACAAGACAGCAGAGGGAATGACAAGACAGCAGAGAGAATGACAAGACGGCAGGGGGAATGACAAGACAGCACAGAGAATGACAAGACAGCAGAGGGAATGATAAGACAGCAGAGGGAATGACAAGACAGCAGAGGGAATGACAAGACAGCACAGAGAATGACAAGACAGCAGAGAGAATAACAAGACAGCAGAGGGAATGACAAGACAGCACAGAGAATGACAAGACAGCAGAGGGAATGACAAGACAGCAGAGGGAATGACAAGACAGCACAGAGAATGACAAGACAGCAGAGGGAATGACAAGACAGCACAGAGAATGACAAGACAGCAGAGGGAATGACAAGACAGCACAGAGAATGACAAGACAGCAGAGGGAATGACAAGACAGCACAGAGAATGACAAGACAGCAGAGGGAATGACAAGACAGCAGAGGGAATGACAAGACAGCAGAGGGAATGACAAGACAGCAGAGGAAATGACAAGACAGCAGAGGGAATGACAAGACAGCAGAGGGAATGACAAGACAGCACAGAGAATGACAAGACAGCAGAGGGAATGACAAGACAGCACAGAGAATGACAAGACAGCAGAGGGAATGACAAGACAGCAGAGGGAATTACAAGACAGCACAGAGAATGACAAGAGAGCAGAGGGAATGACAAGACAGCAGAGGGAATGACAAGACAGCACAGAGAATGACAAGACAGCAGAGGGAATGACAAGACAGCAGAGGGAATGACAAGACAGCAGAGGGAATGACAAAACAGCACAGAGAATGACAAGACAGCAGAGGGAATGACAAGACAGCACAGAGAATGACAAGACAGCAGAGGGAATGACAAGACAGCAGAGGGAATGACAAGACAGCACAGAGAATGACAAGACAGCAGAGGGAATGACAAGACAGCAGAGGGAATGACAAGACAGCAGAGGGAATGACAAGACAGCACAGAGAATGACAAGACAGCAGAGGGAATGACAAGACAGCACAGAGAATGACAAGACAGCAGAGAGAATGACAAGACAGCAGAGGGAATGACAAGACAGCACAGAGAATGACAAGACAGCAGAGAGAATGACAAGACAGCAGAGGGAATGACAAGACAGCACAGAGAATGACAAGACAGCAGAGGGAATGACAAGACAGCAGAGGGAATGACAAGACAGCACAGAGAATGACAAGACAGCAGAGGGAATGACAAGACAGCAGAGGGAATGACAAGACAGCACAGAGAATGACAATACAGCAGAGGGAATGACAAGACAGCACAGAGAATGACAAGACAGCAGAGGGAATGACAAGACAGCAGAGGGAATGACAAGACAGCAGAGGGAATGACAAGACAGCACAGAGAATGACAAGACAGCAGAGGGAATGACAAGACAGCACAGAGAATGACAAGACAGCAGAGAGAATGACAAGACAGCAGAGGGAATGACAAGACAGCACAGAGAATGACAAGACAGCAGAGAGAATGACAAGACAGCAGAGGGAATGACAAGACAGCACAGAGAATGACAAGACAGCAGAGGGAATGACAAGACAGCAGAGGGAATGACAAGACAGCAGAGGGAATGACAAGACAGCACAGAGAATGACAAGACAGCAGAGGGAATGACAAGACAGCACAGAGAATGACAAGACAGCAGAGGGAATGACAAGACAGCAAAGGGAATGACAAGACAGCACAGAGAATGACAAGACAGCAGAGGGAATGACAAGACAGCTGAGAGAATGACAAGACAGCAGAGGGAATGACAAGACAGCAGAGGGAATGACAAGACAGCACAGATAATGACAAGACAGCAGAGGGAATGACAAGACAGCAGAGGGA
This sequence comes from Salmo salar, assembly GCF_965601325.2. Classification (NCBI taxonomy): domain Eukaryota; kingdom Metazoa; phylum Chordata; class Actinopteri; order Salmoniformes; family Salmonidae; genus Salmo; species Salmo salar. Next base: position 80,700,102 of record NC_138307.1, on the reverse strand, counting down.
ATGACAAGACAGCAGAGGGAATGACAAGACAGCACAGAGAATGACAAGACAGCAGAGGGAATGACAAGACAGCAGAGAGAATGACAAGACGGCAGGGGGAATGACAAGACAGCACAGAGAATGACAAGACAGCAGAGGGAATGACAAGACAGCAGAGGGAATGACAAGACAGCAGAGGGAATGACAAGACAGCACAGAGAATGACAAGACAGCAGAGGGAATGAAAAGACAGCACAGAGAATGACAAGACAGCAGAGAGAATGACAAGACAGCAGAGGGAATGACAAGACAGCACAGAGAATGACAAGACAGCAGAGGGAATGACAAGACAGCAGAGGGAATGACAAGACAGCACAGAGAATGACAAGACAGCAGAGGGAATGACAAGACAGCACAGAGAATGACAAGACAGCAGAGGGAATGACAAGACAGCAGAGGGAATGACAAGACAGCAGAGGGAATGACAAGACAGCACAGAGAATGACAAGACAGCAGAGGGAATGACAAGACAGCAGAGGGAATGACAAGACAGCAGAGGGAATGACAAGACAGCACAGAGATTGACAAGACAGCAGAGGGAATGACAAGACAGCACAGAGAATGACAAGACAGCAGGGGGAATGACAAGACAGCACAGAGAATGACAAGACAGCAGAGGGAATGACAAGACAGCAGAGGGAATGACAAGACAGCAGAGGGAATGACAAGACAGCACAGAGAATGACAAGACAGCAGAGGGAATGACAAGACAGCAGAGGGAATGACAAGACAGCAGAGGGAATGACAAGACAGCAGAGGAAATGACAAGACAGCAGAGGGAATGACAAGACAGCAGAGGGAATGACAAGACAGCACAGAGAATGACAAGACAGCAGAGGGAATGACAAGACAGCACAGAGAATGACAAGACAGCAGAGGGAATGACAAGACAGCAGAGGGAATGACAAGACAGCACAGAGAATGACAAGACAGCAGAGGGAATGACAAGACAGCAGAGGGAATGACAAGACAGCACAGAGAATGACAAGACAGCAGAGGGAATGACAAGACAGCAGAGGGAATGACAAGACAGCAGAGGGAATGACAAAACAGCACAGAGAATGACAAGACAGCAGAGGGAATGACAAGACAGCTGAGAGAATGACAAGACAGCAGAGGGAATGACAAGACAGCAGAGGGAATGACAAGACAGCAGTGAGAATGACAAGAGAGCACAGAGAATGACAAGACAGCACAGAGAATGACAAGACAGCAGAGGGAATGACAAGACAGCAGAGAGAATGACAAGACAGCAGAGGGAATGACAAGACAGCAGAGGGAATGACAAGACAGCACAGAGAATGACAAGACAGCAGAGGGAATGACAAGACAGCAGAGGGAATGACAAGACAGCACAGAGAATGACAAGACAGCAGAGGGAATGACAAGACAGCAGAGGGAATGACAAGACAGCAGAGGGAATGACAAAACAGCACAGAGAATGACAAGACAGCAGAGGGAATGACAAGACAGCTGAGAGAATGACAAGACAGCAGAGGGAATGACAAGACAGCAGAGGGAATGACAAGACAGCAGTGAGAATGACAAGAGAGCACAGAGAATGACAAGACAGCACAGAGAATGACAAGACAGCAGAGGGAATGACAAGACAGCAGAGAGAATGACAAGACAGCAGAGGGAATGACAAGACAGCAGAGGGAATGACAAGACAGCAGAGGGAATGACAAGACAGCACAGAGAATGACAAGACAGCACAGAGAATGACAAGACAGCAGAGGGAATGAAAAGACAGCACAGAGAATGACAAGACAGCAGAGGGAATGACAAGACAGCAGAGGGAATGACAAGACAGCAGAGGGAATGACAAGACAGCACAGAGAATGACAAGACAGCAGAGGGAATGACAAGACAGCAGAGGGAATGACAAGACAGCAGAGGGAATGACAAGACAGCACAGAGAATGACAAGACAGCAGAGGGAATGACAAGACAGCACAGAGAATGACAAGACAGCAGAGGGAATGACAAGACAGCAAAGGGAATGACAAGACAGCACAGAGAATGACAAGACAGCAGAGGGAATGACAAGACAGCTGAGAGAATGACAAGACAGCAGAGGGAATGACAAGACAGCACAGATAATGACAAGACAGCAGAGGGAATGACAAGACAGCAGAGGGAATGACAAGACAGCAGAGGGAATGACAAGACAGCACAGAGAATGACAAGACAGCAGAGGGAATGACAAGACAGCAGAGAGAATGACAAGACAGCAGAGGGAATGACAAGACAGCACAGAGAATGACAAGACAGCAGAGGGAATGACAAGACAGCAGAGGGAATGACAAGACAGCACAGACAATGACAAGACAGCAGAGGGAATGACAAGACAGCAGAGGGAATGACAAGACAGCAGAGGGAATGACAAGACAGCAGAGAGAATGACAAGACGGCAGGGGGAATGACAAGACAGCACAGAGAATGACAAGACAGCAGAGGGAATGATAAGACAGCAGAGGGAATGACAAGACAGCAGAGGGAATGACAAGACAGCACAGAGAATGACAAGACAGCAGAGAGAATAACAAGACAGCAGAGGGAATGACAAGACAGCACAGAGAATGACAAGACAGCAGAGGGAATGACAAGACAGCAGAGGGAATGACAAGACAGCACAGAGAATGACAAGACAGCAGAGGGAATGACAAGACAGCACAGAGAATGACAAGACAGCAGAGGGAATGACAAGACAGCACAGAGAATGACAAGACAGCAGAGGGAATGACAAGACAGCACAGAGAATGACAAGACAGCAGAGGGAATGACAAGACAGCAGAGGGAATGACAAGACAGCAGAGGGAATGACAAGACAGCAGAGGAAATGACAAGACAGCAGAGGGAATGACAAGACAGCAGAGGGAATGACAAGACAGCACAGAGAATGACAAGACAGCAGAGGGAATGACAAGACAGCACAGAGAATGACAAGACAGCAGAGGGAATGACAAGACAGCAGAGGGAATTACAAGACAGCACAGAGAATGACAAGAGAGCAGAGGGAATGACAAGACAGCAGAGGGAATGACAAGACAGCACAGAGAATGACAAGACAGCAGAGGGAATGACAAGACAGCAGAGGGAATGACAAGACAGCACAGAGAATGACAAGACAGCAGAGGGAATGACAAGACAGCACAGAGAATGACAAGACAGCAGAGGGAATGACAAGACAGCAAAGGGAATGACAAGACAGCACAGAGAATGACAAGACAGCAGAGGGAATGACAAGACAGCTGAGAGAATGACAAGACAGCAGAGGGAATGACAAGACAGCAGAGGGAATGACAAGACAGCACAGATAATGACAAGACAGCAGAGGGAATGACAAGACAGCAGAGGGAATGACAAGACAGCAGAGGGAATGACAAGACAGCACAGAGAATGACAAGACAGCAGAGGGAATGACAAGACAGCAGAGGGAATGACAAGACAGCACAGAGAATGACAAGACAGCAGAGGAAATGACAAGACAGCAGAGGGAATGACAAGACAGCACAGAGAATGATAAGACAGCAGAGGGAATGACAAGACAGCAGAGGGAATAACAAGACAGCAGAGGGAATGACAAAACAGCACAGAGAATGACAAGACAGCAGAGGGAATGACAAGACAGCAGAGAGAATGACAAGACGGCAGGGGGAATGACAAGACAGCACAGAGAATGACAAGACAGCAGAGGGAATGACAAGACAGCAGAGGGAATGACAAGACAGCAGAGGGAATGACAAGACAGCACAGAGAATGACAAGACAGCAGAGGGAATGACAAGACAGCACAGAGAATGACAAGACAGCAGAGAGAATGACAAGACAGCAGAGGGAATGACAAGACAGCACAGAGAATGACAAGACAGCAGAGGGAATGACAAGACAGCAGAGGGAATGACAAGACAGCACAGAGAATGACAAGACAGCAGAGGGAATGACAAGACAGCACAGAGAATGACAAGACAGCAGAGGGAATGACAAGACAGCAGAGGGAATGACAAGACAGCAGAGGGAATGACAAGACAGCACAGAGAATGACAAGACAGCAGAGGGAATGACAAGACAGCAGAGGGAATGACAAGACAGCAGAGGGAATGACAAGACAGCACAGAGAATGACAAGACAGCAGAGGGAATGACAAGACAGCAGAGGGAATGACAAGACAGCAGAGGGAATGACAAGACAGCACAGAGAATGACAAGACAGCAGAGGGAATGACAAGACAGCAGAGGGAATGACAAGACAGCACAGAGATTGACAAGACAGCAGAGGGAATGACAAGACAGCAGAGGGAATGACAAGACAGCACAGAGAATGACAAGACAGCAGAGGGAATGACAAGACAGCACAGAGAATGACAAGACAGCAGAGGGAATGACAAGACAGCACAGAGAATGACAAGACAGCAGAGGGAATGACAAGACAGCACAGAGAATGACAAGACAGCAGAGGGAATGACAAGACAGCAGAGGGAATGACAAGACAGCAGAGGGAATGACAAGACAGCACAGAGAATGACAAGACAGCAGAGGGAATGACAAGACAGCAGAGGGAATGACAAGACAGCAGAGGGAATGACAAGACAGCAGAGGAAATGACAAGACAGCAGAGGGAATGACAAGACAGCAGAGGGAATGACAAGACAGCACAGAGAATGACAAGACAGCAGAGGGAATGACAAGACAGCACAGAGAATGACAAGACAGCAGAGGGAATGACAAGACAGCAGAGGGAATGACAAGACAGCACAGAGAATGACAAGACAGCAGAGGGAATGACAAGACAGCAGAGGGAATGACAAGACAGCACAGAGAATGACAAGACAGCAGAGGGAATGACAAGACAGCAGAGGGAATGACAAGACAGCAGAGGGAATGACAAAACAGCACAGAGAATGACAAGACAGCAGAGGGAATGACAAGACAGCTGAGAGAATGACAAGACAGCAGAGGGAATGACAAGACAGCAGAGGGAATGACAAGACAGCAGTGAGAATGACAAGACAGCACAGAGAATGAAAAGACAGCACAGAGAATGACAAGACAGCAGAGGGAATGACAAGACAGCAGAGGGAATGACAAGACAGCAGAGGGAATGACAAGACAGCAGAGGGAATGACAAGACAGCACAGAGAATGACAAGACAGCACAGAGAATGACAAGACAGCAGAGGGAATGACAAGACAGCACAGAGAATGACAAGACAGCAGAGGGAATGACAAGACAGCAGAGGGAATGACAAGACAGCAGAGGGAATGACAAGACAGCAGAGGGAATGACAAGACAGCACAGAGAATGACAAGACAGCAGAGGGAATGACAAGACAGCAGAGGGAATGACAAGACAGCAGAGGGAATGACAAGACAGCACAGAGAATGACAAGACAGCAGAGGGAATGACAAGACAGCACAGAGAATGACAAGACAGCAGAGGGAATGACAAGACAGCAAAGGGAATGACAAGACAGCACAGAGAATGACAAGACAGCAGAGGGAATGACAAGACAGCTGAGAGAATGACAAGACAGCAGAGGGAATGACAAGACAGCAGAGGGAATGACAAGACAGCACAGAGAATGACAAGACAGCAGAGGGAATGACAAGACAGCAGAGGGAATGACAAGACAGCAGAGGGAATGACAAGACAGCACAGAGAATGACAAGACAGCAGAGGGAATGACAAGACAGCAGAGAGAATGACAAGACAGCAGAGGGAATGACAAGACAGCACAGAGAATGACAAGACAGCAGAGGGAATGACAAGACAGCAGAGGGAATGACAAGACAGCACAGGGAATGACAAGACAGCAGAGGAAATGACAAGACAGCAGAGGGAATGACAAGACAGCACAGAGAATGATAAGACAGCAGAGGGAATGACAAGACAGCAGAGGGAATAACAAGACAGCAGAGGGAATGACAAAACAGCACAGAGAATGACAAGACAGCAGAGGGAATGACAAGACAGCAGAGAGAATGACAAGACGGCAGGGGGAATGACAAGACAGCACAGAGAATGACAAGACAGCAGAGGGAATGACAAGACAGCAGAGGGAATGACAAGACAGCAGAGGGAATGACAAGACAGCACAGAGAATGACAAGACAGCAGAGGGAATGACAAGACAGCACAGAGAATGACAAGACAGCAGAGAGAATGACAAGACAGCAGAGGGAATGACAAGACAGCACAGAGAATGACAAGACAGCAGAGGGAATGACAAGACAGCAGAGGGAATGACAAGACAGCACAGAGAATGACAAGACAGCAGAGGGAATGACAAGACAGCACAGAGAATGACAAGACAGCAGAGGGAATGACAAGACAGCAGAGGGAATGACAAGACAGCACAGAGAATGACAAGACAGCAGAGGGAATGACAAGACAGCAGAGGGAATGACAAGACAGCAGAGGGAATGACAAGACAGCACAGAGAATGACAAGACAGCAGAGGGAATGACAAGACAGCAGAGGGAATGACAAGACAGCAGAGGGAATGACAAGACAGCACAGAGAATGACAAGACAGCAGAGGGAATGACAAGACAGCAGAGGGAATGACAAGACAGCACAGAGATTGACAAGACAGCAGAGGGAATGACAAGACAGCAGAGGGAATGACAAGACAGCACAGAGAATGACAAGACAGCAGAGGGAATGACAAGACAGCACAGAGAATGACAAGACAGCAGAGGGAATGACAAGACAGCACAGAGAATGACAAGACAGCAGAGGGAATGACAAGACAGCACAGAGAATGACAAGACAGCAGAGGGAATGACAAGACAGCAGAGGGAATGACAAGACAGCACAGAGAATGACAAGACAGCAGAGGGAATGACAAGACAGCAGAGGGAATGACAAGACAGCAGAGGGAATGACAAGACAGCAGAGGAAATGACAAGACAGCAGAGGGAATGACAAGACAGCAGAGGGAATGACAAGACAGCACAGAGAATGACAAGACAGCAGAGGGAATGACAAGACAGCACAGAGAATGACAAGACAGCAGAGGGAATGACAAGACAGCAGAGGGAATGACAAGACAGCACAGAGAATGACAAGACAGCAGAGGGAATGACAAGACAGCAGAGGGAATGACAAGACAGCACAGAGAATGACAAGACAGCAGAGGGAATGACAAGACAGCAGAGGGAATGACAAGACAGCAGAGGGAATGACAAAACAGCACAGAGAATGACAAGACAGCAGAGGGAATGACAAGACAGCTGAGAGAATGACAAGACAGCAGAGGGAATGACAAGACAGCAGAGGGAATGACAAGACAGCAGTGAGAATGACAAGACAGCACAGAGAATGACAAGACAGCAGAGGGAATGACAAGACAGCACAGAGAATGACAAGTCAGCAGAGGGAATGACAAGACAGCAGAGGGAATGACAAGACAGCACAGAGAATGACAAGACAGCGCAGAGAATGACAAGACAGCACAGAGAATGCCAAGACAGCAGAGGGAATGACAAGACAGCAGAGGGAATGACAAGACAGCACAAGTGTCTTGAAGTGAACACCTCCACCTGGGTCCAGTAGGATACAGTAGGTTAGAGACAGAGAGGTGAACACCTCCACCTGGGTCCAGTAGGATACAGTAGGTTAGGAACAGAGAGGTGAACACCTCCACCTGGGTCCAGTAGGATACAGTAGGTTAGGAACAGAGAGGTGAACACCTCCACCTGGGTCCAGTAGGATACAGTAGGTTAGGAACAGAGAGGTGAACACCTCCACCTGGGTCCAGTAGGATACAGTAGGTTAGAGACAGAGAGGTGAACACCTCCACCTGGGTCCAGTAGGATACAGTAGGTTAGAGACAGAGAGGTGAACACCTCCACCTGGGTCCAGTAGGATACAGTAGGTTAGGAACAGAGAGGTGAACACCTCCACCTGGGTCCAGTAGGATACAGTAGGTTAGAGACAGAGAGGTGAACACCTCCACCTGGGTCCAGAAGGATACAGTAGGTTAGGAACAGAGAGGTGAACACCTCCACCTGGGTCCAGTAGGATACAGTAGGTTAGAGACAGAGAGGTGAACACCTCCACCTGGGTCCAGTAGGATACAGTAGGTTAGGAACAGAGAGGTGAACACCTCCACCTGGGTCCAGTAGGATACAGTAGGTTAGGAACAGAGAGGTGAACACCTCCACCTGGGTCCAGTAGGATACAGTAGGTTAGGAACAGAGAGGTGAACACCTCCACCTGGGTCCAGTAGGATACAGTAGGTTAGAGACAGAGAGGTGAACACCTCCACCTGGGTCCAGAAGGATACAGTAGGTTAGAGACAGAGAGGTGAACACCTCCACCTGGGTCCAGTAGGATACAGTAGGTTAGGAACAGAGAGGTGAACACCTCCACCTGGGTCCAGTAGGATACAGTAGGTTAGAGACAGAGAGGTGAACACCTCCACCTGGGTCCAGTAGGATACAGTAGGTTAGAGACAGAGAGGTGAACACCTCCACCTGGGTCCAGTAGGATACAGTAGGTTAGGAACAGAGAGGTGAACACCTCCACCTGGGTCCAGTAGGATACAGTAGGTTAGGAACAGAGAGGTGAACACCTCCACCTGGGTCCAGTAGGATACAGTAGGTTAGAGACAGAGAGGTGAACACCTCCACCTGGGTCCAGTAGGTTACAGTAGGTTAGGAACAGAGAGGTGAACACCTCCACCTGGGTCCAGTAGGTTACAGTAGGTTAGGAACAGAGAGGTGAACACCTCCACCTGGGTCCAGTAGGATACAGTAGGTTAGAGACAGAGAGGTGAACACCTCCACCTGGGTCCAGTAGGATACAGTAGGTTAGAGACAGAGAGGTGAACACCTCCACCTGGGTCCAGTAGGATACAGTAGGTTAGGAACAGAGAGGTGAACACCTCCACCTGGGTCCAGTAGGATACAGTAGGTTAGGAACAGAGAGGTGAACACCTCCACCTGGGTCCAGTAGGATACAGTAGGTTAGAGACAGAGAGGTGAACACCTCCACCTGGGTCCAGTAGGATACAGTAGGTTAGGAACAGAGAGGTGAACACCTCCACCTGGGTCCAGTAGGATACAGTAGGTTAGGAACAGAGAGGTGAACACCTCCACCTGGGTCCAGTAGGATACAGTAGGTTAGAGACAGAGAGGTGAACACCTCCACCTGGGTCCAGTAGGATACAGTAGGTTAGAGACAGAGAGGTGAACACCTCCACCTGGGTCCAGTAGGATACAGTAGGTTAGGAACAGAGAGGTGAACACCTCCACCTGGGTCCAGTAGGATACAGTAGGTTAGGAACAGAGAGGTGAACACCTCCACCTGGGTCCAGAAGGATACAGTAGGTTAGAGACAGAGAGGTGAACACCTCCACCTGGGTCCAGTAGGATACAGTAGGTTAGGAACAGAGAGGTGAACACCTCCACCTGGGTCCAGTAGGATACAGTAGGTTAGAGACAGAGAGGTGAACACCTCCACCTGGGTCCAGTAGGATACAGTAGGTTAGAGACAGAGAGGTGAACACCTCCACCTGGGTCCAGTAGGATACAGTAGGTTAGAGACAGAGAGGTGAACACCTCCACCTGGGTCCAGTAGGATACAGTAGGTTAGGAACAGAGAGGTGAACACCTCCACCTGGGTCCAGTAGGATACAGTAGGTTAGAGACAGAGAGGTGAACACCTCCACCTGGGTCCAGTAGGATACAGTAGGTTAGAGACAGAGAGGTGAACACCTCCACCTGGGTCCAGTAGGATACAGTAGGTTAGAGACAGAGAGGTGAACACCTCCACCTGGGTCCAGTAGGATACAGTAGGTTAGGAACAGAGAGGTGAACACCTCCACCTGGGTCCAGTAGGATACAGTAGGTTAGGAACAGAGAGGTGAACACCTCCACCTGGGTCCAGTAGGATACAGTAGGTTAGGAACAGAGAGGTGAACACCTCCACCTGGGTCCAGTAGGATACAGTAGGTTAGAGACAGAGAGGTGAACACCTCCACCTGGGTCCAGTAGGATACAGTAGGTTAGGAACAGAGAGGTGAACACCTCCACCTGGGTCCAGTAGGATACAGTAGGTTAGGAACAGAGAGGTGAACACCTCCACCTGGGTCCAGTAGGATACAGTAGGTTAGAGACAGAGAGGTGAACACCTCCACCTGGGTCCAGTAGGATACAGTAGGTTAGGAACAGAGAGGTGAACACCTCCACCTGGGTCCAGTAGGATACAGTAGGTTAGAGACAGAGAGGTGAACACCTCCACCTGGGTCCAGTAGGATACAGTAGGTTAGAGACAGAGAGGTGAACACCTCCACCTGGGTCCAGTAGGATACAGTAGGTTAGAGACAGAGAGGTGAACACCTCCACCTGGGTCCAGTAGGATACAGTAGGTTAGAGACAGAGAGGTGAACACCTCCACCTGGGTCCAGTAGGATACAGTAGGTTAGGAACAGAGAGGTGAACACCTCCACCTGGGTCCAGTAGGATACAGTAGGTTAGAGACAGAGAGGTGAACACCTCCACCTGGGTCCAGTAGGATACAGTAGGTTAGAGACAGAGAGGTGAACACCTCCACCTGGGTCCAGTAGGATACAGTAGGTTAGGAACAGAGAGGTGAACACCTCCACCTGGGTCCAGTAGGATACAGTAGGTTAGAGACAGAGAGGTGAACACCTCCACCTGGGTCCAGTAGGATACAGTAGGTTAGGAACAGAGAGGTGAACACCTCCACCTGGGTCCAGTAGGATACAGTAGGTTAGGAACAGAGAGGTGAACACCTCCACCTGGGTCCAGTAGGATACAGTAGGTTAGAGACAGAGAGGTGAACACCTCCACCTGGGTCCAGTAGGATACAGTAGGTTAGGGACAGAGAGGTGAACACCTCCACCTGGGTCCAGTAGGATACAGTAGGTTAGAGACAGAGAGGTGAACACCTCCACCTGGGTCCAGTAGGATACAGTAGGTTAGGAACAGAGAGGTGAACACCTCCACCTGGGTCCAGTAGGATACAGTAGGTTAGAGACAGAGAGGTGAACACCTCCACCTGGGTCCAGTAGGATACAGTAGGTTAGGAACAGAGAGGTGAACACCTCCACCTGGGTCCAGTAGGATACAGTAGGTTAGAGACAGAGAGGTGAACACCTCCACCTGGGTCCAGTAGGATACAGTAGGTTAGGAACAGAGAGGTGAACACCTCCACCTGGGTCCAGTAGGATACAGTAGGTTAGGAACAGAGAGGTGAACACCTCCACCTGGGTCCAGTAGGATACAGTAGGTTAGGAACAGAGAGGTGAACACCTCCACCTGGGTCCAGTAGGATACAGTAGGTTAGAGACAGAGAGGTGAACACCTCCACCTGGGTCCAGTAGGATACAGTAGGTTAGAGACAGAGAGGTGAACACCTCCACCTGGGTCCAGTAGGATACAGTAGGTTAGGAACAGAGAGGTGAACACCTCCACCTGGGTCCAGTAGGATACAGTAGGTTAGAGACAGAGAGGTGAACACCTCCACCTGGGTCCAGTAGGATACAGTAGGTTAGGAACAGAGAGGTGAACACCTCCACCTGGGTCCAGTAGGATACAGTAGGTTAGGAACAGAGAGGTGAACACCTCCACCTGGGTCCAGTAGGATACAGTAGGTTAGGAACAGAGAGGTGAACACCTCCACCTGGGTCCAGTAGGATACAGTAGGTTAGAGACAGAGAGGTGAACACCTCCACCTGGGTCCAGTAGGATACAGTAGGTTAGAGACAGAGAGGTGAACACCTCCACCTGGGTCCAGTAGGATACAGTAGGTTAGAGACAGAGAGGTGAACACCTCCACCTGGGTCCAGTAGGATACAGTAGGTTAGAGACAGAGAGGTGAACACCTCCACCTGGGTCCAGTAGGATACAGTAGGTTAGGAACAGAGAGGTGAACACCTCCACCTGGGTCCAGTAGGATACAGTAGGTTAGAGACAGAGAGGTGAACACCTCCACCTGGGTCCAGTAGGATACAGTAGGTTAGGAACAGAGAGGTGAACACCTCCACCTGGGTCCAGTAGGATACAGTAGGTTAGGAACAGAGAGGTGAACACCTCCACCTGGGTCCAGTAGGATACAGTAGGTTAGAGACAGAGAGGTGAACACCTCCACCTGGGTCCAGTAGGATACAGTAGGTTAGAGACAGAGAGGTGAACACCTCCACCTGGGTCCAGTAGGATACAGTAGGTTAGAGACAGAGAGGTGAACACCTCCACCTGGGTCCAGTAGGATACAGTAGGTTAGAGACAGAGAGGTGAACACCTCCACCTGGGTCCAGTAGGATACAGTAGGTTAGGAACAGAGAGGTGAACACCTCCACCTGGGTCCAGTAGGATACAGTAGGTTAGAGACAGAGAGGTGAACACCTCCACCTGGGTCCAGTAGGATACAGTAGGTTAGGAACAGAGAGGTGAACACCTCCACCTGGGTCCAGTAGGATACAGTAGGTTAGGAACAGAGAGGTGAACACCTCCACCTGGGTCCAGTAGGATACAGTAGGTTAGAGACAGAGAGGTGAACACCTCCACCTGGGTCCAGTAGGATACAGTAGGTTAGAGACAGAGAGGTGAACACCTCCACCTGGGTCCAGTAGGATACAGTAGGTTAGGAACAGAGAGGTGAACACCTCCACCTGGGTCCAGTAGGATACAGTAGGTTAGAGACAGAGAGGTGAACACCTCCACCTGGGTCCAGTAGGATACAGTAGGTTAGGAACAGAGAGGTGAACACCTCCACCTGGGTCCAGTAGGATACAGTAGGTTAGGAACAGAGAGGTGAACACCTCCACCTGGGTCCAGTAGGATACAGTAGGTTAGAGACAGAGAGGTGAACACCTCCACCTGGGTCCAGTAGGATACAGTAGGTTAGGAACAGAGAGGTGAACACCTCCACCTGGGTCCAGTAGGATACAGTAGGTTAGAGACAGAGAGGTGAACACCTCCACCTGGGTCCAGTAGGATACAGTAGGTTAGGAACAGAGAGGTGAACACCTCCACCTGGGTCCAGTAGGATACAGTAGGTTAGAGACAGAGAGGTGAACACCTCCACCTGGGTCCAGTAGGATACAGTAGGTTAGGAACAGAGAGGTGAACACCTCCACCTGGGTCCAGTAGGATACAGTAGGTTAGGAACAGAGAGGTGAACACCTCCACCTGGGTCCAGTAGGATACAGTAGGTTAGGAACAGAGAGGTGAACACCTCCACCTGGGTCCAGTAGGATACAGTAGGTTAGGAACAGAGAGGTGAACACCTCCACCTGGGTCCAGTAGGATACAGTAGGTTAGAGACAGAGAGGTGAACACCTCCACCTGGGTCCAGTAGGATACAGTAGGTTAGGAACAGAGAGGTGAACACCTCCACCTGGGTCCAGTAGGATACAGTAGGTTAGAGACAGAGAGGTGAACACCTCCACCTGGGTCCAGTAGGATACAGTAGGTTAGAGACAGAGAGGTGAACACCTCCACCTGGGTCCAGTAGGATACAGTAGGTTAGGAACAGAGAGGTGAACACCTCCACCTGGGTCCAGTAGGATACAGTAGGTTAGAGACAGAGAGGTGAACACCTCCACCTGGGTCCAGTAGGATACAGTAGGTTAGGAACAGAGAGGTGAACACCTCCACCTGGGTCCAGTAGGATACAGTAGGTTAGGAACAGAGAGGTGAACACCTCCACCTGGGTCCAGTAGGATACAGTAGGTTAGAGACAGAGAGGTGAACACCTCCACCTGGGTCCAGTAGGATACAGTAGGTTAGAGACAGAGAGGTGAACACCTCCACCTGGGTCCAGTAGGATACAGTAGGTTAGAGACAGAGAGGTGAACACCTCCACCTGGGTCCAGTAGGATACAGTAGGTTAGAGACAGAGAGGTGAACACCTCCACCTGGGTCCAGTAGGATACAGTAGGTTAGGAACAGAGAGGTGAACACCTCCACCTGGGTCCAGTAGGATACAGTAGGTTAGAGACAGAGAGGTGAACACCTCCACCTGGGTCCAGTAGGATACAGTAGGTTAGAGACAGAGAGGTGAACACCTCCACCTGGGTCCAGTAGGATACAGTAGGTTAGGAACAGAGAGGTGAACACCTCCACCTGGGTCCAGTAGGATACAGTAGGTTAGAGACAGAGAGGTGAACACCTCCACCTGGGTCCAGTAGGATACAGTAGGTTAGGAACAGAGAGGTGAACACCTCCACCTGGGTCCAGTAGGATACAGTAGGTTAGGAACAGAGAGGTGAACACCTCCACCTGGGTCCAGTAGGATACAGTAGGTTAGAGACAGAGAGGTGAACACCTCCACCTGGGTCCAGTAGGATACAGTAGGTTAGGGACAGAGAGGTGAACACCTCCACCTGGGTCCAGTAGGATACAGTAGGTTAGAGACAGAGAGGTGAACACCTCCACCTGGGTCCAGTAGGATACAGTAGGTTAGGAACAGAGAGGTGAACACCTCCACCTGGGTCCAGTAGGATACAGTAGGTTAGAGACAGAGAGGTGAACACCTCCACCTGGGTCCAGTAGGATACAGTAGGTTAGGAACAGAGAGGTGAACACCTCCACCTGGGTCCAGTAGGATACAGTAGGTTAGAGACAGAGAGGTGAACACCTCCACCTGGGTCCAGTAGGATACAGTAGGTTAGGAACAGAGAGGTGAACACCTCCACCTGGGTCCAGTAGGATACAGTAGGTTAGGAACAGAGAGGTGAACACCTCCACCTGGGTCCAGTAGGATACAGTAGGTTAGGAACAGAGAGGTGAACACCTCCACCTGGGTCCAGTAGGATACAGTAGGTTAGAGACAGAGAGGTGAACACCTCCACCTGGGTCCAGTAGGATACAGTAGGTTAGAGACAGAGAGGTGAACACCTCCACCTGGGTCCAGTAGGATACAGTAGGTTAGGAACAGAGAGGTGAACACCTCCACCTGGGTCCAGTAGGATACAGTAGGTTAGAGACAGAGAGGTGAACACCTCCACCTGGGTCCAGTAGGATACAGTAGGTTAGGAACAGAGAGGTGAACACCTCCACCTGGGTCCAGTAGGATACAGTAGGTTAGGAACAGAGAGGTGAACACCTCCACCTGGGTCCAGTAGGATACAGTAGGTTAGGAACAGAGAGGTGAACACCTCCACCTGGGTCCAGTAGGATACAGTAGGTTAGAGACAGAGAGGTGAACACCTCCACCTGGGTCCAGTAGGATACAGTAGGTTAGAGACAGAGAGGTGAACACCTCCACCTGGGTCCAGTAGGATACAGTAGGTTAGAGACAGAGAGGTGAACACCTCCACCTGGGTCCAGTAGGATACAGTAGGTTAGAGACAGAGAGGTGAACACCTCCACCTGGGTCCAGTAGGATACAGTAGGTTAGGAACAGAGAGGTGAACACCTCCACCTGGGTCCAGTAGGATACAGTAGGTTAGAGACAGAGAGGTGAACACCTCCACCTGGGTCCAGTAGGATACAGTAGGTTAGGAACAGAGAGGTGAACACCTCCACCTGGGTCCAGTAGGATACAGTAGGTTAGGAACAGAGAGGTGAACACCTCCACCTGGGTCCAGTAGGATACAGTAGGTTAGAGACAGAGAGGTGAACACCTCCACCTGGGTCCAGTAGGATACAGTAGGTTAGAGACAGAGAGGTGAACACCTCCACCTGGGTCCAGTAGGATACAGTAGGTTAGAGACAGAGAGGTGAACACCTCCACCTGGGTCCAGTAGGATACAGTAGGTTAGAGACAGAGAGGTGAACACCTCCACCTGGGTCCAGTAGGATACAGTAGGTTAGGAACAGAGAGGTGAACACCTCCACCTGGGTCCAGTAGGATACAGTAGGTTAGAGACAGAGAGGTGAACACCTCCACCTGGGTCCAGTAGGATACAGTAGGTTAGGAACAGAGAGGTGAACACCTCCACCTGGGTCCAGTAGGATACAGTAGGTTAGGAACAGAGAGGTGAACACCTCCACCTGGGTCCAGTAGGATACAGTAGGTTAGAGACAGAGAGGTGAACACCTCCACCTGGGTCCAGTAGGATACAGTAGGTTAGAGACAGAGAGGTGAACACCTCCACCTGGGTCCAGTAGGATACAGTAGGTTAGGAACAGAGAGGTGAACACCTCCACCTGGGTCCAGTAGGATACAGTAGGTTAGAGACAGAGAGGTGAACACCTCCACCTGGGTCCAGTAGGATACAGTAGGTTAGGAACAGAGAGGTGAACACCTCCACCTGGGTCCAGTAGGATACAGTAGGTTAGGAACAGAGAGGTGAACACCTCCACCTGGGTCCAGTAGGATACAGTAGGTTAGAGACAGAGAGGTGAACACCTCCACCTGGGTCCAGTAGGATACAGTAGGTTAGGAACAGAGAGGTGAACACCTCCACCTGGGTCCAGTAGGATACAGTAGGTTAGAGACAGAGAGGTGAACACCTCCACCTGGGTCCAGTAGGATACAGTAGGTTAGGAACAGAGAGGTGAACACCTCCACCTGGGTCCAGTAGGATACAGTAGGTTAGAGACAGAGAGGTGAACACCTCCACCTGGGTCCAGTAGGATACAGTAGGTTAGGAACAGAGAGGTGAACACCTCCACCTGGGTCCAGTAGGATACAGTAGGTTAGGAACAGAGAGGTGAACACCTCCACCTGGGTCCAGTAGGATACAGTAGGTTAGGAACAGAGAGGTGAACACCTCCACCTGGGTCCAGTAGGATACAGTAGGTTAGGAACAGAGAGGTGAACACCTCCACCTGGGTCCAGTAGGATACAGTAGGTTAGAGACAGAGAGGTGAACACCTCCACCTGGGTCCAGTAGGATACAGTAGGTTAGGAACAGAGAGGTGAACACCTCCACCTGGGTCCAGTAGGATACAGTAGGTTAGAGACAGAGAGGTGAACACCTCCACCTGGGTCCAGTAGGATACAGTAGGTTAGAGACAGAGAGGTGAACACCTCCACCTGGGTCCAGTAGGATACAGTAGGTTAGGAACAGAGAGGTGAACACCTCCACCTGGGTCCAGTAGGATACAGTAGGTTAGAGACAGAGAGGTGAACACCTCCACCTGGGTCCAGTAGGATACAGTAGGTTAGGAACAGAGAGGTGAACACCTCCACCTGGGTCCAGTAGGATACAGTAGGTTAGGAACAGAGAGGTGAACACCTCCACCTGGGTCCAGTAGGATACAGTAGGTTAGAGACAGAGAGGTGAACACCTCCACCTGGGTCCAGTAGGATACAGTAGGTTAGGAACAGAGAGGTGAACACCTCCACCTGGGTCCAGTAGGATACAGTAGGTTAGAGACAGAGAGGTGAACACCTCCACCTGGGTCCAGTAGGATACAGTAGGTTAGAGACAGAGAGGTGAACACCTCCACCTGGGTCCAGTAGGATACAGTAGGTTAGAGACAGAGAGGTGAACACCTCCACCTGGGTCCAGTAGGATACAGTAGGTTAGAGACAGAGAGGTGAACACCTCCACCTGGGTCCAGTAGGATACAGTAGGTTAGGAACAGAGAGGTGAACACCTCCACCTGGGTCCAGTAGGATACAGTAGGTTAGGAACAGAGAGGTGAACACCTCCACCTGGGTCCAGTAGGATACAGTAGGTTAGAGACAGAGAGGTGAACACCTCCACCTGGGTCCAGTAGGATACAGTAGGTTAGAGACAGAGAGGTGAACACCTCCACCTGGGTCCAGTAGGATACAGTAGGTTAGAGACAGAGAGGTGAACACCTCCACCTGGGTCCAGTAGGATACAGTAGGTTAGGAACAGAGAGGTGAACACCTCCACCTGGGTCCAGTAGGATACAGTAGGTTAGAGACAGAGAGGTGAACACCTCCACCTGGGTCCAGTAGGATACAGTAGGTTAGGAACAGAGAGGTGAACACCTCCACCTGGGTCCAGTAGGATACAGTAGGTTAGAGACAGAGAGGTGAACACCTCCACCTGGGTCCAGTAGGATACAGTAGGTTAGGAACAGAGAGGTGAACACCTCCACCTGGGTCCAGTAGGATACAGTAGGTTAGGAACAGAGAGGTGAACACCTCCACCTGGGTCCAGTAGGATACAGTAGGTTAGAGACAGAGAGGTGAACACCTCCACCTGGGTCCAGTAGGATACAGTAGGTTAGGAACAGAGAGGTGAACACCTCCACCTGGGTCCAGTAGGATACAGTAGGTTAGAGACAGAGAGGTGAACACCTCCACCTGGGTCCAGTAGGATACAGTAGGTTAGGAACAGAGAGGTGAACACCTCCACCTGGGTCCAGTAGGATACAGTAGGTTAGAGACAGAGAGGTGAACACCTCCACCTGGGTCCAGTAGGATACAGTAGGTTAGGAACAGAGAGGTGAACACCTCCACCTGGGTCCAGTAGGATACAGTAGGTTAGGAACAGAGAGGTGAACACCTCCACCTGGGTCCAGTAGGATACAGTAGGTTAGAGAACAGAGAGGTGAACACCTCCACCTGGGTCCAGTAGGATACAGTAGGTTAGAGACAGAGAGGTGAACACCTCCACCTGGGTCCAGTAGGATACAGTAGGTTAGAGACAGAGAGGTGAACACCTCCACCTGGGTCCAGTAGGATACAGTAGGTTAGGAACAGAGAGGTGAACACCTCCACCTGGGTCCAGTAGGATACAGTAGGTTAGAGACAGAGAGGTGAACACCTCCACCTGGGTCCAGTAGGATACAGTAGGTTAGAGACAGAGAGGTGAACACCTCCACCTGGGTCCAGTAGGATACAGTAGGTTAGGAACAGAGAGGTGAACACCTCCACCTGGGTCCAGTAGGATACAGTAGGTTAGAGACAGAGAGGTGAACACCTCCACCTGGGTCCAGTAGGATACAGTAGGTTAGGAACAGAGAGGTGAACACCTCCACCTGGGTCCAGTAGGATACAGTAGGTTAGAGACAGAGAGGTGAACACCTCCACCTGGGTCCAGTAGGATACAGTAGGTTAGAGACAGAGAGGTGAACACCTCCACCTGGGTCCAGTAGGATACAGTAGGTTAGAGACAGAGAGGTGAACACCTCCACCTGGGTCCAGTAGGATACAGTAGGTTAGGACAGAGAGGTGAACACCTCCACCTGGGTCCAGTAGGATACAGTAGGTTAGAGACAGAGAGGTGAACACCTCCACCTGGGTCCAGTAGGATACAGTAGGTTAGAGACAGAGAGGTGAACACCTCCACCTGGGTCCAGTAGGATACAGTAGGTTAGGAACAGAGAGGTGAACACCTCCACCTGGGTCCAGTAGGATACAGTAGGTTAGAGACAGAGAGGTGAACACCTCCACCTGGGTCCAGTAGGATACAGTAGGTTAGGAACAGAGAGGTGAACACCTCCACCTGGGTCCAGTAGGATACAGTAGGTTAGGAACAGAGAGGTGAACACCTCCACCTGGGTCCAGTAGGATACAGTAGGTTAGAGACAGAGAGGTGAACACCTCCACCTGGGTCCAGTAGGATACAGTAGGTTAGAGACAGAGAGGTGAACACCTCCACCTGGGTCCAGTAGGATACAGTAGGTTAGAGACAGAGAGGTGAACACCTCCACCTGGGTCCAGTAGGATACAGTAGGTTAGAGACAGAGAGGTGAACACCTCCACCTGGGTCCAGTAGGATACAGTAGGTTAGGAACAGAGAGGTGAACACCTCCACCTGGGTCCAGTAGGATACAGTAGGTTAGGAACAGAGAGGTGAACACCTCCACCTGGGTCCAGTAGGATACAGTAGGTTAGAGACAGAGAGGTGAACACCTCCACCTGGGTCCAGTAGGATACAGTAGGTTAGAGACAGAGAGGTGAACACCTCCACCTGGGTCCAGTAGGATACAGTAGGTTAGAGACAGAGAGGTG
Organism: Salmo salar; assembly: GCF_965601325.2. Taxonomy (NCBI): domain Eukaryota; kingdom Metazoa; phylum Chordata; class Actinopteri; order Salmoniformes; family Salmonidae; genus Salmo; species Salmo salar. The sequence continues at coordinate 80,680,208 of NC_138307.1, read as the reverse complement.
AACACCTCCACCTGGGTCCAGTAGGATACAGTAGGTTAGGAACAGAGAGGTGAACACCTCCACCTGGGTCCAGTAGGATACAGTAGGTTAGGAACAGAGAGGTGAACACCTCCACCTGGGTCCAGTAGGATACAGTAGGTTAGAGACAGAGAGGTGAACACCTCCACCTGGGTCCAGTAGGATACAGTAGGTTAGAGACAGAGAGGTGAACACCTCCACCTGGGTCCAGTAGGATACAGTAGGTTAGAGACAGAGAGGTGAACACCTCCACCTGGGTCCAGTAGGATACAGTAGGTTAGAGACAGAGAGGTGAACACCTCCACCTGGGTCCAGTAGGATACAGTAGGTTAGAGACAGAGAGGTGAACACCTCCACCTGGGTCCAGTAGGATACAGTAGGTTAGAGACAGAGAGGTGAACACCTCCACCTGGGTCCAGTAGGATACAGTAGGTTAGGAACAGAGAGGTGAACACCTCCACCTGGGTCCAGTAGGATACAGTAGGTTAGAGACAGAGAGGTGAACACCTCCACCTGGGTCCAGTAGGATACAGTAGGTTAGGAACAGAGAGGTGAACACCTCCACCTGGGTCCAGTAGGATACAGTAGGTTAGGAACAGAGAGGTGAACACCTCCACCTGGGTCCAGTAGGATACAGTAGGTTAGAGACAGAGAGGTGAACACCTCCACCTGGGTCCAGTAGGATACAGTAGGTTAGAGACAGAGAGGTGAACACCTCCACCTGGGTCCAGTAGGATACAGTAGGTTAGAGACAGAGAGGTGAACACCTCCACCTGGGTCCAGTAGGATACAGTAGGTTAGAGACAGAGAGGTGAACACCTCCACCTGGGTCCAGTAGGATACAGTAGGTTAGGAACAGAGAGGTGAACACCTCCATCTGGGTCCAGTAGGATACAGTAGGTTAGGAACAGAGAGGTGAACACCTCCACCTGGGTCCAGTAGGATACAGTAGGTTAGAGACAGAGAGGTGAACACCTCCACCTGGGTCCAGTAGGATACAGTAGGTTAGGAACAGAGAGGTGAACACCTCCACCTGGGTCCAGTAGGATACAGTAGCTTAGAGACAGAGAGGTGAACACCTCCACCTGGGTCCAGAATCTACACCTGAGCCCTGTAGCCCGGCGGCGTCAACACTGACGTACAAAGCTAAACGGCTGATTATCAACACAGACCCAAGAGCATTCTGGGAGCAGCCATGTGGAGACGTTATGGTTCCGCCTGACTCCCACCCAGAGAGATGCCTTTAGTGTGTGTGTGTGTGTGTGTGTGTGTGTGTGTGTGTGTGTGTGTGTGTGTGTGTGTGTGTGTGTGTGTGTGTGTGTGTGTGTGTGTGTGTGTGTGTGTGTGTGTGTGTGTGTGTGTGTGTGTGTGTGTGTGTGTGTGTGTGACTCCCACGCAGGGAGAAGTAGAGAGAGAGAGAGTGTGACTGAGTTAGGAGAACATTGTGCCCTCACATGCCTTCAAACAGGAGCCTCCGGTGCCTCTCTGCCTCTCGAACGCGACGTATTTTTTAATTACGTTATTCCCTACGTAGTGCACTACTTTTGACCAGGGACACTTTGCGTGTTTGAGAGTGGTTATATTTGGGACACACCCTTCCCCTCTCTGCAACACAGAAACTCTAATAGAATGTCAAGTTCACTTTAATTACACTGAAAGCCGTACGAGACATAATTCAATAATAAGCATAATAAATAAATAATAGACTAGCCAGTTAACATCAAAACAGGCCAATCGGTTTTACATGATATTTCATAGACCGTCAGAGATAACAATAGATTTAAACCAGTTTAATGTCAAACCATTATGAATAATGACTACAGTGTTACAATGTTGTTTTCCACCTTATTAAATGAAGCGAGTCAGAGAAAGAGGACAGATTGAGAGACACGGAGAGAGAGACAGAGAGGAGGGAGAGAGAGACAGGGAGGAGGGGAGGAGAGAAGGAGGAGGGGAGAAGAGAAGGAGGAGGGAGGAGGGGAGAAGAGGAGGAGGGAGGAGGGGAGAAGAGAAGGAGGAGGGGAGAAGAAGAGGAGGAGGGAGGAGAGAAGGAGGAGGGGAGAAGAGAAGGAGGAGGGGAGAAGAGAAGGAGGAGGGGAGAAGAAGAGAAGGAGGAGGGGAGGAGAGAAGGAGGAGGGGAGAAGAGAAGGAGGAGGGAGGAGGGAGGAGGGGAGAAGAGAAGGAGGAGGGAGGAGGGGAGGAGAGAAGGAGGAGGGGAGAAGAGAAGGAGGAGGGAGGAGGGGAGGAGAGAAGGAGGAGGGGAGAAGAGAAGGAGGAGGGAGGAGGGGAGGAGAGAAGGAGGAGGGAGGAGGGGAGGAGAGAAGGAGGAGGGGAGAAGAGAAGATGGAGGGGAGGAGAGAAGGAGGGAGGAGGGGAGGAGAGAAGGAGGAGGGGAGAAGAGGAGGAGGAGAGAAGGAGGAGGGGAGAAGAGAAGGAGGAGGGGAGAAGAGGCGGAGGGAGGAGGGGAGGAGAGAAGGAGGAGGGGAGAAGAGGAGGAGGAGAGAAGGAGGAGGGGAGAAGAGAAGGAGGAGGGAGGAGGGGAGAAGAGAAGGAGGAGGGGAGGAGAGAAGGAGGAGGGGAGAAGAGAAGGAGAAGGGAGAAGAGGAGGGAGGAGGGGAGAAGAGGAGGAGGGAGGAGGGGAGGAGAGAAGGAGGAGGGGAGAAGAGAAGGAGGAGGGAGGAGGGAGGAGGGGAGAAGAGAAGGAGGAGGGGAGGAGAGAAGGAGGAGGGGAGGAGAGAAGGAGGAGGGGAGAAGAGAAGGAGAAGGGGAGAAGAGGAGGAGGGAGGAGGGGAGGAGAGAAGGAGGAGGGGAGAAGAGAAGGAGGAGGGGAGAAGAGGAGGAGGAGGGAGGAGGGGAGGAGGAGGAGAGAAGAGAAGGAGGAGGGAGGAGGGGAGGAGAGAAGGAGGAGGGGAGAAGAGAAGGAGGAGGGAGGAGGGGAGGAGAGAAGGAGGAGGGGAGAAGAGAAGGAGGAGGGAGGAGGGGAGGAGAGAAGGAGGAGGGAGGAGGGGAGGAGAGAAGGAGGAGGGGAGAAGAGAAGATGGAGGGGAGGAGAGAAGGAGGAGGGGAGAAGAGGCGGAGGGAGGAGGGGAGGAGAGAAGGAGGAGGGGAGAAGAGGAGGAGGAGAGAAGGAGGAGGGGAGAAGAGAAGGAGGAGGGGAGAAGAGGCGGAGGGAGGAGGGGAGGAGAGAAGGAGGAGGGGAGAAGAGGAGGAGGAGGGAGGAGGAGGGGAGAAGAGAAGGAGGAGGGGAGGCGAGAGAACGAGGAGGGGAGGAGAGAAGGAGGAGGGGAGAAGAGGAGGAGGAGGGAGGAGAGAAGGAGGAGGGGAGAAGAAGAGGAGGAGGGAGGAGAGAAGGAGGAGGAGAGAAGAGAAGGAGGAGGAGAGAAGAGAAGGAGGAGGGGAGAAGAGAAGGAGAAGGGGAGAAGAGGAGGAGGGAGGAGGAGGGGAGAAGAGAAGGAGGAGGGGAGAAGAGGATGAGGGAGGAGGGGAGGAGAGAAGGAGGAGGGGAGAAGAGGAGGAGGGAGGAGGGGAGGAGAGAAGGAGGAGGGGAGAAGAGAAGGAGAAGGGAGAAGAGGAGGGAGGAGGGGAGAAGAGGAGGAGGGAGGAGGGGAGGAGAGAAGGAGGAGGGGAGAAGAGAAGGAGGAGGGAGGAGGGAGGAGGGGAGAAGAGAAGGAGGAGGGGAGGAGAGAAGGAGGAGGGGAGGAGAGAAGGAGGAGGGGAGAAGAGAAGGAGAAGGGGAGAAGAGGAGGAGGGAGGAGGGGAGGAGAGAAGGAGGAGGGGAGAAGAGAAGGAGGAGGGGAGAAGAGGAGGAGGAGGGAGGAGGGGAGGAGGAGGAGAGAAGAGAAGGAGGAGGGAGGAGGGGAGGAGAGAAGGAGGAGGGGAGAAGAGAAGGAGGAGGGAGGAGGGGAGGAGAGAAGGAGGAGGGGAGAAGAGAAGGAGGAGGGAGGAGGGGAGGAGAGAAGGAGGAGGGAGGAGGGGAGGAGAGAAGGAGGAGGGGAGAAGAGAAGATGGAGGGGAGGAGAGAAGGAGGAGGGGAGAAGAGGCGGAGGGAGGAGGGGAGGAGAGAAGGAGGAGGGGAGAAGAGGAGGAGGAGAGAAGGAGGAGGGGAGAAGAGAAGGAGGAGGGGAGAAGAGGCGGAGGGAGGAGGGGAGGAGAGAAGGAGGAGGGGAGAAGAGGAGGAGGAGGGAGGAGGAGGGGAGAAGAGAAGGAGGAGGGGAGGCGAGAGAACGAGGAGGGGAGGAGAGAAGGAGGAGGGGAGAAGAGGAGGAGGAGGGAGGAGAGAAGGAGGAGGGGAGAAGAAGAGGAGGAGGGAGGAGAGAAGGAGGAGGAGAGAAGAGAAGGAGGAGGAGAGAAGAGAAGGAGGAGGGGAGAAGAGAAGGAGAAGGGGAGAAGAGGAGGAGGGAGGAGGAGGGGAGAAGAGAAGGAGGAGGGGAGAAGAGGATGAGGGAGGAGGGGAGGAGAGAAGGAGGAGGGGAGAAGAGGAGGAGGGAGGAGGGGAGGAGAGAAGGAGGAGGGGAGAAGAGAAGGAGGAGGGGAGAAGAGGAGGAGGAGGGAGGAGGGGAGAAGAGAAGGAGGAGGGGAGAAGAGGAGGAGGGAGGAGGGGAGAAGAGGAGGAGGGGAGAAGAGGAGGAGGGAGGAGGGGAGGAGAGAAGGAGGAGGGGAGAAGAGAAGGAGGAGGGGAGAAGAGGAGGAGGAGGGAGGAGGGGAGGAGAGAAGGAGGAGGGGAGAAGAGAATGTGGAGGGAGGAGGGGAGAAGAGAAGGAGGAGGGGAGAAGAGAAGGAGGAGGGAGGAGGGGAGGAGAGAAGGAGGAGGGGAGAAGAGAATGAGGAGGGAGGAGGGGAGAAGAGAAGGAGGAGGGGAGAAGAGAAGGAGGAGGGAGGAGGGGAGAAGAGAAGGAGGAGGGGAGGAGAGAAGGAGGAGGGGAGAAGAGGAGGAGGAGAGAAGGAGGAGGGGAGAAGAGAAGGAGGAGGGGAGGCGAGAGAACGAGGAGGGGAGGAGAGAAGGAGGAGGGGAGAAGAGAAGGAGGAGGGGAGGAGAGATGGAGGAGGAGAGAAGAGAAGGAGGAGGGGAGAAGAGAAGGTGGAGGGAGGAGAGAAGGAGGAGGGGAGAAGAGAAGGAGGAGGGAGGAGGGGAGAAGAGAAGGAGGAGGGAGAGAAACTTTATTTCCATGAGGTAGACCACCACACTCTGCAACACTGGACAGGGGGGGATGGGGGGGGGGGAATGAGAAAACTTGTCAAGAGAGTGTGAGGGGGGGCTTGACAGGCTAGCCTGTGGGAACTTTTGTTCCCCAAACCGGAGTCAAGAAACTGTGACAGCCACAGTATATCCCAGAATGTTCTGACACACCCTGACACCTTCTGAAACCTTCTGACACAGTGACATGCCCTTTGAACTGTGGCTGTTCAAATCCTCCAAATTCAACCTCTGCTCACGAAAACTCCTGACATTTTAAAAACAGCCTGCAGCAGTCTTAACCAACCCGCTGCCAACTGTCAAGTTCAAGTGGGTTTTTGGTAGCGTTTAAAAGTTGAATAGTTTAGGACAGTCTAGAAAGAGATCTTCACAACATTTGGATATGGAGTCGTCATGGGAAACTATATGAATCCTTTGGGATGTGCTATAGAAGTCTGCTGTATGGGGAAACCTCACTCTGTCGCTGAGGTGACGAGGCCTCAGCCTCAGACAGATACTCAAGGAGTTCTCCAGACAAACACACAGCGATGTCACACTGTTTCCTCTGTGTGGTTGTCTTCTGCCTCTTTAACAAAGTATTTTAACTCAAAGTATTTTAACTCAAAGTATTTTAACTCGGACCTTTAAACATGCCAAGTGTTGATGTACTATAGAAATCAGGGCATTAAAATCACACAGTGGATTTAAGAAAGACATTTTTCAGATGTTAAGAACAAACTGTTTGCATTTTTAACTAAGAGAAAGATCACCATGTGAAGATATGTAGACATGTATGTAATTATATATTATAGGTACTTAGTTGTATTAGTGTCTCTCTGGATACAGTAGTTGTAACAGTAGTTGTTATTAGTTGTAGGCCTCTAAGTAGTTGTACAACAACTGTTTTATGCTGTTAATGTAAGACTTTAATTTGTATTATTATCATTATTATTATTTCATTCTTATTATTAGACAGTAGTTGCCATATTATTACTGACTGCTAATAGGAATGTCTGACTGCTAATAGGAATCTCTCTTCACCTGCTAATAGGAATCTCTCTTCACCTGCTAATAGGAATGTCTGACTGCTAATAGGAATCTCTCTACACCTGCTAATAGGAATGTCTGACTGCTAATAGGAATCTCTCTTCACCTGCTAATAGGAATGTCTGACTGCTAATAGGAATGTCTGACTGGTAATATGAATCTCTCTTCACCTGCTAATAGGAATGTCTGACTGGTAATATGAATCTCTCTTCACCTGCTAATAGGAATGTCTGACTGGTAATATGAATCTCTCTTCACCTGCTAATAGGAATGTCTGACTGGTAATATGAATCTCTCTTTACCTGCTAATAGGAATGTCTGACTGCTAATAGGAATCTCTCTTTACCTGCTAATAGGGATGTCTCTTCACCTGCTAATAGGAATCTCTCTTTACCTGCTAATAGGAATCTCTCTTCACCTGCTAATAGGAATGTCTGACTGCTAATAGGAATCTCTCTTCACCTGCTAATAGGAATGTCTGACTGCTAATAGGAATCTCTCTTCACCTGCTAATAGGAATGTCTGACTGCTAATAGGGATGTCTCTTCACCTGCTAATAGGAATCTCTCTTTACCTGCTAATAGGAATCTCTTTTCACCTGCTAATAGGAATCTCTCTTCACCTGCTAATAAAAATCTCTGACTGAAAATAGGAATCTCTCTTCACCTGCTAATAGGTATGTCTGACTGCTAATAGGAATCTCTCTTCACCTGCTAATAGGAATGTCTGACTGATAATAGGAATCTCTCTTCACCTGCTAATAGGAATCTCTCTTCACCTGCTAATAGGAATGTCTGACTGCTAATAGGGATGTCTCTTCACCTGCTAATAGGAATCTCTCTTTACCTGCTAATCGGAATCTCTCTTCACCTGCTAATAGGAATGTCTGACTGCTAATAGGAATCTCTCTTCACCTGCTAATAGGAATGTCTGACTGGTAATAAGGATCTCTTCACCTGATAATAGGGACCTGCTTCCCTGCTGCAGCTGAAATGTTAATACTGTGTCCTGTTCCATATAGGAGGACGGAGGAGGAAGGTCCTTAGCCCTGGCAGGCAGTACTCTCTCTCTCTCTGTGTCTCTCAATGTCGCTCTGTCTCTCTCTCTCTCTCTCCCTCTCTCTCTCTCTCTCTCTGTGCTGCGATCCAATAAAAAGCTGCTTTCACAGCAAGATCCTCCATCGATCTCTCCTCACCCTGTTACCCCCAGTTACCCCCGACATTACACCTCTTAATGAAGGGCTGGTTCTAATGGGCCTATCAGGAGGAATTAGACCTCTTAGTGAAGGGCTGGTTCTAATGGGCCTATCAGGAGAAATTAGACCTCTTAGTGAAGGGCTGGTTCTAATGGGCCTATCAGGAGGACTTAGACCTCTTAGTGAAGGGCTGGTTCTAATGGGCCTATCAGGAGGACTTAGACTTCTTAGTGAAGGGCTGGTTCTAATGGGTCTATCAGGAGGAATTAGACCTCTTAGTGAAGGGCTGGTTCTAATGAGCCTATCAGGAGGACTTAGACCTCTTAGTGAAGGGCTGGTTCTAATGGGCCTATCAGGAGGACTTAGACCTCTTAGTGAAGGGCTGGTTCTAATGGGCCTATCAGGAGGACTTAGACCTCTTAGTGAAGGGCTGGTTCTAATGGGCCTATCAGGAGGAATTAGACCTCTTAGTGAAGGGCTGGTTCTAATGGGCCTATCAGGAGGACTTAGACCTCTTAATGAAGGGCTGGTTCTAATGGGCCTATCAGGAGGACTTAGACCTCTTAGTGAAGGGCTGGTTCTAATGGGCCTATCAGGAGGACTTAGACCTCTTAATGAAGGGCTGGTTCTAATGGGCCTATCAAGCGGACTTAGACCTTTTAGTGAAGGGCTGGTTCTAATGGGCCTATCAGGAGGACTTAGACCTCTTAATGAAGGGCTGGTTCTAATGGGCCTATCAGGAGGACTTAGACCTCTTAGTGAAGGGCTGGTTCTAATGGGCCTATCAAGAGGACTTAGACCTCTTAGTGAAGAGCTGGTTCTAATGGGCCTATCAGGAGGAATTAGACCTCTTAGTGAAGGGCTGGTTCTAATGGGCCTATCAGGAGGTTTTAGACCTCTTAGTGAAGGGCTGGTTCTAATGGGCCTATCAGGAGGACTTAGACCTCTTAGTGAAGGGCTGGTTCTAATGGGACTATCAGGAGGACTTAGACCTCTTAGTGAAGGGCTGGTTCTAATGGGCCTATCAGTTATTATTTGAGGTACCAGATGATCTAACAGATGAGAAATGTTGATTAAAACATCAGCTACAGTGTATCTGCTGGCTCTTGAATGACACGGCCATTTAGGATTATTTACTCAATAGGTTGATTATTTAAAAGGTAATTTGTGTATTTTTAATTCTTTGGAATACTATCCATGTAAGAAGGCGGCTTTTGCTTATCTAGTTGTAGTTTTAGTGGCGTTTGTTAATTTTCTATAGGATTCCCAGTCAGTTGGATCTTTGTTTCTACGGTACTTCACCCAGGGCAGGTCCCTTAACTTTCACTGGTCTTTATGTGTAACTCTGTGTTGTTGTTTTTGTCACACTGCTTTGCTTTATCCTGGCCAGGTCGCAGTTGTAAATGAGAACTTGTTCTCAACTGGCCTACCTGGTTAAATAAAGGTGAAATATATATATTATATATTATATATATTAAAAAAATGTTTATCACAAACCTTTGTGAATTCAGTGAAAAAGTGATCCCATGCATTCTGGGATGTCGGGATTAGTTGGGATCTTTGCCAGGTTATGGGTATCAAGTCATCAATTAAACAATCAATATTTACATTTGTACATTGTCTTAAATGAATACGTTTTGGGTGGTGCTTTAGGTATCTTTCTTTTCCTGCCATAGTAGATGATGTCATGATCACTGATACAGTCTGGAAGAACACCTGCATTTAGACTCCTGTCAGGACGTGTCACCATAGTAGATGATGTAATGATCACTGATACAGTCTGGAAGAACACCTGCATTTAGACTCCTGTCAGGACGTGTCACCAAGAGCCAATCCAGAAAAATCCCATTATGGGTTTGTGGATTTGACACTTGTTAGATCTTTAATTAATTGAATAAAAACCAGATTTGTAATAGTGTTTCTATCGTTAGCAGAGGATTTATACAGACATATCTTAATAAAGTCACCTAAGATGACCATTGAATAAATATTGGTGATAATGTTGTTTATGGAGTATACTGGGGTATTTTGGTTGTCTGTAAATGTCACAGGAAGGCCAAAAAGATCATCAAGGACATCAACCACCAGAGCCACTGCCTGTTCACCCCGCTATCATCCAGAAGGCGAGGTCAGTACAGGTGCATTAAAGCTGGGACCGAGAGACTGAAAAACAGCTTCTATCTCCAGGCCATCAGACTGTTAAACAGCCATCACTACAGTAGGCAGCCACCAGCCCGTTACGTAACCCTGCTGCTCCATTTACATAGACTTAAAATCACTGGCCACTTTAATAATGGAACACTAGTCACTTTGATAATGTTTACATATTTTTCCTTTACTCATCTCATATGTATATACTGTATTCTATTCTAGTGTATTTAGTCTATGTCACTGTGACATTTTTAACTCAGTGTCTGAAATGTTTTTATTCAACCATGGCTCTGAAATGATTCATGTGGGTTGATGAGTTTCTCCCCGCGCTCTGAGCACGTCTATTATGGGTAGCAAGCCACGGATGTTTCCATGGAGAAGCCTTTAGTATCTGTTATTCTATCTGCACTAGACATGATTAAATAATAACATTAAAATGAATAAAACTAAATTGAATGCGTCACTCGACTGAAGATGATGTTCAGTTGGTTGTCTTCTCTGATTAAGTTTTGAGATGCTGCAGGGTTTTTGCAGACCTATGGATTATCTCAGCATAACTCGCTGTCTGAGCTCCTGGGATTCTCTCTGCTGACTGTTCTGGATCTCTGTTGTAGTTCTGTTGGATGGGACCTGTGGGTGCTTCCCATGGATGCTACTGGAGCATAGCTGTCTCTCTGGGTAGAGCTCCTGGGATTCTCTCTGCTGACTGTTCTGGATCTCTGTTGTAGTTCTGTTGGATGGGACCTGTGGGTGCTTCCCATGGATGCTACTGGAGCATAGCTGTCTCTCTGGGTAGAGCTCCTGGGATTCTCTCTGCTGACTGTTCTGGATCTCTGTTGTAGTTCTGTTGGATGGGACCTGTGGGTGCTTCCCATGGATGCTACTGGAGCATAGCTGTCTCTCTGGGTAGAGCTCCTGGGGGTTTGCTGGTCCTTTTCTCAGGCTACTTGTGTTGTCCAGGGGTATGGGGGTTGTGTTGCCTTGGCTCAGACTGTTGGTGGTTGGTTGGTCTTAGCAGGCAGACGTCCCTATTAGCAGGCAGACGTCCCTATTAGCAGGCAGACATCCCTATTAGCAGGCAGACATCCCTATTAGCAGGAAGGTGTCCCTGTTAGCAGGCAGACATCCCTATTAGAAGGAAGGTGTCCCTGTTAGCAGAGGTTAAGAGGACATAGGTTGTGGAGCCAGAGAGGGATAGATGTACAGTTTTCTTTCTAACAAAGATACAGTATCTACATATATCTCAGGATATTGTGTATCTCTGGAAATAATGGCCATGGCCGTTGGCTCAACTTTCTCAACTATATTAGCCCACATAGCTACAAGGATGCCCAAATCAAATCAAATGTTATTGGTCACGTACACATATTTAGCAGATGTTATTGCGGGTGTAACGAAATGCTTGTGTTCCTAGCTCCAACAGTGCAGTAGTATCTAACAATTCACAACAATACACACATCTAAAAGTAAAATAATTAAACTAAGAAATATATTTGGTTTATTTAAAAGAATCATGAAACCACTAACACAATAAATTCATTTGAATTGGTGAAAATCGGTTATATAATTTTTGGGAGTGAAAATAAAAAATGTTGGACCTAACTTACTTACCAATTTTTACCATGTGGTTTCTTCTTTTACAGACTCCATGAAATAATGACCTCTTCTTAAATATTTGGTAAATTTATACATTTTGTGCATGGTTTCCCAGAAACAAGGTTCGCTCAACTTAGAAGGAAGGTCTCCCCTACAGCTTGGCTCTGGTTAGTTTAAGGCAAGGACAAACCAGTAGGATCGTTGTGCGTCTGAGGTCCGAAAGTACTTAGCACCTCTGAACAGAGTGACATACGTCATTTGCAAACCGAGTGCAACCCAATTCTACATGTAGAAACGAGCGAAAATGACGGTCGTTAGTCACCCACCGACGGGTGCTCTGGTCCCTATAACACACCACGCCGACAGGAAGTGAAAGAACATTTGACAAACAACAATCAGTCTGATGTGTTCTCCTTAGTAGTTTGAAAAGCCCTTCAGTTCTGTCAATAAATAATGCTCTAGAAGAGTAAACACCTAACAATTTATACTGAACAAAAATGTAAACACAACATGCAACAATTTCAACAATTTTACTGAGTTAAAGTTCATATAAGGAAATCAGTCAATTGAAATAAATGCATTAGTCCCTAATCTATGGATTTCATATGACTGGGCATGGGCGTAGAAATTGGAAAAAACGAATTCCGATTGGCTGATTGGCGTAGAAATTGGTGAGCCTGGGAGGCCATAGGCCCACCCACTGGGGAGCCAGGCCCACCAATTTCTATGCCAATCAGCCAATCGGAATTTGTTTTTTCCAAACAAAAGGGCTTTATTACAGACAGAAATAATCCTCAGTATAATCAGCTGTCCAGGTGACTGGTCTCAGACGATCCTGCAAGTGAAGAAGCCGGATGTGGAGGTCCTGGGCTGGCGTGGTTACACGTGGTCTGCGGTTGTGAGGCCAGTTAGACGTACTGCCAAATTTTCTAAAACAACGTTGGTGGTGGTTTATGGTAGATAAATGAACATTCAATTCTCTGACAACAGCTCTGGTGGACATTCCTGCAGTCAGCATGCCAATTGCACATCCCCTCAAAACTTGAGACATCTGTGGCATTGTGATGTGTGACAAAACTGCACATTTTAGAGTGGCCTTTTATTGTCCCCAGTACAAGTGGCACCTGTGTAATGATCATGCTGTTTAATCAGTTTCTTGATATACCACACCTGTCAGGTGGATGGATTATCTTGGAGAAATGCTCACTAACAGGGACATGAAACCATTTTTATTTGTGTGTACTGAACTTTTCTGGGATCTTTTATTTCAGCTCATAAAAGATGGAACCAACACTTTATATGTTGTGTTTATAATTTTGTTCAGTTTACAAGAAATTATATCTACAAAGGTAAACAATTAGCAACCAGATAAGTGAGACAGTATGAAAACATTAGATGGGTGATGTGTTATGGAAATGTTGTGGTTCTCATATAGAAGTTAAGAAATCGTCCATTCACAGATCCTCATCCTCAACCTCCGTTGTACAACAATCCAATTACGCCGTGATGTCACTATTTATGTGAAAATGTGACCGAAAATGTCCAAAAGGTTTGGCTCTTACAACAATAACTTTGGTTGAAGGTCGACAGCACAGCCTGAAGACACACCAACACAGTTGTTCAGATCCCAATCCAATTCAGTCCTTTATATGGCATTTTCATTTGATCCATCAAACAAGCTAAACAGCTTATATTTCTGGGGCCATCGGGCAAGAAAAACAAGATATATGCCCTCCTTTCCCCTCTCCCCTTTCCCTGTAAAACCTGAAATAGCCACAGACCAAAGCCCAGAAAGACCAAGGGACCTCATCTCAAACAATCCGCAGGGATAGAATGAAGGCAAACCAAGGGACCTCATCTCAAACAATCTGCAGGGATAGAATGAAAGGCAGACCAAGGGACCTCATCTCAAACAATCTGCAGGGATAGAATGAAAAGCAAACCAAGGGACCTCATCTCAAACAATCTGCAGGGATAGAATGAAAGGCAGACCAAGGGACCTCATCTCAAACAATCTGCAGGGATAGAATGAAAAGCAGACCAAGGGACCTCATCTCAAACAATCTGCAGGGATAGAATGAAAGGCAGACCAAGGGACCTCATCTCAAACTATCTGCAGGGATAGAATGAAAGGCAGACCAAGGGACCTCATCTCAAACAATCTGCAGGGATAGAATGAAAGGCAGACCAAGGGACCTCATCTCAAACAATCTGCAGGGATAGAATGAAAGGCAGACCAAGGGACCTCATCTCAAACAATCTGCAGGGATAGAATGAAAGGCAGACCAAGGGACCTCATCTCAAACAATCCGCAGGGATAGAATGAAAAGCAGACCAAGGGACCTCATCTCAAACAATCTGCAGGGATAGAATGAAAGGCAGACCAAGGGACCTCATCTCAAACTATCTGCAGGGATAGAATGAAAGGCAGACCAAGGGACCTCATCTCAAACAATCTGCAGGGATAGAATGAAAGGCAGACCAAGGGACCTCATCTCAAACTATCTGCAGGGATAGAATGAAAAGCAGACCAAGGGACCTCATCTCAAACAATCTGCAGGGATAGAATGAAAGGCAGACCAAGGGACCTCATCTCAAACAATCTGCAGGGATAGAATGAAAAGCAGACCAAGGGACCTCATCTCAAACAATCTGCAGGGATAGAATGAAAGGCAGACCAAGGGACCTCATCTCAAACAATCTGCAGGGATAGAATGAAAGGCAGACCAAGGGACCTCATCTCAAACAATCCGCAGGGATAGAATGAAAAGCAGACCAAGGGACCTCATCTCAAACTATCTGCAGGGATAGAATGAAAGGCAGACCAAGGGACCTCATCTCAAACAATCTGCAGGGATAGAATGAAAGGCAGACCAAGGGACCTCATCTCAAACAATCTGCAGGGATAGAATGAAAGGCAGACCAAGGGACCTCATCTCAAACTATCTGCAGGGATAGAATGAAAGGCAGACCAAGGGACCTCATCTCAAACAATCTGCAGGGATAGAATGAAAGGCAGACCAAGGGACCTCATCTCAAACAATCTGCAGAATGGGGAGACCATTTCAGTAGTTGCATATATGAATCAAATAAAACAAATCTAATCAAATGTTATTTGTCACATGCGCCCACTACATAGACCTTACAGTGAAATGCTTACTGACAAGCCCTTAACCAACAATGCAGTTAAGAAAAATAAGTGTTAAGAAAGTATTTACTAAAATAAACTGAAGTAAAAAATAAATCAATAGAAAAATAACAAATAATTAAAGAGCAAAAATAAAATAACAGAAACAAGGCTATATATAGGGGGTACCGGTACAGAGTCAATGTGGAGGTTATATACAGGGGGTACCAGGTACAGAGTCAATGTGGAGGCTATATACAGGGGGTACCAGGTACAGAGTCAATGTGGAGGTTATATACAGGGTGTTACGGTACAGAGTCAATGTGGAGGCTATATACAGGGGGTACCGGTACAGAGTCAATGTGGAGGCTATATACAGGGGGTACCGGTACAGAGTCAATGTGGAGGCTATATACAGGGGGTACCGGTACAGAGTCAATGTGGAGGCTATATACAGGGGGTACCGGTACAGAGTCAATGTGGAGGCTATATACAGGGGGTACCGGTACAGAGTCAATATGGAGGCTATATACAGGGGGTACCGGTACAGAGTCAATGTGGAAGCTATATACAGGGGGTACCAGGTACAGAGTCAATGTGGAGGCTATATACAGGGGGTACCGGTACAGAGTCAATGTGGAGGCTATATACAGGGGGTACCAGGTACAGAGTCAATGTGGAGGCTATATACAGGGGGTACCGGTACAGAGTCAATGTGGAGGTTATATACAGGGGGGTACCAGGTACAGAGTCAATGTGGAGGTTATATACAGGGGGGTACCAGGTACAGAGTCAATGTGGAGGTTATATACAGGGGGTACCGGTACAGAGTCAATGTGGAGGCTATATACAGGGGGTACCGGTACAGAGTCAATGTGGAGGCTATATACAGGGGGTACCAGGTACAGAGTCAATGTGGAGGCTATATACAGGGGGTACCAGGTACAGAGTCAATGTGGAGGCTATATACAGGGGGTACCGGTACAGAGTCAATGTGGAGGCTATATACAGGGGGTACCAGGTACAGAGTCAATGTGGAGGCTATATACAGGGGGTACCGGTACAGAGTCAATGTGGAGGCTATATACAGGGGGTACCAGGTACAGAGTCAATGTGGAGGCTATATACAGGGGGTACCGGTACAGAGTCAATGTGGAGGCTATATACAGGGGGTACCGGTACAGAGTCAATGTGGAGGCTATATACAGGGGGTACCGGTACAGAGTCAATGTGGAGGCTATATACAGGGGGTACCGGTACAGAGTCAATGTGGAGGCTATATACAGGGTGTACCGGAACAGAGTCAATGTGGAGGCTATATACAGGGTGTACCGGTACAGAGTCAATGTGGAGGCTATATACAGGGGGTACCGGTACAGAGTCAATGTGGAGGCTATATACAGGGGGTACCGGTACAGAGTCAATGTGGAGGCTATATACAGGGGGTACCGGTACAGAGTCAATGTGGAGGTTATATACAGGGGGGTACCGGTACAGAGTCAATGTGGAGGCTATATACAGGGGGTACCGGTACAGAGTCAATGTGGAGGCTATATACAGGGGGTACCGGTACAGAGTCAATGTGGAGGTTATATACAGGGGGTACCGGTAAAGTGTCGATGTGGAGGTTATATACAGGGGGTACCGGTACAGAGTCAATGTGGAGGCTATATACAGGTGGTACCGGTACAGAGTCAGTGTGGAGGCTATATACAGGGGGTACCGGTACAGAGTCAATGTGGAGGCTATATACAGGGGGTACCGGTACAGAGTCAATGTGGAGGTTATATACAGAGGGTACCGGTACAGAGTCAATGTGGAGGCTATATACAGGGGGTTACCGGTACAGAGTCAATGTGGAGGCTATATACAGGGTGTACCGGTACAGAGTCAATGTGGAGGTTATATACAGGGGGTACCGGTACAGAGTCAATGTGGAGGCTATATACAGGGGGTACCGGTACAGAGTCAATGTGGAGGCTATATACAGGGGGTACCGGTAAAGTGTCAATGTGGAGGTTATATACAGGGTGTACCGGTACAGAGTCAATGTGGAGGCTATATACAGGGGGTACCGGTACAGAGTCAATGTGGAGGCTATATACAGGGTGTACCGGTACAGAGTCAATGTGGAGGTTATATACAGGGGGTACCGGTACAGAGTCAATGTGGAGGTTATATACAGAGGGTACCGGTACAGAGTCAATGTGGAGGCTATATACAGGGGGTTACCGGTACAGAGTCAATGTGGAGGCTATATACAGGGTGTACCGGTACAGAGTCAATGTGGAGGTTATATACAGGGGGTACCGGTACAGAGTCAATGTGGAGGCTATATACAGGGGGTACCGGTACAGAGTCACTGTGGAGGCTATATACAAGGGGTACTTGTAAAGTGTCAATGTGGAGGTTATATACAGGGTGTACCGGTACAGAGTCAATGTGGAGGCTATATACAGGGGGTACCGGTACAGAGTCAATGTGGAGGCTATATACAGGGGGTACCGGTAAAGTGTCAATGTGGAGGTTATATACAGGGTGTACCGGTACAGAGTCAATGTGGAGGCTATATACAGGGGGTACCGGTAAAGTGTCAATGTGGAGGCTATATACAGGGGGTACCGGTACAGAGTCAATGTGGAGGCTATATACAGGGGGTACCGGTAAAGTGTCAATGTGGAGGTTATATACAGGGGGTACCGGTAAAGTGTCAATGTGGAGGCTATATACAGGGGGTACCGGTACAGTGTCAATGTGGAGGCTATATACAGGGGGTACCGGTACAGAGTCAATGAGGAGGTTATATACAGGGGGTACCGGTAAAGTGTCAATGTGGAGGTTATATACAGAGGGTACCGGTAAAGTTTCAATGTGGAGGTTATATACAGGGGGTACCGGTAAAGTGTCAATGTGGAGGTTATATACAGAGGGTACCGGTAAAGTGTCAATGTGGAGGTTATATACAGAGGGTACCGGTAAAGTGTCAATGTGGAGGTTATATACAGAGGGTACCGGTAAAGTGTCAATGTGGAGGTAATATACAGGGGGTACCGGTAAAGTGTCAATGTGCGGGGGAACCGGTTAGTTGAGGTAATGGAGGTAATATGTACATGTAGGTCGAGTTATTAAAGTGCCTATGCATAGATAATAACAGAGAGTAGCAGTAGCGTAAAAGAGGGGGAGGGGGGGGGGGCAATGCAAATAGTCTGGGTGGTTAGATGTTCAGGAGTCCTATGGCTTGGGGATAGAAGCTGGTAAGAAGCCTTTTGGACATAGACTTGGGGCTCCGGTACCACTTGCCGTGCGGTAGCAGAGAGAACAGTCTATGACTAGGGTGCCTGAAGTCTTTGGCAATTTTTAGAGCCTTCCTTTGACACCGCCTGGTATAGAGGTCCTGGATGGCAGGAAGCTTGGCCCCAGTGATATACTGGGCCGTACGCACTACCCTCTTGTAAGAATAATCGAAGATAAATACTAGAGGTCGACCGATTATGATTTTTCAACGCTGATACTGATACCGATTATTGGAGGACCAAAAAAAGCCGATACCAATTAATCGGTCGATTTTTATATATATATATTTGTAATAATGACAATTACAACAATACTGAGTTAACACTTATTTTAACTTAATATAATACAGCAATAAAATCAATTTAGTCTCAAATAAATAAATGAAACACGTTCAATTTGGTTTAAATAATGCAAAAACAAAGTGTTGGAGATAAAAGTAAAAGTGCAATATGTGCCATGTCTAAAAGCTAACGTTTAAGTTCCTTGCTCAGAACATATGAAAGCTGGTGGTTCCTTTTAACATGAGTCTTCAATATTCCCAGGTAAGAAGTTTTAGGTTGTAGTTATTATAGGACTATTTCTCTCTATACCATTTGTATTTCATATACCTTTGATGTTCTAATAGGTACTTTAGTATTGCCAGCCTAATCTCAGGAGTTGATAGGCTTGAAGTCATAAACAGCGCAATGCTTGAAGCACAGCGAAGAGCTGCTGGCAAATGCAGGAAAGTGCTGTTTGAATGAATGCTTACGAGCCTGCTGCTGCCTACCACCACTCAGTCAGACTGCTCTATCAAATCATAGACTTAATTATAATATAATAACACACAGAAATACGAGCCTTAGGTCATTAATATGGTCAAATCCTGAAACTTTCATTTAGAAAACAAAACGTTTATTCTTTCAGTGAAATATGGAACCATTCCGTATTTTATCTAACGGGTGGCATCCCTAAGTCTAAATATTGCTGTTACATTGCTCAACCTTCAATTTTATGTCATAATTATGTACAATTCCGGCAAATTAATTACGGTGTTTGTTCGCAACGAGCCAGGCAGCCCAAACTACTGCATATACCCTGACTCTGCTTGCACAGAATGCAAGAGAAGTGACAATTTCCCTAGTTAAAAGAAACTCATGTTAGCAGGCAATATTAATTAAACACTGTCACATGTTACTGTCACGTCCGGTTAAAAAATATATACTTGTGTATTGATTTTAAGAAAGGCATTGATGTTTATGGTTAGGTACGCATTGGTGCAACGACAGTGTTTTTTTCGCAAATGCGCTTGTTAAATCACCCGTCTGGCGAAGTAGGCTGTGATTCAATGATAAATTAACAGGCACCGCATCGATTATATGCAACGCAGGACAAATTAGATAAACTAGTAATATAATCAACCATGTGTAGTTAACTAGTGATTATGTTAAGATTGATTGTTTTTTATAAGATACGTTTAATGCTAGCTAGCACCTTACTGTCATGTCCGTTGTAAGAAGGAGACCAAGGCGCAGCATGAGTATCGTTCCACATCATTTATTTGAATGTGAAACTTAGCCAGACAAACAATAAACTAAACACAAAATAACAAACCTTGACGACAGAGGTGCAACATGCACTAACTCAAAATAATCTCCCACAAACACAGGTGGGAAAAACAACTACTTAAATATGATCCCCAATTAGAGACAATGATGACCAGCTGCCTCCAATTGGGAATCATACAAAACCCCAACATAGAAAAAAGAAACTAGAGCACAACATAGAAAAATAAAACTAGATAAACCCCCCAGTCACGCCCTGACCTACGGTACCATAGAAAATAAGAGCACTCTATGATCAGGACGTGACACTTACCTTGTCTCCTTGCTGCACTCGCATAACAAGTAGTCAGCCTGCCACGTAGTCTCCTAGTGAAGTGCAATGTAATCGGCCATAATCGGTATCCAAAAATGCTGATTACCGATTGATATGAAAACTTGAAATCGGCCCTAATTAATCAGCCATTCTGATTAATCGGTCGACCTCTAATAAATACACAACGCAGAGGACTAGAGGTCAAGAGGGAATTAACGATCAATGGAAATAGTTGTTTTTCAGTTCAACATCTGTTTAGAATCTGTTTAGGAATTTCAGTCCAGGACTCACAGCTACAGCAAGTTCTCATTGGTCCGAATTGTCTATACATTGGGCCTGAAACAGGATACTTGGTATTTGGCCATTGGCCCAATTTTACTGCAAATAATTCTAATTGGTCAACCACAGACTATGGTTGTGTTATAAATTACATCCTGTCCCTTTGTTCTGTGGAGGAGAATCATTGAGGACAGGGAAGAATGACCATCTACTTCCCAGCATAACAACTATGATTTGTTCTCTTTGAATAAACCTATTTTTCTCCCCCTGATTTGCTTTAGGGTCTGTGTTATTGAAGAATAACATCAACTGCTAACACACTGTAGTGCCTTGCAGTCAGAAGCCGAGCAGTTGCCATACCAGGCGGTGATGCAACCAGTCAGGATGCCCTCGATGGTGCAGCTGTATAACTTTTCGAGGATCTGAGGACCCATGCCAAATCTTTTTAGTCTCCTGAAGGGGAATAGGCATTATCGTGCCCTCTTAACGACTGTCTTGGTGTGTTTTTACCATGATAGTTCATTGGTGATGTGAAAGCTCTTAACCTGCTCCACTACAGCCCTGTCGATGAGAATGGGGATGTGCTCGGTCCTCCTTTTCCTATAATCCACAATCATCTCCTTTGTCTTGAGCACGTTGAGGGAGAGATTGTTGTCATGGCACCACACTGCCAGGTGTGTGTCTGTGTGTGTGGACATGTTTTCCTACATTATCAGGACCAGAATGTCCTGACAAGTGACCAGAATGTCCTGACAAGTGACCAGAATGTCCTGACAAGTGACCAGAATGTCCTGACAAGTGACCAGAATGTCCTGACAAGGAAGGAAAACAAGACATTTCAGGAAAGTCAGGACTTGTTTCATGTCTTGAATTTGTTAAAATGCTATTTTTGTCTTAAAGGTTAGATTTAGGGTTTGGGATTAAGGTTAGAGTTAAGGTTAGAGTTAGGAGTTAGGTTAAGAGTTAGGGTTTTGGGGTTAAGGTTAGTTTAAGGGTTAAGTTTAGGGTTATGGAAAATAGGATTTTGAATGGGAATGCATTTTCCCACATAGATAGGCCTAATCCATACACAGGTTGATGAAGCCAACACATAGAGCTGTCGTGCCAAAGCTGTTAGCTGTGTTAGTTAATCCAACCAATCTAAATGGAAGGGCTCTTTCAACAGACAGACAGACTGGCAGACTGGCAGGCAGACAGACAGCTGTGGTACTAAGCCAGAAGGCTGTGAAGGGAATCAGGGAATCGTAGTGAGTGTTCTAGCTCGGGGGATAGGAGGACGTATAAGAGATGGACAGAGGAATAGAGTGAGGGAATGTCCTTTACACCTTTCATTCCTCTCCTCTTAGCATCATGGCTCCCCTGTGAGTGTTGTTGTCTGGCGGGTAAACAGAGAGGAGAGGAGGGGAGACTCTGGCTCCCGATCTGACAGGAATAGAGAGGGAGCAAGAGAGAGAGCTAGAGAGAGGGGGGAGTGAGAGACAGAGAGAGTGAGAGTCAGAGAGTGAGAGAGTTATAGAGTGAGAGAGCGAGAGAGTGGAGTTAACAGCATGGAGCTAGCCAGTGGAGCTAAGAGCATGGAGCATGGAGCTAGCCAGTGGAGCTAACAGCATGGAGGTAGCCAGTGGAGCTAACAGCATGGAGCTAGCCAGTGGAGCTAATAGCATGGAGCTAGCCAGTGGAGCTAACAGCATGGAGTTAGCCAGTGGAGCTAACAGCATGGAGCTAGCCAGTGGAGCTAATAGCATGGAGCATGGAGCTAGCCAACAATTAGTGGTCTCCCTCCCTTCACTGGCTCCTTATGTCACATTTTAAACCGGATAGTTTGGGTCTGGATGCTGATTGGCTGAAACAGCATTTCAGCATGTGTATATCAGACGATATACCACGGTATGACGCAAAAATACTTATTTACTGTTCTATTTATGTTGATAAAAAGTTTGCAATAGCAATAAGACACCGCTGGGTTTTATGGTATATGGCCAATATATCAAATCAAATGTATTTATATAGCCCTTCTTACATCAGCTGATATCTCAAAGTGCTGTACAGAAATCCAGCCTAAAACCCCAAACAGCAAACAATGCAGGTGTAGAAGCACAGTGGCTAGGAAAAACTCAGTAGAAAGACCGAAACCTAGAGAGGAACCAGGCTATGAGGGGTGGCCAGTCCTCTTCTGGCTGTGCTGGGTGGAGATTATAAACCTAGAGAGGAACCAGGCTATGAGGGGTGGCCTGTCCTCTTCTGGCTGTGCTGGGTGGAGATTATAAACCTAGAGAGGAACCAGGCTATGAGGGGTGGCCAGTCCTCTTCTGGCTGTGCTGGGTGGAGATTATAACAGCACATGGCCAAGATGTTCATAAATGACCAGCATGGTCAAATAATAATAATCACAGTTGTCGAGGGTGCAACAAGTCAGAAACTCAAGAGTAAGTGTCAGGTGGCTTTTTCATAGCCGATCATTCAGAGTATCTCTACCGCTTCTGCTGTCTCTAGAGAGTTAAAAACAGCAGGTCTGGGACAAACCTTATTACTTCATTAACCAGCAGATCACCTCAGGGTACCTCAGAGGTCCAGTCCAGCTGACTTGCATTAACCTCAGAAGAAGGATGATATGTCCTTAATAAATACAGGTGGGATTTCCATGTCCATATAATGCAGGTGTCCTGATAATGTAGTATACTGTAGATACTTGTTATTATAATGCAGTATACTGTAGATACTTGTCCTGATAATGCAGTATACTGTAGATACTTGTCCTGATAATGTAGGGCCGTTTGGTATCCATGCAGTCTGATGTACATGACTGTCTCTGTGTCCCCACCCCTTCCAGTCCAGTAGTCTACATGACTGTCTCTGTGTCCCCACCCCTTCCAGTCCAGTAGTCTACATGACTGTCTCTGTGTCCCCACCCCTTCCAGTCCAGTAGTCTACATGACTGTCTCTGTGTCCCCACCCCTTCCAGTCCAGTAGTCTACATGACTGTCTCTGTGTCCCCACCCCTTCCAGTCCAGTAGTCTACATGACTGTCTCTGTGTCCCCACCCCTTCCAGTCCAGTAGTCTACATGACTGTCTCTGTGTCCCCACCCCTTCCAGTCCAGTAGTCTACATGACTACTGGGGGAAGAGGGAGCGAGAGATGGGAGCGAGAGATGAAGAGAAGAAGGGAGAGATGAATAGGAGGAGGGAGAGATGAAGAGGAGGGAGAGATGAAGAGGAGGAGGGAGACAGGAAGAGGAGGGGGAGACAGGAAGAGGAGGAAGAGGAGAAGGTAGAGGAGGAGGGAGTGAGGAGGGAGAGAGGAAGAGGAGGAGGGCGAAAGGAAGAGGAGGAGGGCGAAAGGAAGAGGAGGTGAGAGGAAGAGGTGGCGGGAGAGAGGAAGAGGAGGAGGGAGAGCGGAAGAGGAAGGGAGAGAGGAGGAGGAGGGAGAGAGGAAGAGGAGGAAGGAGAGAGGAAGAGGAGGAAAGACAGAAGATGAGGTGGGGGAGAGAGGAAGAGGAGGTGGGAGAGAGGAAGAGGAGGCAAGACAGAAGTTGAGGTGGAGGGAGAGAGGAAGAGGAGGAGGGAGAAAGGAAGAGGTGGAGGGAGAGAGGGAGAGGAAGAGGAGGAAGGAAAGAGGATGAGGTGGAGGGAGAGAGAGAGGAAGAGGAGGTGGGAGAGAGGATGAGGAGGCAAGACAGAGGACGTGGTGGAGGGAGAGAGGAAGAGGAAGAGGGAGAGAGGAAGAGGAGGCGGGAGAGAGGAAGCGGAGGAGGGAGAGAGGAAGCAGAGGAAGGAGAGAAGACAAGGTGGAGGGAGAGAGGAAGAAGAGGAAGGAGAGAGGAAGAGGAGGGAGAGAGGAAGAGGAGGAAGGAGATAGGATGAGGTGGAGGAAGAGAGGAAGAGGGAGGGAGATACACAACTTATGGAGTAACAATCTGAAGGGAAACATTAGCTTTAGTTGGTGCAGAACACCATCGCCATGCATCCACCTGCATGAGGTTCTTCTGTCTCTCTTCTACTCCTCATCCCAAATCACTCTGTCTCTGCCTCCTCTCTCTCTCTCCTCTCTCTCTCAGCCCCCCCCCCCCCCCCCCTCTCTCTCATTCCTCCCTGTGAGGGTCATTCATCATGTTGGGTCTGGGGCCAGACTCGGCCAGAGTTTAAATTCCTCCAGGACGATATGTTTTCCACTCCTGTGAAACACAAACGCCTACCACAGTGATTTCCCCTGAAGGGAAATACTGGAGCCGCAATTATTTCTACCAACATCTAATGACAGATGAAGAGGAGTGTTGAGAAAAACTAAAAACAGAGGGATTGCTATTTGATAGACAATAAGCGTACTTGATAACTTCTTCATAGTTATGGTTTGGTGTTGTGTTTTATCCCATGTGAAAAGACATGGACAGGAGGGGACAAGAAGAGCAAAGGGAGCCTCCAAGCCAGATGGCAGAGAGAAGAGGATGAGGAGAGGAGGACTGTCAGAAGAATACTCAGTCTCTCCCTCTTCCTCTCTATTCCCTCAATCTCTCTTTCTTCCTCCCGCTTTCTCTCATAAATGGTGATGGAGAAATATGTATGTGGTTGAAAAGTGATGTTTTTTATGTGTTCTATTTATCTCTCTCTCTCTGTCTCTCTCTCTCTGTCGCTTTCTGTCTCTCTCTCTCTCTCTGTGTGTCTCTCTCTCTCTCACAGAGAGAGACACACAGAGAGTTAGAGAGAGAGACAGAGAGAGAGACAGAGAGAGAGAGACACAGGGAGAGAGAGAGACACAGAGAGAGAGAGAGAGAGAGAGAAAGAGACAGACAGAGAGAGAGAGAGAGAGAGAGAGAGAGATAAATATATATATATATATTTCACTGTCTCTCTGAATCCCCACTCTACTCTCTCTCCCTCCCCACAGGGCAAAAACTAGTTGAATCAATGTTGTTTTCACATCATTTCACCCCATAAATTAATGTGATGATGTTCAATGTGGAAAACTAATTGGATTTGCATCAAGTCAACAACATAAGGTCATTTCGGGGTTTTTTCACCCAACTTTGAAACTCTATCCAATGACATTGTGATTTTGTTGTCGTTGATTTCACGTTGAATTCACAACTCAACCAAATGTAAATCAAAACTAGATGTTGAACAAACATCTGCACCCTGTGGCTCTCCATTCATTTTAGACATACTGTACCTAAGAAATCCAGTACATAGCCGTTGAATGAGTTCCCCTGAGTCAAGGCCACCACAAATACCACAAGCTTTTAGTCTGGCAGCCTTGTAAACGTCTACCGTTTCACCTCTGTATTGATCGAGACAGGCACTGGTCAAGTTATGAAATGGCTTTCAGTACTTTTGAGATAGAGAACATTCCAGTAAATTGAAGGATTAAACACATTATATGTGTCCCAAATAATATTCTATTCCCTATGGGCCCTGGTCAAACAGCACCCTGTTCCCTATGGGCCCTGGTCAAACAGCACCCTGTTGCCTATAGGCCCTGGTCAAACAGCACCCTGTTCCCTATGGGCCCTGGTCAAACAGCACCCTGTTCCCTATGGGGCCCTGGTCAAACAGCACCCTGTTCCCTATGGGCCCTGGTCAAACAGCACCCTGTTCCCTATGGGCCCTGGTCAAACAGCACCCTGTTCCCTATGGGCCCTGGTCAAACTTCACCCTGTTCCCTATGGGGCCCTGGTCAAACAACACCCTGTTCCCTATGGGGCCCTGGTCAAACAGCACCCTGTTCCCTATGGGCCCTGGTCAAACAGCACCCTGTTCCCTATGGGCCCTGGTCAAACTGCACCCTGTTCCCTATGGGGCCCTGGTCAAACAGCACCCTGTTCCCTATGGGCCCTGGTCAAACAGCACCCTGTTCCCTATGGGCCCTGGTCAAACAGCACCCTGTTCCCTATGGGCCCTGGTCAAACAGCACCCTGTTCCCTATGGGCCCTGGTCAAACAGCACCCTGTTCCCTATGGGCCCTGGTCAAACAGCACCCTGTTCCCTATGGGCCCTGGTCAAACAGCACCCTGTTCCCTATGGGCCCTGGTCAAACAGCACCCTGTTCCCTATGGGCCCTGGTCAAACAGCACCCTGTTCCCTATGGGCCCTGGTCAAACATCACCCTGTTCCCTATGGGCCCTGGTCAAACAGCACCCTGTTCCCTATGGGGCCCTGGTCAAACTTCACCCTGTTCCCTATGGGGCCCTGGTCAAACAGCACCCTGTTCCCTATGGGCCCTGGTCAAACAGCACCCTGTTCCCTATGGGCCCTGGTCAAACAGCACCCTGTTCCCTATGGGGCCCTGGTCAAACATCACCCTGTTCCCTATGGGCCCTGGTCAAACAGCACCCTGTTCCCTATGGGCCCTGGTCAAACAGCACCCTGTTCCCTATGGGGCCCTGGTCAAACAGCACCCTGTTCCCTATGGGCCCTGGTCAAACAGCACCCTGTTCCCTATGGGCCCTGGTCAAACAGCACCCTGTTCCCTATGGGCCCTGGTCAAACAGCACTCTGTTCCCTATGGGGCCCTGGTCAAACATCACCCTGTTCCCTATGGGCCCTGGTCAAACAGCACCCTGTTCCCTATGGGCCCTGGTCAAACAGCACCCTGTTCCCTATGGGGCCCTGGTCAAACAGCACTCTGTTCCCTATGGGCCCTGGTCAAACATCACCCTGTTCCCTATGGGCCCTGGTCAAACAGCACCCTGTTCCCTATGGGGCCCTGGTCAAACATCACCCTGTTCCCTATGGGCCCTGGTCAAACAGCACCCTGTTCCCTATGGGCCCTGGTCAAACAGCACCCTGTTCCCTATGGGCCCTGGTCAAACAGCACCCTGTTCCCTATGGGCCCTGGTCAAACAGCACCCTGTTCCCTATGGGCCCTGGTCAAACAGCACCCTGTTCCCTATGGGCCCTGGTCAAACAGCACCCTGTTCCCTATGGGCCCTGGTCAAACAGCACCCTGTTCCCTATGGGCCCTGGTCAAACAGCACCCTGTTCCCTATGGGCCCTGGTCAAACAGCACCCTGTTCCCTATGGGCCCTGGTCAAACAGCACCCTGTTTGACCAGGGTCAAATGCAAATCATTTTATAACATTTTTGACATGTGTTTTTCTGGATTTTTTTGTTGTTATTCTGTCTCTCACTGTTCAAATAAACCTACCATTAAAATTATAGACTGATCATTTCTTTGTCAGTGGGCAAACGTACAAAATCAGCAGAGGATCAAATACTTTTTTCCCTCACTGTATCTGCACTGTTTTGACCTGGTTGTTATCTGCACAACATTTTGACCAGGATGTTATCTGCACTGTTTTGACCAGGACATTATCTGCACTGTTTTGACCAGGACGTTATCTGCACTGTTTTGACCAGGTGGTTATCTGCACTGTTTTGACCAGGTGGTTATCTGCACAACGTTTTGACCTGGTTGTTATCTGCACAACGTTTTGACCTGGTTGTTATCTGCACAAGGTTTTGACCAGGTTGTTATCTGCACTGTTTTTGTCTTTCACTTATTTTCTTTGGTGTGAATAAATAAAAACTAAAAGACTTGAAATATCAGCATAATGGAAAGTGACAACCAGCCAGTCAGAGACAGGAGAGTGAGTGACAACCAGCCAGTCAGAGACAGGAGAGTGAGTAACATCCAGCCAGTCAGAGACAGGAGAGTGACATCCAGCCAGTCAGAGACAGGAGAGTAAGTGAAATCCAGCCAGTCAGAGACAGGAGAGTGAGTGACATCCAGCCAGTCAGAGACAGAAGAGTAAGTGACATCCAGCCAGTCAGAGACAGGAGAGTGAGTGACATCCAGCCAGTCAGAGACAGGAGAGTGAGTGACAACCAGCCAGTCAGAGACAGGAGAGTGAGTGACAACCAGCCAGTCAGGGACAGGAGAGTGACATCCAGCCAGTCAGAGACAGGAGAGTGAGTAACATCCAGCCAGTCAGAGACAGGAGAGTGACATCCAGCCAGTCAGAGACAGGAGAGTAAGTGACATCCAGCCAGTCAGAGACAGGAGAGTGAGTGACATCCAGCCAGTCAGAGACAGGAGAGTAAGTGACATCCAGCCAGTCAGAGACAGGAGAGTGAGTGACATCCAGCCAGTCAGAGACAGGAGAGTGAGTGACATCCAGCCAGTCAGAGACAGGAGAGTGAGTGACAACCAGCCAGTCAGAGACAGGAGAGTGAGTGACAACCAGCCAGTCAGAGACAGGAGAGTGAGTGACATCCAGCCAGTCAGAGACAGGAGAGTGAATGACAACCAGCCAGTCACAGACAGGAGAGTGAGTGACATCCAGCCAGTCAGAGACAGGAGAGTGACATCCAGCCAGTCAGAGACAGGAGAGTGAGTGACAACAAGCCAGTCAGAGACAGGAGAGTGAGTGACAACCAGCCAGTCAGAGACAGGAGAGTGAGTGACAACCAGCCAGTCAGAGACAGGAGAGTGAGTGACATCCAGCCAGTCAGAGACAGGAGAGTGACATCCAGCCAGTCAGAGACAGGAGAGTAAGTGAAATCCAGCCAGTCAGAGACAGGAGAGTGAGTGACATCCAGCCAGTCAGAGACAGGAGAGTAAGTGACATCCAGCCAGTCAGAGACAGGAGAGTGAGTGACATCCAGCCAGTCAGAGACAGGAGAGTGAGTGACAACCAGCCAGTCAGAGACAGGAGAGTGAGTGACAACCAGCCAGTCAGGGACAGGAGAGTGACATCCAGCCAGTCAGAGACAGGAGAGTGAGTAACATCCAGCCAGTCAGAGACAGGAGAGTGACATCCAGCCAGTCAGAGACAGGAGAGTGAGTGACATCCAGCCAGTCAGAGACAGGAGAGTGAGTGACATCCAGCCAGTCAGAGACAGGAGAGTGAGTGACATCCAGCCAGTCAGAGACAGGAGAGTGAGTGACATCCAGCCAGTCAGAGACAGGAGAGTGAGTGACATCCAGCCAGTCAGAGACAGGAGAGTGAGTGACATCCAGCCAGTCAGAGACAGGAGAGTAAGTGACATCCAGCCAGTCAGAGACAGGAGAGTGAGTGACATCCAGCCAGTCAGAGACAGGAGAGTGAGTGACATCCAGCCAGTCAGAGACAGGAGAGTAAGTGACATCCAGCCAGTCAGAGACAGGAGAGTGAGTGACATCCAGCCAGTCAGAGACAGGAGAGTGAGTGACATCCAGCCAGTCAGAGACAGGAGAGTAAGTGACATCCAGCCAGTCAGAGACAGGAGAGTGAGTGACATCCAGCCAGTCAGAGACAGGAGAGTGAGTGACATCCAGCCAGTCAGAGACAGGAGAGTGAGTGACAACCAGCCAGTCACAGACAGGAGAGTGAGTGACATCCAGCCAGTCAGAGACAGGAGAGTGACATCCAGCCAGTCAGAGACAGGAGAGTGAGTGACAACCAGCCAGTCAGAGACAGGAGAGTGAGTGACAACCAGCCAGTCAGGGACAGGAGAGTGACATCCAGCCAGTCAGAGACAGGAGAGTGAGTAACATCCAGCCAGTCAGAGACAGGAGAGTGACATCCAGCCAGTCAGAGACAGGAGAGTGAGTGACATCCAGCCAGTCAGAGACAGGAGAGTGAGTGACATCCAGCCAGTCAGAGACAGGAGAGTAAGTGACATCCAGCCAGTCAGAGACAGGAGAGTGAGTGACATCCAGCCAGTCAGAGACAGGAGAGTGAGTGACATCCAGCCAGTCAGAGACAGGAGAGTGAGTGACAACCAGCCAGTCAGAGACAGGAGAGTGAGTGACAACCAGCCAGTCAGAGACAGGAGAGTGAGTGACATCCAGCCAGTCAGAGACAGGAGAGTGAATGACAACCAGCCAGTCACAGACAGGAGAGTGAGTGACATCCAGCCAGTCAGAGACAGGAGAGTGACATCCAGCCAGTCAGAGACAGGAGAGTGAGTGACAACAAGCCAGTCAGAGACAGGAGAGTGAGTGACAACCAGCCAGTCAGAGACAGGAGAGTGAGTGACAACCAGCCAGTCAGAGACAGGAGAGTGAGTGACATCCAGCCAGTCAGAGACAGGAGAGTGACATCCAGCCAGTCAGAGACAGGAGAGTGAGTGACAACCAGCCAGTCA
Source organism: Salmo salar (assembly GCF_965601325.2). NCBI lineage: Eukaryota > Metazoa > Chordata > Actinopteri > Salmoniformes > Salmonidae > Salmo > Salmo salar. The sequence continues at coordinate 80,650,409 of NC_138307.1, read as the reverse complement.
GAGACAGGAGAGTGAGTGACAACCAGCCAGTCAAAGACATGAGTGAGTCAATAGCATGAAGCCATCTTGAACGTCGATAGCAGGCTAAATTACACACACACAGACAGACAGACAGACAGACAGACAGACAGACAGACAGACAGACAGACAGACAGACAGACAGACAGACAGACAGACAGACAGACAGACAGACAGACAGACAGACAGACAGACAGACAGACAGACAGACAGACAGACAGACAGACAGACAGACAGACAGACAAGATAGCAGGTTAAATTAGGCCACATGAATCCCGCCTGCAGACATACGAACACAGCCTCTAGAGCAGAACTCATTTACACAGAGCTCCAAATAAGATCCAGTGTTGGTAAAGCCCAATTCATTCATTCTGCTTGATTCTATTCACATTTTGATAAGATGTTAAATTTGAAGATAATTGAATTAGACTCACTGATTGGACTACTTTGGCAAGTTTGAGCGCACACACACACGTTACACAGATGTAAGAGAACACACACACACACACACCCAGCCTTCCCTGCTGAATTATGCATAGTTGTATCAGTTCTCTGGATAATGTAATGTTTCTACGTGGTATATGTGAGTATTCTGGCGTTGCCTAGGGATATTCTCCACCAATGTGAATTCCATTTATTCACATTCAGATTCTCTGCTGTTTTCAAACAATTGAAATGGTAATATCTGACGCCTCTCTAGTAGAAAAACACAATGGTGTGTTTGGTGAATTCATTTAACGCTACTCTTCCTCTGCAGTTTAGCCTCTGCTCACATTACTCTGTTTCTGTACGCGCAATGTGTTCTTATCGTTTCAAAGAGACATTTCTCAAACTATACAGTCTTAACTGGTTTACTGTCTCCTTACGTACCAAATCCTAACTAGGTGTTGACGGAGAATAGGAGAGGAAAAGGTCCAGGTACCATTCACTGCATCCATAATATACACTGACTGGACAAAACTTTAAGAACACCTGCTCTTTCCATGACATAGACTGACCAGGTGGAAGCTATGATCCTTTATTGATGTCACTTGTTAAATCCACTTCAATCAGCCTAGATGAAGGGGGAGGAGACGGGTTAAAGAAGGAGTTTTAAGCCTTGAGACATGTATTGTGTATGTGTGCCATTCAGAGGGTGAATGGCCAAGATCAAAGATTTAAGTGTGTTTGAACGGGGTGTGGTAGTAGGTGCCAGGCGCACCGGTTTGTTTCAAGAACTGCAACGCTGCTGGGTTTTTCATGCTCAACAGTGTCCTGTGTGTATCAAGAATGGTCCACCACTCAAAGGACTTCCAGCCAACTTGACACAACTGTGGGAAACATTGGAGTCAACATGGGCCAGCATTCATGTGGAACGCTTTCCACACCTTGTAGAGTCCATGCCCCGACGAATTGAGGCTGTTCAGAGGGCAAAAGGGGGCTGGTGCAACACAATATTAGGAAGGTGTTCTTAATGTTTGGTATACTCAGTGTAGGTCCACCCACACAGACAGCGTGGTGAAGAAGGAGCAACAGCGACTCTTCAATCTCAGGAGGCTGAAGAAATTTGTCTTGTCACCCAAAACCCTGACAAACTTCTACAGATGCACAATCGAGAGCATCCTGTCGGGCTGTATCACCGCCTGGTACGGCAACTGCACCACCCACAACCGCAAGGCTCTCCAGAGGGTGGTGCGGTCTGCACAACGCATCACCGGGGGCAAATTACCTGCCCTCCATGACACCTACACCACCCGATGTCACAGGAAGGCCAAAAGATAATCAAGGACAACAACCACCCGAGCCACTGCCTGTTCACCCCGCTTCCATCCAGAAGGCGAGGTCAGTACAGGTGCATCAAAGCTGGGACTGAGAGACTGAAAAACAGCTTCTATCTCAGGGCCATCAGACTGTTAAACAGCCATCACTAACTCAGAGAGGCTGCTGCCTACACTGAGACCCAATCACTGGCCACTTTAATAAATTAATCACTAGTCACTTTAAATAATGCCACTTTAAATAATGCCACTTTAATAATGTTTACATATCTCACATTGCTCATATCATGTCTATACTGTATTTTATACCATCTATTGCACCTTGCCTATGCCGCTCGGCCATCGCTCATCCATATATTTATACGTTCATATGCTCATTCACCCCTTTAGATTTGTGTGTTTTAGGTAGTTTTTGGGGAATTGTTAGATTACTTGTTAGATATTACTGCACTCGCATTAACATCTGCTAACCATGTGTATGTGACCAATGAAATTAGATTTGAAGATTTGCACAAATGTGTTATGTGCATGCATCTCAAACAAGGCTTCAGTCCTAAGCAATTCAACAGTAGTTACACGATGGATGGTTGTGTAAAAACAGTAAGCTCTCTGTTTAAAGCAGCGATGGTGACACCACCAAACCCCCCCATAGCCCTCCACTGGCAGAGAACAAAGACAACAGTAGGATGTTATAATGCTCTCCCCACCAAACCCCCCCATAGCCCCCCACTGGGAGTGAACAGAGAAAGACAACAGTATGATGTTTTAATGCTCTCCCCACCAAACCCCCCCATAGCCCCCCACTGGGAGTGAACAGAGAAAGACAACAGTAGGATGTTTTAATGCTCTCCCCACCAAACCCCCCCATAGCCCCCCACTGGGAGTGAACAGAGAAAGACAACAGTAGGTTATGTTTTAATGCTCTCCCCACCAAACCACCCCATAGCCCCCCACTGGGAGTGAACAGAGAAAGACAACAGTAGGTTATGTTTTAATGCTCTCCCCACCAAACCCCCCCATAGCCCCCCACTGGGAGTGAACAGAGAAAGACAACAGTAGGATGTTTTAATGCTCTCCCCACCAAACCCCCCCATAGCCCCCCACTGGGAGTGAACAGAGAAAGACAACAGTAGGATGTTTTAATGCTCTCCCCACCAACCCCCCCCCCCCCCCATAGCCCCCCACTGGGAGTGAACAGAGAAAGACAACAGTAGGATGTTTTAATGCTCTCCCCACCAAACCCCCCCATAGCCCCCCACTGGCAGTGAACAGAGAAAGACAACAGTAGGATGTTTTAATGCTCTCCCCACCAAACCCCCCCATAGCCCCCCACTGGGAGTGAACAGAGAAAGACAACAGTATGATGTTTTAATGCTCTCCCCACCAAACCCCCCCATAGCCCCCCACTGGGAGTGAACAGAGAAAGACAACAGTATGATGTTTTAATGCTCTCCCCACCAAACCCCCCCATAGCCCCCCACTGGGAGTGAACAGAGAAAGACAACAGTAGGTTATGTTTTAATGCTCTCCCCACCAAACCCCCCCATAGCCCCCCACTGGGAGTGAACAGAGAAAGACAACAGTAGGTTATGTTTTAATGCTCTCCCCACCAAACCCCCCCATAGCCCCCCACTGGGAGTGAACAGAGAAAGACAACAGTAGGTTATGTTTTAATGCTCTCCCCACCAAACCCCCCCATAGCCCCCCACTGGGAGTGAACAGAGAAAGACAACAGTAGGTTATGTTTTAATGCTCTCCCCACCAAACCCCCCCATAGCCCCCCACTGGGAGTGAACAGAGAAAGACAACAGTAGGTTATGTTTTAATGCTCTCCCCACCAAATCCCCCCATAGCCCCCCACTGGGAGTGAACAGAGAAAGACAACAGTATGATGTTTTAATGCTCTCCCCACCAAACCCCCCCATAGCCCTCCACTGGGAGTGAACAGAGAAAGACAACAGTATGATGTTTTAATGCTCTCCCCACCAAACCCCCCCATAGCCCCCCACTGGGAGTGAACAGAGAAAGACAACAGTAGGTTATGTTTTAATGCTCTCCCCACCAAACCCCCCCATAGCCCCCCACTGGGAGTGAACAGAGAAAGACAACAGTAGGTTATGTTTTAATGCTCTCCCCACCAAACCCCCCCATAGCCCCCCACTGGGAGTGAACAGAGAAAGACAACAGTAGGTTATGTTTTAATGCTCTCCCCACCAAACCCCCCCATAGCCCCCCACTGGGAGTGAACAGAGAAAGACAACAGTAGGTTATGTTTTAATGCTCTCCCCACCAAACCCCCCCATAGCCCCCCACTGGGAGTGAACAGAGAAAGACAACAGTAGGATGTTTTAATGCTCTCCCCACCAAACCCCCCCATAGCCCCCCACTGGGAGTGAACAGAGAAAGACAACAGTAGGTTATGTTTTAATGCTCTCCCCACCAAACCCCCCCATAGCCCCCCACTGGGAGTGAACAGAGAAAGACAACAGTAGGTTATGTTTTAATGCTCTCCCCACCAAACCCCCCCATAGCCCCCCACTGGGAGTGAACAGAGAAAGACAACAGTAGGTTATGTTTTAATGCTCTCCCCACCAAACCCCCCCATAGCCCCCCACTGGGAGTGAACAGAGAAAGACAACAGTAGGTTATGTTTTAATGCTCTCCCCACCAAACCCCCCCATAGCCCCCCACTGGGAGTGAACAGAGAAAGACAACAGTAGGTTATGTTTTAATGCTCTCCCCACCAAACCCCCCCCCCCATAGCCCCCCACTGGGAGTGAACAGAGAAAGACAACAGTAGGTTATGTTTTAATGCTCTCCCCACCAAACCCCCCCCCCCATAGCCCCCCACTGGGAGTGAACAGAGAAAGACAACAGTAGGTTATGTTTTAATGCTCTCCCCACCAAACCCCCCCCCCCATAGCCCCCCACTGGGAGTGAACAGAGAAAGACAACAGTAGGTTATGTTTTAATGCTCTCCCCACCACCCCCCCCCCCCCCCCATAGCCCCCCACTGGGAGTGAACAGAGAAAGACAACAGTAGGATGTTTTAATGCTCTCCCCACCAAACCCCCCCCCCATAGCCCCCCACTGGGAGTGAACAGAGAAAGACAACAGTAGGTTATGTTTTAATGCTCTCCCCACCAAACCCCCCCATAGCCCCCCACTGGGAGTGAACAGAGAAAGACAACAGTAGGTTATGTTTTAATGCTCTCCCCACCAAACCCCCCCATAGCCCCCCACTGGGAGTGAACAGAGAAAGACAACAGTAGGTTATGTTTTAATGCTCTCCCCACCAAACCCCCCCATAGCCCCCCACTGGGAGTGAACAGAGAAAGACAACAGTAGGTTATGTTTTAATGCTCTCCCCACCAAACCCCCCCATAGCCCCCCACTGGGAGTGAACAGAGAAAGACAACAGTAGGTTATGTTTTAATGCTCTCCCCACCAAACCCCCCCATAGCCCCCCACTGGGAGTGAACAGAGAAAGACAACAGTAGGTTATGTTTTAATGCTCTCCCCACCAAACCCCCCCATAGCCCCCCACTGGGAGTGAACAGAGAAAGACAACAGTAGGTTATGTTTTAATGCTCTCCCCACCAAACCCCCCCATAGCCCCCCACTGGGAGTGAACAGAGAAAGACAACAGTAGGTTATGTTTTAATGCTCTCCCCACCAAACCCCCCCATAGCCCCCCACTGGGAGTGAACAGAGAAAGACAACAGTAGGTTATGTTTTAATGCTCTCCCCACCAAACCCCCCCATAGCCCCCCACTGGGAGTGAACAGAGAAAGACAACAGTAGGTTATGTTTTAATGCTCTCCCCACCAAACCCCCCCATAGCCCCCCACTGGGAGTGAACAGAGAAAGACAACAGTAGGTTATGTTTTAATGCTCTCCCCACCAAACCCCCCCATAGCCCCCCACTGGGAGTGAACAGAGAAAGACAACAGTAGGTTATGTTTTAATGCTCTCCCCACCAAACCCCCCCATAGCCCCCCACTGGGAGTGAACAGAGAAAGACAACAGTAGGTTATGTTTTAATGCTCTCCCCACCAAACCCCCCCATAGCCCCCCACTGGGAGTGAACAGAGAAAGACAACAGTAGGTTATGTTTTAATGCTCTCCCCACCAAACCCCCCCATAGCCCCCCACTGGGAGTGAACAGAGAAAGACAACAGTAGGTTATGTTTTAATGCTCTCCCCACCAAACCCCCCCATAGCCCCCCACTGGGAGTGAACAGAGAAAGACAACAGTAGGTTATGTTTTAATGCTCTCCCCACCAAACCCCCCCATAGCCCCCCACTGGGAGTGAACAGAGAAAGACAACAGTAGGTTATGTTTTAATGCTCTCCCCACCAAACCCCCCCATAGCCCCCCACTGGGAGTGAACAGAGAAAGACAACAGTAGGTTATGTTTTAATGCTCTCCCCACCAAACCCCCCCATAGCCCCCCACTGGGAGTGAACAGAGAAAGACAACAGTAGGTTATGTTTTAATGCTCTCCCCACCAAACCCCCCCATAGCCCCCCACTGGGAGTGAACAGAGAAAGACAACAGTAGGTTATGTTTTAATGCTCTCCCCACCAAACCCCCCCATAGCCCCCCACTGGGAGTGAACAGAGAAAGACAACAGTAGGTTATGTTTTAATGCTCTCCCCACCAAACCCCCCCATAGCCCCCCACTGGGAGTGAACAGAGAAAGACAACAGTAGGTTATGTTTTAATGCTCTCCCCACCAAACCCCCCCATAGCCCCCCACTGGGAGTGAACAGAGAAAGACAACAGTAGGTTATGTTTTAATGCTCTCCCCACCAAACCCCCCCATAGCCCTCCACTGGGAGTGAACAGAGAAAGACAACAGTAGGTTATGTTTTAATGCTCTCCCCACCAAACCCCCCCATAGCCCCCCACTGGGAGTGAACAGAGAAAGACAACAGTAGGTATGTTTTAATGCTCTCCCCACCAAACCCCCCCATAGCCCCCCACTGGGAGTGAACAGAGAAAGACAACAGTAGGTTATGTTTTAATGCTCTCCCCACCAAACCCCCCCATAGCCCCCCACTGGGAGTGAACAGAGAAAGACAACAGTAGGTTATGTTTTAATGCTCTCCCCACCAAACCCCCCCATAGCCCCCCACTGGGAGTGAACAGAGAAAGACAACAGTAGGTTATGTTTTAATGCTCTCCCCACCAAACCCCCCCATAGCCCCCCACTGGGAGTGAACAGAGAAAGACAACAGTAGGTTATGTTTTAATGCTCTCCCCACCAAACCCCCCCATAGCCCCCCACTGGGAGTGAACAGAGAAAGACAACAGTAGGTTATGTTTTAATGCTCTCCCCACCAAACCCCCCCATAGCCCCCCACTGGGAGTGAACAGAGAAAGACAACAGTAGGTTATGTTTTAATGCTCTCCCCACCAAACCCCCCCATAGCCCCCCACTGGGAGTGAACAGAGAAAGACAACAGTAGGTTATGTTTTAATGCTCTCCCCACCAAACCCCCCCATAGCCCCCCACTGGGAGTGAACAGAGAAAGACAACAGTAGGTTATGTTTTAATGCTCTCCCCACCAAACCCCCCCATAGCCCCCCACTGGGAGTGAACAGAGAAAGACAACAGTAGGTTATGTTTTAATGCTCTCCCCACCAAACCCCCCCATAGCCCCCCACTGGGAGTGAACAGAGAAAGACAACAGTAGGTTATGTTTTAATGCTCTCCCCACCAAACCCCCCCATAGCCCCCCACTGGGAGTGAACAGAGAAAGACAACAGTAGGTTATGTTTTAATGCTCTCCCCACCAAACCCCCCCATAGCCCCCCACTGGGAGTGAACAGAGAAAGACAACAGTAGGTTATGTTTTAATGCTCTCCCCACCAAACCCCCCCATAGCCCCCCACTGGGAGTGAACAGAGAAAGACAACAGTAGGTTATGTTTTAATGCTCTCCCCACCAAACCCCCCCATAGCCCCCCACTGGGAGTGAACAGAGAAAGACAACAGTAGGTTATGTTTTAATGCTCTCCCCACCAAACCCCCCCATAGCCCCCCACTGGGAGTGAACAGAGAAAGACAACAGTAGGTTATGTTTTAATGCTCTCCCCACCAAACCCCCCCATAGCCCCCCACTGGGAGTGAACAGAGAAAGACAACAGTAGGTTATGTTTTAATGCTCTCCCCACCAAACCCCCCCATAGCCCCCCACTGGGAGTGAACAGAGAAAGACAACAGTAGGTTATGTTTTAATGCTCTCCCCACCAAACCCCCCCATAGCCCCCCACTGGGAGTGAACAGAGAAAGACAACAGTAGGTTATGTTTTAATGCTCTCCCCACCAAACCCCCCCATAGCCCCCCACTGGGAGTGAACAGAGAAAGACAACAGTAGGTTATGTTTTAATGCTCTCCCCACCAAACCCCCCCATAGCCCCCCACTGGGAGTGAACAGAGAAAGACAACAGTAGGTTATGTTTTAATGCTCTCCCCACCAAACCCCCCCATAGCCCCCCACTGGGAGTGAACAGAGAAAGACAACAGTAGGTTATGTTTTAATGCTCTCCCCACCAAACCCCCCCATAGCCCCCCACTGGGAGTGAACAGAGAAAGACAACAGTAGGTTATGTTTTAATGCTCTCCCCACCAAACCCCCCCATAGCCCCCCACTGGGAGTGAACAGAGAAAGACAACAGTAGGTTATGTTTTAATGCTCTCCCCACCAAACCCCCCCATAGCCCCCCACTGGGAGTGAACAGAGAAAGACAACAGTAGGTTATGTTTTAATGCTCTCCCCACCAAACCCCCCCATAGCCCCCCACTGGGAGTGAACAGAGAAAGACAACAGTAGGTTATGTTTTAATGCTCTCCCCACCAAACCCCCCCATAGCCCCCCACTGGGAGTGAACAGAGAAAGACAACAGTAGGTTATGTTTTAATGCTCTCCCCACCAAACCCCCCCATAGCCCCCCACTGGGAGTGAACAGAGAAAGACAACAGTAGGTTATGTTTTAATGCTCTCCCCACCAAACCCCCCCATAGCCCCCCACTGGGAGTGAACAGAGAAAGACAACAGTAGGTTATGTTTTAATGCTCTCCCCACCAAACCCCCCCATAGCCCCCCACTGGGAGTGAACAGAGAAAGACAACAGTAGGTTATGTTTTAATGCTCTCCCCACCAAACCCCCCCATAGCCCCCCACTGGGAGTGAACAGAGAAAGACAACAGTAGGTTATGTTTTAATGCTCTCCCCACCAAACCCCCCCATAGCCCCCCACTGGGAGTGAACAGAGAAAGACAACAGTAGGTTATGTTTTAATGCTCTCCCCACCAAACCCCCCCATAGCCCCCCACTGGGAGTGAACAGAGAAAGACAACAGTAGGTTATGTTTTAATGCTCTCCCCACCAAACCCCCCCATAGCCCCCCACTGGGAGTGAACAGAGAAAGACAACAGTAGGTTATGTTTTAATGCTCTCCCCACCAAACCCCCCCATAGCCCCCCACTGGGAGTGAACAGAGAAAGACAACAGTAGGTTATGTTTTAATGCTCTCCCCACCAAACCCCCCCATAGCCCCCCACTGGGAGTGAACAGAGAAAGACAACAGTAGGTTATGTTTTAATGCTCTCCCCACCAAACCCCCCCATAGCCCCCCACTGGGAGTGAACAGAGAAAGACAACAGTAGGTTATGTTTTAATGCTCTCCCCACCAAACCCCCCCATAGCCCCCCACTGGGAGTGAACAGAGAAAGACAACAGTAGGTTATGTTTTAATGCTCTCCCCACCAAACCCCCCCATAGCCCCCCACTGGGAGTGAACAGAGAAAGACAACAGTAGGTTATGTTTTAATGCTCTCCCCACCAAACCCCCCCATAGCCCCCCACTGGGAGTGAACAGAGAAAGACAACAGTAGGTTATGTTTTAATGCTCTCCCCACCAAACCCCCCCATAGCCCCCCACTGGGAGTGAACAGAGAAAGACAACAGTAGGTTATGTTTTAATGCTCTCCCCACCAAACCCCCCCATAGCCCCCCACTGGGAGTGAACAGAGAAAGACAACAGTAGGTTATGTTTTAATGCTCTCCCCACCAAACCCCCCCATAGCCCCCCACTGGGAGTGAACAGAGAAAGACAACAGTAGGTTATGTTTTAATGCTCTCCCCACCAAACCCCCCCATAGCCCCCCACTGGGAGTGAACAGAGAAAGACAACAGTAGGTTATGTTTTAATGCTCTCCCCACCAAACCCCCCCATAGCCCCCCACTGGGAGTGAACAGAGAAAGACAACAGTAGGTTATGTTTTAATGCTCTCCCCACCAAACCCCCCCATAGCCCCCCACTGGGAGTGAACAGAGAAAGACAACAGTAGGTTATGTTTTAATGCTCTCCCCACCAAACCCCCCCATAGCCCCCCACTGGGAGTGAACAGAGAAAGACAACAGTAGGTTATGTTTTAATGCTCTCCCCACCAAACCCCCCCATAGCCCCCCACTGGGAGTGAACAGAGAAAGACAACAGTAGGTTATGTTTTAATGCTCTCCCCACCAAACCCCCCCATAGCCCCCCACTGGGAGTGAACAGAGAAAGACAACAGTAGGTTATGTTTTAATGCTCTCCCCACCAAACCCCCCCATAGCCCCCCACTGGGAGTGAACAGAGAAAGACAACAGTAGGTTATGTTTTAATGCTCTCCCCACCAAACCCCCCCATAGCCCCCCACTGGGAGTGAACAGAGAAAGACAACAGTAGGTTATGTTTTAATGCTCTCCCCACCAAACCCCCCCATAGCCCCCCACTGGGAGTGAACAGAGAAAGACAACAGTAGGTTATGTTTTAATGCTCTCCCCACCAAACCCCCCCATAGCCCCCCACTGGGAGTGAACAGAGAAAGACAACAGTAGGTTATGTTTTAATGCTCTCCCCACCAAACCCCCCCATAGCCCCCCACTGGGAGTGAACAGAGAAAGACAACAGTAGGTTATGTTTTAATGCTCTCCCCACCAAACCCCCCCATAGCCCCCCACTGGGAGTGAACAGAGAAAGACAACAGTAGGTTATGTTTTAATGCTCTCCCCACCAAACCCCCCCATAGCCCCCCACTGGGAGTGAACAGAGAAAGACAACAGTAGGTTATGTTTTAATGCTCTCCCCACCAAACCCCCCCATAGCCCCCCACTGGGAGTGAACAGAGAAAGACAACAGTAGGTATGTTTTAATGCTCTCCCCACCAAACCCCCCCATAGCCCCCCACTGGGAGTGAACAGAGAAAGACAACAGTAGGTTATGTTTTAATGCTCTCCCCACCAAACCCCCCCATAGCCCCCCACTGGGAGTGAACAGAGAAAGACAACAGTAGGTTATGTTTTAATGCTCTCCCCACCAAACCCCCCCATAGCCCCCCACTGGGAGTGAACAGAGAAAGACAACAGTAGGTTATGTTTTAATGCTCTCCCCACCAAACCCCCCCATAGCCCCCCACTGGGAGTGAACAGAGAAAGACAACAGTAGGTTATGTTTTAATGCTCTCCCCACCAAACCCCCCCATAGCCCCCCACTGGGAGTGAACAGAGAAAGACAACAGTAGGTTATGTTTTAATGCTCTCCCCACCAAACCCCCCCATAGCCCCCCACTGGGAGTGAACAGAGAAAGACAACAGTAGGTTATGTTTTAATGCTCTCCCCACCAAACCCCCCCATAGCCCCCCACTGGGAGTGAACAGAGAAAGACAACAGTAGGTTATGTTTTAATGCTCTCCCCACCAAACCCCCCCATAGCCCCCCACTGGGAGTGAACAGAGAAAGACAACAGTAGGTTATGTTTTAATGCTCTCCCCACCAAACCCCCCCATAGCCCCCCACTGGGAGTGAACAGAGAAAGACAACAGTAGGTTATGTTTTAATGCTCTCCCCACCAAACCCCCCCATAGCCCCCCACTGGGAGTGAACAGAGAAAGACAACAGTAGGTTATGTTTTAATGCTCTCCCCACCAAACCCCCCCATAGCCCCCCACTGGGAGTGAACAGAGAAAGACAACAGTAGGTTATGTTTTAATGCTCTCCCCACCAAACCCCCCCATAGCCCCCCACTGGGAGTGAACAGAGAAAGACAACAGTAGGTTATGTTTTAATGCTCTCCCCACCAAACCCCCCCATAGCCCTCCACTGGGAGTGAACAGAGAAAGACAACAGTAGGTTATGTTTTAATGCTCTCCCCACCAAACCCCCCCATAGCCCCCCACTGGGAGTGAACAGAGAAAGACAACAGTAGGTTATGTTTTAATGCTCTCCCCACCAAACCCCCCCATAGCCCCCCACTGGGAGTGAACAGAGAAAGACAACAGTAGGATGTTTTAATGCTCTCCCCACCAAACCCCCCCATAGCCCCCCACTGGGAGTGAACAGAGAAAGACAACAGTAGGTATGTTTTAATGCTCTCCCCACCAAACCCCCCCATAGCCCCCCACTGGGAGTGAACAGAGAAAGACAACAGTAGGTTATGTTTTAATGCTCTCCCCACCAAACCCCCCCATAGCCCCCCACTGGGAGTGAACAGAGAAAGACAACAGTAGGTTATGTTTTAATGCTCTCCCCACCAAACCCCCCCATAGCCCCCCACTGGGAGTGAACAGAGAAAGACAACAGTAGGTTATGTTTTAATGCTCTCCCCACCAAACCCCCCCATAGCCCCCCACTGGGAGTGAACAGAGAAAGACAACAGTAGGTTATGTTTTAATGCTCTCCCCACCAAACCCCCCCATAGCCCCCCACTGGGAGTGAACAGAGAAAGACAACAGTAGGTTATGTTTTAATGCTCTCCCCACCAAACCCCCCCATAGCCCCCCACTGGGAGTGAACAGAGAAAGACAACAGTAGGTTATGTTTTAATGCTCTCCCCACCAAACCCCCCCATAGCCCCCCACTGGGAGTGAACAGAGAAAGACAACAGTAGGTTATGTTTTAATGCTCTCCCCACCAAACCCCCCCATAGCCCCCCACTGGGAGTGAACAGAGAAAGACAACAGTAGGTATGTTTTAATGCTCTCCCCACCAAACCCCCCCATAGCCCCCCACTGGGAGTGAACAGAGAAAGACAACAGTAGGTTATGTTTTAATGCTCTCCCCACCAAACCCCCCCATAGCCCCCCACTGGGAGTGAACAGAGAAAGACAACAGTAGGTATGTTTTAATGCTCTCCCCACCAAACCCCCCCATAGCCCCCCACTGGGAGTGAACAGAGAAAGACAACAGTAGGTTATGTTTTAATGCTCTCCCCACCAAACCCCCCCATAGCCCCCCACTGGGAGTGAACAGAGAAAGACAACAGTAGGTTATGTTTTAATGCTCTCCCCACCAAACCCCCCCATAGCCCCCCACTGGGAGTGAACAGAGAAAGACAACAGTAGGTTATGTTTTAATGCTCTCCCCACCAAACCCCCCCATAGCCCCCCACTGGGAGTGAACAGAGAAAGACAACAGTAGGTTATGTTTTAATGCTCTCCCCACCAAACCCCCCCATAGCCCCCCACTGGGAGTGAACAGAGAAAGACAACAGTAGGTTATGTTTTAATGCTCTCCCCACCAAACCCCCCCATAGCCCCCCACTGGGAGTGAACAGAGAAAGACAACAGTAGGTTATGTTTTAATGCTCTCCCCACCAAACCCCCCCATAGCCCCCCACTGGGAGTGAACAGAGAAAGACAACAGTAGGTTATGTTTTAATGCTCTCCCCACCAACCCCCCCCATAGCCCCCCACTGGGAGTGAACAGAGAAAGACAACAGTAGGTTATGTTTTAATGCTCTCCCCACCAAACCCCCCCATAGCCCCCCACTGGGAGTGAACAGAGAAAGACAACAGTAGGATGTTTTAATGCTCTCCCCACCAAACCCCCCCATAGCCCCCCACTGGGAGTGAACAGAGAAAGACAACAGTAGGTTATGTTTTAATGCTCTCCCCACCAAACCCCCCCATAGCCCTCCACTGGGAGTGAACAGAGAAAGACAACAGTAGGTTATGTTTTAATGCTCTCCCCACCAAACCCCCCCATAGCCCCCCACTGGGAGTGAACAGAGAAAGACAACAGTAGGTTATGTTTTAATGCTCTCCCCACCAAACCCCCCCATAGCCCCCCACTGGGAGTGAACAGAGAAAGACAACAGTAGGTTATGTTTTAATGCTCTCCCCACCAAACCCCCCCATAGCCCCCCACTGGGAGTGAACAGAGAAAGACAACAGTAGGTTATGTTTTAATGCTCTCCCCACCAAACCCCCCCATAGCCCCCCACTGGGAGTGAACAGAGAAAGACAACAGTATGTATGTTTTAATGCTCTCCCCACCAAACCCCCCCATAGCCCCCCACTGGGAGTGAACAGAGAAAGACAACAGTAGGATGTTTTAATGCTCTCCCCACCAAACCCCCCCATAGCCCCCCACTGGGAGTGAACAGAGAAAGACAACAGTAGGTTATGTTTTAATGCTCTCCCCACCAAACCCCCCCATAGCCCCCCACTGGGAGTGAACAGAGAAAGACAACAGTAGGTTATGTTTTAATGCTCTCCCCACCAAACCCCCCCATAGCCCCCCACTGGGAGTGAACAGAGAAAGACAACAGTAGGATGTTTTAATGCTCTCCCCACCAAACCCCCCCATAGCCCTCCACTGGGAGTGAACAGAGAAAGACAACAGTAGGTTATGTTTTAATGCTCTCCCCACCAAACCCCCCCATAGCCCCCCACTGGGAGTGAACAGAGAAAGACAACAGTAGGTTATGTTTTAATGCTCTCCCCACCAAACCCCCCCATAGCCCCCCACTGGGAGTGAACAGAGAAAGACAACAGTAGGTTATGTTTTAATGCTCTCCCCACCAAACCCCCCCATAGCCCCCCACTGGGAGTGAACAGAGAAAGACAACAGTAGGATGTTTTAATGCTCTCCCCACCAAACCCCCCCATAGCCCCCCACTGGGAGTGAACAGAGAAAGACAACAGTAGGATGTTTTAATGCTCTCCCCACCAAACCCCCCCATAGCCCCCCACTGGGAGTGAACAGAGAAAGACAACAGTAGGTTATGTTTTAATGCTCTCCCCACCAAACCCCCCCATAGCCCCCCACTGGGAGTGAACAGAGAAAGACAACAGTAGGTTATGTTTTAATGCTCTCCCCACCAAACCCCCCCATAGCCCTCCACTGGGAGTGAACAGAGAAAGACAACAGTAGGTTATGTTTTAATGCTCTCCCCACCAAACCCCCCCATAGCCCCCCACTGGGAGTGAACAGAGAAAGACAACAGTAGGTTATGTTTTAATGCTCTCCCCACCAAATCCCCCCATAGCCCCCCACTGGGAGTGAACAGAGAAAGACAACAGTAGGTTATGTTTTAATGCTCTCCCCACCAAACCCCCCCATAGCCCCCCACTGGGAGTGAACAGAGAAAGACAACAGTAGGTTATGTTTTAATGCTCTCCCCACCAAACCCCCCCATAGCCCCCCACTGGGAGTGAACAGAGAAAGACAACAGTAGGTTATGTTTTAATGCTCTCCCCACCAAACCCCCCCATAGCCCCCCACTGGGAGTGAACAGAGAAAGACAACAGTAGGATGTTTTAATGCTCTCCCCACCAAACCCCCCCATAGCCCCCCACTGGGAGTGAACAGAGAAAGACAACAGTAGGTTATGTTTTAATGCTCTCCCCACCAAACCCCCCCATAGCCCTCCACTGGGAGTGAACAGAGAAAGACAACAGTAGGTTATGTTTTAATGCTCTCCCCACCAAACCCCCCCATAGCCCCCCACTGGGAGTGAACAGAGAAAGACAACAGTAGGTTATGTTTTAATGCTCTCCCCACCAAACCCCCCCATAGCCCCCCACTGGGAGTGAACAGAGAAAGACAACAGTAGGTTATGTTTTAATGCTCTCCCCACCAAACCCCCCCATAGCCCCCCACTGGGAGTGAACAGAGAAAGACAACAGTAGGATGTTTTAATGCTCTCCCCACCAAACCCCCCCATAGCCCCCCACTGGGAGTGAACAGAGAAAGACAACAGTAGGTTATGTTTTAATGCTCTCCCCACCAAACCCCCCCATAGCCCCCCACTGGGAGTGAACAGAGAAAGACAACAGTAGGTTATGTTTTAATGCTCTCCCCACCAAACCCCCCCATAGCCCCCCACTGGGAGTGAACAGAGAAAGACAACAGTAGGTTATGTTTTAATGCTCTCCCCACCAAACCCCCCATAGCCCCCCACTGGGAGTGAACAGAGAAAGACAACAGTAGGTTATGTTTTAATGCTCTCCCCACCAAACCCCCCCATAGCCCTCCACTGGGAGTGAACAGAGAAAGACAACAGTAGGTTATGTTTTAATGCTCTCCCCACCAAACCCCCCCATAGCCCCCCACTGGGAGTGAACAGAGAAAGACAACAGTAGGTTATGTTTTAATGCTCTCCCCACCAAACCCCCCCATAGCCCCCCACTGGGAGTGAACAGAGAAAGACAACAGTAGGTTATGTTTTAATGCTCTCCCCACCAAACCCCCCCATAGCCCCCCACTGGGAGTGAACAGAGAAAGACAACAGTAGGATGTTTTAATGCTCTCCCCACCAAACCCCCCCATAGCCCCCCACTGGGAGTGAACAGAGAAAGTCAACAGTAGGTTATGTTTTAATGCTCTCCCCACCAAACCCCCCCATAGCCCCCCACTGGGAGTGAACAGAGAAAGACAACAGTAGGTTATGTTTTAATGCTCTCCCCACCAAACCCCCCCATAGCCCCCCACTGGGAGTGAACAGAGAAAGACAACAGTAGGTTATGTTTTAATGCTCTCCCCACCAAACCCCCCCATAGCCCCCCACTGGGAGTGAACAGAGAAAGACAACAGTAGGTTATGTTTTAATGCTCTCCCCACCAAACCCCCCCATAGCCCCCCACTGGGAGTGAACAGAGAAAGACAACAGTAGGTTATGTTTTAATGCTCTCCCCACCAAACCCCCCCATAGCCCTCCACTGGGAGTGAACAGAGAAAGACAACAGTAGGTTATGTTTTAATGCTCTCCCCACCAAACCCCCCCATAGCCCCCCACTGGGAGTGAACAGAGAAAGACAACAGTAGGTTATGTTTTAATGCTCTCCCCACCAAACCCCCCCATAGCCCCCCACTGGGAGTGAACAGAGAAAGACAACAGTAGGTTATGTTTTAATGCTCTCCCCACCAAACCCCCCCATAGCCCCCCACTGGGAGTGAACAGAGAAAGACAACAGTAGGTTATGTTTTAATGCTCTCCCCACCAAACCCCCCCATAGCCCCCCACTGGGAGTGAACAGAGAAAGACAACAGTAGGTTATGTTTTAATGCTCTCCCCACCAAACCCCCCCATAGCCCCCCACTGGGAGTGAACAGAGAAAGACAACAGTAGGTTATGTTTTAATGCTCTCCCCACCAAACCCCCCCATAGCCCCCCACTGGGAGTGAACAGAGAAAGACAACAGTAGGTTATGTTTTAATGCTCTCCCCACCAAACCCCCCCATAGCCCCCCACTGGGAGTGAACAGAGAAAGACAACAGTAGGTTATGTTTTAATGCTCTCCCCACCAAACCCCCCCATAGCCCCCCACTGGGAGTGAACAGAGAAAGACAACAGTAGGTTATGTTTTAATGCTCTCCCCACCAAACCCCCCCATAGCCCCCCACTGGGAGTGAACAGAGAAAGACAACAGTAGGTTATGTTTTAATGCTCTCCCCACCAAACCCCCCCATAGCCCCCCACTGGGAGTGAACAGAGAAAGACAACAGTAGGTTATGTTTTAATGCTCTCCCCACCAAACCCCCCCCCATAGCCCCCCACTGGGAGTGAACAGAGAAAGACAACAGTAGGTTATGTTTTAATGCTCTCCCCACCAAACCCCCCCCCATAGCCCCCCACTGGGAGTGAACAGAGAAAGACAACAGTAGGTTATGTTTTAATGCTCTCCCCACCAAACCCCCCCATAGCCCCCCACTGGGAGTGAACAGAGAAAGACAACAGTAGGTTATGTTTTAATGCTCTCCCCACCAAACCCCCCCATAGCCCCCCACTGGGAGTGAACAGAGAAAGACAACAGTAGGTTATGTTTTAATGCTCTCCCCACCAAACCCCCCCATAGCCCCCCACTGGGAGTGAACAGAGAAAGACAACAGTAGGTTATGTTTTAATGCTCTCCCCACCAAACCCCCCCATAGCCCCCCACTGGGAGTGAACAGAGAAAGACAACAGTAGGTTATGTTTTAATGCTCTCCCCACCAAACCCCCCCATAGCCCCCCACTGGGAGTGAACAGAGAAAGACAACAGTAGGATGTTTTAATGCTCTCCCCACCAAACCCCCCCATAGCCCCCCACTGGGAGTGAACAGAGAAAGACAACAGTAGGTTATGTTTTAATGCTCTCCCCACCAAACCCCCCCATAGCCCTCCACTGGGAGTGAACAGAGAAAGACAACAGTAGGATGTTTTAATGCTCTCCCCACCAAACCCCCCCATAGCCCCCCACTGGGAGTGAACAGAGAAAGACAACAGTAGGTTATGTTTTAATGCTCTCCCCACCAAACCCCCCCATAGCCCCCCACTGGGAGTGAACAGAGAAAGACAACAGTAGGTTATGTTTTAATGCTCTCCCCACCAAACCCCCCCATAGCCCCCCACTGGGAGTGAACAGAGAAAGACAACAGTAGGTTATGTTTTAATGCTCTCCCCACCAAACCCCCCCATAGCCCCCCACTGGGAGTGAACAGAGAAAGACAACAGTAGGTTATGTTTTAATGCTCTCCCCAGTGACCCTCAACTAGCAGATGTTGTTTCTTCCTTCAACAGACTGTCATTATCTAAATCACTGTCTACCTCTTCTCTGAGATAAACCGAACCCTATTCCCTATATATTGTTCACTACTTTAGACCGGGGCCCATAGAGCACAATGTAGGGAATAGGGTTCCATTTAGAACGCTGGGCCCGTCTATCTTTATCTCAGAGGGAGACAGAGAGGCATCTTGGGAAGACGCTGCTATGAAACACCATTCCTGTGTGTCCTCTGCATGCCACGGCAAGGTCTCAACCACACACACACACACACACACACACACACACACACACACACAACTAACTAGGAACGGGCCACGAAACCAGACTTTTGCAAAGGTCCACCAACTGCAACTTTAAAAGAAGAGAGAGCCATGAAAGCCAGACATTTCGTCATTAATCACAAAAATCCCCCCAACTGTAGAAACATTTTTTATTCGTTTGGCACAGCGGACATGATCTGTTCCTCTCTTCCGCCCTCGGAAACAGGGAAAGAGGGAAGACGGTCCCGCTCTACATAGTTCCTGGGAAGGTAATGAGAGGAACTGAATGATACTCAGCCTGTCAGGTTGGTGGACACACACACCAGGGAGTCTGATGTAGGCAGCGAGAGGAGATCTGTCACTATGGGCGGCCCCTTTAAAGGCTCTGATCAGTTCATTACAGTATGTTTAGGCAGTGTGTGTGGCCCAGGCCTAATTGGCTAGTATTCATTATCATTTACAGAACCCCCCCCCCATCCATCCATCCATCCAGTACACACCAGGGTTGCACCACCTCCACAGTCCTACCTGGCCAATTACAGAGGGGAAACCATGGACAGGTCCCTACTACTGACACAACTCAGGTTATAATGAGGCCCTGCTCAGCGGTGTGTGTGTCGAGGTGTGTGTTTAAAGGAGTGTGTGTCAAGGTGTGTGTGTGTGTGTGTGTGTTTGTGTGTTTAAAGGAGTGTGTGTCAAGGTGTGTGTGTGTGTGTATGTGTGTGTGTGTGTTTAAAGGAGTGTGTGTGTCGAGGTGTGCGCTGTGTGTGTGTGTGTGTGTGTGTGTGTGTGTGTGTGTGTGTGTGTGTGTGTGTGTGTGGTGTGTGTGTGTGTGTGTGTGTGTGTGTGTGTGCATACGTGTGAGAAGTAAGTAAGAAGCAAGCGGGTGCTAGAGACAGCAAGCAACCCTCTGATGTTTAAAGGCCTTTCCAGTTTTCATATTGCTGACAGATGGACATCCCAGAGAACAGCTCAATACCTGACGGCTCAGAGTCACAGAGTGTAGCCATGATCGATATACCTTACATGTACTGTAGTCTACAGCATCATCTCTGAAGGGAACCCTAGGCTGTGTTTCAGACGGCAGGGACCATAGGGCTCTGGTCAAAAGTAGAGCACCGTATACAGAATATGATGCGATTTGGAACACAGTCCTAGATCGTTCACCCTATTGGACTGAAAATAGTCTCTTTAGGGATAAAGACTTCGGGAAATTCCCTGGAAGAAATTGCTCCACATTTTCTGTCCAAAAAGATTAGTGGTTGGACATATTCCATTGAGACATCTACAAGTTCTGAAATTTTGTCTGAAAAAGTGTGGCTTTAAGACGAATCAATCCCGTGGATTGTCAAATGGTTTCTTACTGTATCTTCCATCAGGAGTGAGGTAGAGAGGAGTAAGATTAGGTGTCTGTGTATCTCAGTTTACACTGGGGCCTGTGTGTTAGAGCAGCCTGGAGGAAAGGCTTTGTAGCAGACTGGAACAGCCTTAGGCAGACTGACTCACTGTGAGGGTTTCAGTGGTTTGCATCTCTAATGGCAACCTACTGTATGCCCTATGTAGTGCACTACTTTTGAACAGGGCCCATAGGGTTCTGTTAAAAAGTAATGCACTATGTAGCCAATAGGGAGCCATTTGGGATGCAGCTTCTGAATCATTTGAGCAGGGCTTGTGTCTCCTCTTTCAGAATATCTCAAGGATGTGATGGATACATTATGTGATGGATACGGTATGTGGGATATGATGGATACGGTATGTGGGATGTGATGGATACGTTATGTGGGATGTGATAGATACATTATGTGATGGATACGGTATGTGGGATGTGATGGATACATTATGTGATGGATCCATTATGTGATGGATACATTATGTGATGGATACGGTATGTGGGATGTGATGGATACATTATGTGATGGATACGGTATGTGGGATGTGATGGATACGGTATGTGATGGATACGGTATGTGGGATGTGATGGATACGGTATGTGATGGATACGTTATGTGATGATACGGTATGTGGGATGTGATGGATACGGTATGTGATGGATGTGATGGATATGTTATGTGAGATGTGATGGATACGTTATGTGATGTAGTGATGATATGTTATGTGATGTGATGGATATGTTATGTGATGGATACATTATGTGATGGATACGTTATGTGATGTAGTGATGGATACATTATGTGATGGATACATTATGTGATGGATATGTTATGTGGGATGTGATGATATGTTACGTGATGGATATGTTATGTGATGGATACATTATGTGATGGATACGGTATGTGGGATGTGATGGATCCATTATGTGATGGATACGTTATGTGGGATGTGATGGATACGGTATGTGATGGATACGGTATGTGATGGATACGTTATGTGGGATGTGATGGATATGTTATGTGATGGATACGTTATGTGGGATGTGATGGATATGTTATGTGATGGAATGATGGATACATTATGGGAGGATACGTTATGTGATTGATGTTTTATGTGATGTAGTGATGGATATGTTATGTGATGGATACGTTATGTGATGGGACACTTTGTGATGTAGTGATGGATATGTTATGTGATGGATACGTTATGTGATGGATACATTACGTTATGTGATGGATACTTTACGTTATGTGATGGATACGTTATGTGATGGATACGTTATGTGATGGATACGTTACATTATGTGATGGTGAGTTATGTGATGGTAAGTTATGTGATGGATACGTTATGTGATGGATACGTTACATTATGTGATGGTAAGTTATGTGATGGTAAGTTATGTGATGGATACGTTATGTGATGGATACGTTATGTGATGGATACGTTATGTGATGGATACGTTACATTATGTGATGGTAAGTTATGTAATGGATACGTTATGTGATGGATACATTATGTGATGGATACTTTACGTTATGTGATGGATACGTTATGTGATGGATACTTTACGTTATGTGATGGATACGTTATGTGATGGATACATTATGTGATGGATAATTTACGTTATGTGATGGATACGTTATGTGATGGATACGTTATGTGATGGATACGTTATGTGATGGATACGTTATGTGATGGATAATTTATGTGATGGATAAGTTATGTGATGGATACATTATGTGATGGATACTTTACGTTATGTGATGGATAAGTTATTTGATGGATACGTTATGTGATGGATAAGTTATGTGATGGTAAATTGTGTGATGGATACATTATGTGGGGTGTGTCGGATGTGATGGATGTGTTATTGCCCAGACCTGGGTTCCAATCGTATTTGAAATCTTTGAAATTCTTTGAGCTTTTTCTTTCATTTGTCTGGAGTGCAAGGCACTTTTGAGACTTGTTCTACTGGTTCCGTCGCAACAGGCAAACTCAATCAAGCATAGATATAGGATTTGAAATGATTTTGAATAATAAGGAACCCAAGTCTACTCTCTATTGCCTATCCATTACATCATGTTTGATTTGTGTTTTTGATGGACATCAAATAACATTGGAGGGAACATTCTCACAGAGGTCGATGTACATCATTGAAACTGAATGACTTCAGAGACAAGCCCTATTCACCAAAGGGGGAGTGAAAAGAGAAGCCCTATTCACCAAAGGGGGAGTGAAAAGAGAAGCCCTATTCACCAAAGGGGGAGTGAAAAGAGAAGCCCTATTCACCAAAGGGGGAATGAAAAGAGAAGCCCTATTCACCAAAGGGGGAGTGAAAAGAGAAGCCCTATTCACCAAAGGGGGAGTGAAAAGAGAAGCCCTATTCACCAAAGGGGGAATGAAAAGAGAAGCCCTATTCACCAAAGGGGGAGTGAAAAGAGAAGCCCTATTCACCAAAGGGGGAATGAAAAGAGAAGCCCTATTCACCAAAGGGGGAATGAAAAGAGAAGCCTTATTCACTAAAGGGGGAATGAAAAGAGAAGCCCTATTCACCAAAGGGGGAATGAAAAAAGAAGCCCTATTCACCAAAGGGGGAGTGAAAAGAGAAGCCCTATTCACCAAATGGGAGTGAAAAGAGAAGCCTTATTCACTAAAGGCAGACTCATTACGATGAATAAAATAAACCATCACCACCAATATTATACACATACAGAGCACTCACATGTTCAGCTTGACTTGTTCTGCCTAGTCCTACTCTACAACCCAGGTTGAATTGTTCTGCCTAGTCCTACTGTATAACCCAGGTTGAATTGTTCTGCCCAGTCCTACTGTATAACCCAGGTTGAATTGTTCTGCCTAGCCCTACTGTATAACCCACGTTGAATTGTTCTGCCCAGTCCTACTGTATAACCCAGGTTGAATTGTTCTGCCTAGTCCTACTGTATAACCCAGGTTGACTTGTTCTGCCTAGTCCTACTGTATAACCCAGGTTGACTTGTTCTGCCTAGTCCTGTATAACCCACAATGAATTGTTCTGCCCAGTCCTACTGTATAACCCACAACGAATTGTTCTGCCTAGTCCTACTGTATAACCCAGGTTGAATTGTTCTGCCTAGTCCTACTGTATAACCCAGGTTGAATTGTTCTGCCTAGTCCTACTGTATAACCCAGGTTGAATTGTTCTGCCCAGTCCTACTGTATAACCCAGGTTGAATTGTTCTGCCTAGTCCTACTGTATAACCCAGGTTGAATTGTTCTGCCTAGCCCTACTGTATAACCCAGGTTGACTTGTTCTGCCTAGTCCTAGTGTATAACCCAGGTTGAATTGTTCTGCCTAGTTCTACTGTATAACCCAGGTTGAATTGTTCTGCCCAGTCCTACTGTATAACCCATGTTGAATTGTTCTGCCTAGTCCTACTGTATAACCCAGGTTGAATTGTTCTGCCTAGTCCTACTGTATAACCCAGGTTGAATTGTTCTGCCCAGTCCTACTGTATAACCCATGTTGAATTGTTCTGCCTAGTCCTACTGTATAACCCAGGTTGAATTGTTCTGCCTAGTTCTACTGTATAACCCAGGTTGAATTGTTCTGCCCAGTCCTACTGTATAACCCATGTTGAATTGTTCTGCCTAGTCCTACTGTATAACCCAGGTTGAATTGTTCTGCCCAGTCCTACTGTATAACCCAGGTTGAATTGTTCTGCCTAGTCCTACTGTATAACCCAGGTTGAATTGTTCTGCCAAGCCCTACTGTATAACCCAGGTTGACTTGTTCTGCCTAGTCCTACTGTATAACCCAGGTTGAATTGTTCTGCCTAGTCCTACTGTATAACCCAGGTTGAATTGTTCTGCCTAGTCCTACTGTATAACCCACAACGAATTGTTCTGCCTAGTCCTACTGTATAACCCAGGTTGAATTGTTCTGCCTAGTCCTACTGTATAACCCAGGTTGACTTGTTCTGCCTAGTCCTACTGTATAACCCAGGTTGACTTGTTCTGCCTAGTCCTGTATAACCCACAATGAATTGTTCTGCCCAGACCTACTGTATAACCCACAACGAATTGTTCTGCCTAGTCCTACTGTATAACCCAGGTTGAATTGTTCTGCCTAGTCCTACTGTATAACCCAGGTTGAATTGTTCTGCCTAGTCCTACTGTATAACCCAGGTTGAATTGTTCTGCCCAGTCCTACTGTATAACCCATGTTGAATTGTTCTGCCTAGTCCTACTGTATAACCCAGGTTGAATTGTTCTGCCCAGTCCTACTGTATAACCCAGGTTGAATTGTTCTGCCTAGTCCTACTGTATAACCCAGGTTGAATTGTTCTGCCTAGCCCTACTGTATAACCCAGGTTGACTTGTTCTGCCTAGTCCTACTGTATAACCCAGGTTGAATTGTTCTGCCTAGTCCTACTGTATAACCCACAATGAATTTTTCTACCTAATCCTTCTGTATAACCCACAATAAATTGTTCTGCCTAGCCCTACTGTATAACCCACAATAAATTGTTCTGCCTAGCCCTACTGTATAACCCAGGTTGAATTGTTCTGCCTAGTCCTACTATATTAACCAGGTTGAATTGTTCTGCCTAGTCCTACTGTATAACCCAGGTTGAATTGTTCTGCCTAGTCCTACTGTATAACCCAGGTTGACTTGTTCTGCCTAGTCCTACTGTATAACCCACAACGAATTTTTCTGCCTAATCCTTCTGTATAACCCACAATAAATTGTTCTGCCTAGTTCTACTGTATAACCCAGGTTGAATTGTTCTGCCTAGTCCTACTGTATAACCCAGGTTGAATTGTTCTGCCTAGTCCTACTGTATAACCCAGGTTGAATTGTTCTGCCTAGTCCTACTGTATAACCCAGGTTGAATTGTTCTGCCTAGTCCTACTGTATAACCCAGGTTGAATTGTTCTGCCCAGTCCTACTGTATAACCCAGTTTGAATTGTTCTGCCCAGTCCTACTGTATAACCCAGGTTGAATTGTTCTGCCTAGTCCTACTGTATAACCCAGGTTGAATTGTTCTTCCTAGTCCTACTGTATAACCCAGGTTAAATTGTTCGCCCTAGTCCTACTGTATAACCCAGGTTGAATTGTTCTGCCCAGTCCTACTGTATAACCCATGTTGAATTGTTCTGCCTAGTCCTACTGTATAACCCAGGTTGAATTGTTCTGCCCAGTCCTACTGTATAACCCAGGTTGAATTGTTCTGCCTAGTCCTACTGTATAACCCAGGTTGAATTGTTCTGCCTAGCCTTACTGTATAACCCAGGTTGACTTGTTCTGCCTAGTCCTACTGTATAACCCAGGTTGAATTGTTCTGCCTAGTCCTACTGTATAACCCACAATGAATTTTTCTGCCTAATCCTTCTGTATAACCCACAATAAATTGTTCTGCCTTGCCCTACTGTATAACCCAGGTTGAATTGTAACCCAGGTTGAATTGTTCTGCCCAGTCCTACTGTATAACCCAGGTTGAATTGTTCTGCCTAGTCCTACTGTATAACCCAGGTTGAATTGTTCTGCCTAGTCCTACTGTATAACCCAGGTTGAATTGTTCTGCCTAGTCCTACTGTATAACCCAGGTTGAATTGTTCTGCCCAGTCCTACTGTATAACCCACAATGAATTGTTCTGCCCAGTCCTACTGTATAACCCACAATGAATTGTTCTGTCTAGTGCTACTGTATAACCCAGGTTGAATTGTTCTGCCTAGTCCTACTCTATAACCCAGGTTGAATTGTTCTGCCTAGTCCTACTCTATAACCCAGGTTGAATTGTTCTGCCTAGCCCTACTGTATAACCCAGGTTGAATTGTTCTGCCCAGTCCTACTGTATAACCCAGAAGAGAAGCAAAATGTTTTTTTTCTATCACATTGTGAGGAAGATATCTTTGCGCAGTAACTGCCTTCAACAAGCACAATGTGTATAATTAGACCATAATTAACAGCTATAGGCCCAAAGCTAAATATGCTAAATATGTTGTCATCACATTCAAAAGCACAGCAGTGCTTTATACAGGTTAGAGTATACAGCACTATTTATCTATTTCATACAGGTCAGATTATACAGCACTAATAATCTATTGTATACAGGTCAGATTATACAGCACTACTAATCTATTTCGTACAGGTCAGATTATACAGCACTACTAATCTATTTCATACAGGCCAGATTATACAGCACTAATAATCTATTGTGTACAGGTCCGATTATACAGCACTACTAATCTATTGTGTACAGGTCAGATGATACAGCACTACTAATCTATTGTATACAGGTCAGATTATACAGCACTAATAATCTATTGTGTACAGGTCAGATTATACAGCACTACTAATCTATTGTGTACAGGTCAGATTATACAGCACTACTAATCTATTGTGTACAGGTCAGATTATACAGCACTACTAATCTATTGTGTACAGGTCAGATTATACAGCACTACTAATCTATTGTGTACAGGTCAGATTATACAGCACTACTAATCTATCGTGTACAGGTCCGATTATACAGCACTACTAATCTATCGTGTACAGGTCAGATTATACAGCACTAATAATCTATTGTGTACAGGTCAGATTATACAGCACTAATAATCTATTGTGTACAGGTCAGATTATACAGCACTAATAATCTATTGTGTACAGGTCAGATTATACAGCACTAATAATCTATTGTGTACAGGTCAGATTATACAGCACTAATAATCTATTGTGTACAGGTCAGATTATACAGCACTAATAATCTATTGTGTACAGGTCAGATTATACAGCACTAATAATCTATTGTGTACAGGTCAGATTATACAGCACTAATAATCTATTGTGTACAGGTCAGATTATACAGCACTAATAAACAGCAGACTCCTACAGGGATAAAAGAAGCGAAGAGCAGAAGTTGACAAAAATAACAATAGACAATTGTAATGTGTTGTCAGCTGATATATTGGGTCCAGATGAAACGTGTCAGGTTGTTGTTGAGACGGAGCGGTGAGGAGCATCTAGGACTGGCTCGACACCCCCGCTTTATCTTTCAATCCACGGCTTCCTTCAAATTATTTCTGCTGCTTTTCAAAAGTCACATGAAAAGCTTCTAAAATTAAATCAGGCGGAACGTAGCGAGGCTAAAACAAGTGAAATAACAAGCTGGTTTGATATCTCAAAAGACAGTGAAAGGTTGGTTTTGTTCAAGCCATAAAGACAGACACATGCAGAAAGCAACAGAATAAGTGATACAGCTAGCTACGATGTTGATCCGCCACAAAAGATGAGAATTCAGAGATGAAACGGATATACCTAACAGTAGGATAAATAAGGACTGGAGCCACTCTAGTATTGTATAGTGTCTAGTATTGTATAGTGTCTAGTATTGTATAGTGTCTACCATCAGGTCTAGTATTGTATAGTGTCTAGTATTGTATAGTGTCTACCATCAGGTCTAGTATTGCAGTGTCTACCATCAGGTCTAGTATTGTATAGTGTCTAGTATTGTATAGTGTCTAGTATTATATAGTGTCTAGTATTGTATAGTGTCTAGTATTGTATAGTGTCTAGTATTGTATAGTGTCTAGTATTGTATAGTGTCTACCATCAGGTCTAGTATTGTATAGTGTCTACCATCAGGTCTAGTATTGTATAGTGTCTAGTATTGTATAGTGTCTACCATCAGGTCTAGTATTGTATAGTGTCTACCATCAGGTCTAGTATTGTATAGTGTCTAGTATTGTATAGTGTCTACCATCAGGTCTAGTATTGTATAGTGTCTAGTATTGTATAGTGTCTACCATCAGGTCTAGTATTGTATAGTGTCTAGTATTGTATAGTGTCTACCATCAGGTCTAGTATTGTATAGTGTCTACCATCAGGTCTAGTATTGTATAGTGTCTAGTATTGTATAGTGTCTAGTATTGTATAGTGTCTACCATCAGGTCTAGTATTGTATAGTGTCTACCATCAGGTCTAGTATTGTATAGTGTCTAGTATTGTATAGTGTCTACCATCAGGTCTAGTATTGTATAGTGTCTAGTATTGTATAGTGTCTACCATCAGGTATACGCCACTGAACAACACAAGGTGTGCTTTCTTTCTCCATACAAGTAAAACTGGAGATGAGCCTCCATTTCAACAGCAAATCAAACTCAATCACATCAAAAGTGAATGCCAGTCTGTTCGTCAGTAGTACCCGTCTCATATCAACTTCCATTAGAAGTAATACTCTGGCTTTAGATAACCTCAATCTGACAATGCTGTGTAGTAGCAGGGAGGCGTTGTATTGTGAGGCGTTGATCTTTCCAGTAACACTGACAGATTGGTGTCAGGTTTCTGAGAGTTTAACACACTAACACAGGGCCACAGCTCCTCATCACCTCTCAGGGTTACAGTTCCTCATCACCTGTAGGGTTTAACACAGAGTTACAGTTCCTCATCACCTGAGAGTTTAACACAGGGTTACAGTTCCTCATCACCTGAGAGTTTAACACAGGGCCACAGCTCCTCATCACCTCTCAGGGTTACAGTTCCTCATCACCTGAGAGTTTAACACAGAGTTACAGTTCCTCATCACATGAGAGTTTAACACAGGGTTACAGTTCCTCATCACATGAGAGTTTAACACAGGGTTACAGTTCCTCATCACCTGTAGGGTTTAACACAGAGTTACAGTTCCTCATCACCTGTAGGGTTTAACACAGAGTTACAGTTCCTCGTCACCTCTCTCTTTCTCCAAGGTCCACACATCACTATGTTTTAGTGTAGAGGATGAAGAAGGGATGAAGTCAGAGAGAGAGAGAGAGATGGCATCTCAGAGAGAGAGCGAGAGAGACATGGCATTTCAGAGAGAGAGAGACATGGCATCTCAGAGAGAGAGAGAGATGGCATCTCAGAGAGAGAGCGAGAGAGACATGGCATTTCAGAGAGAGAGAGAGAGACATGGCATCTGAGAGAGAGAGAGAGAGAGAGAGACATGGCATCTGAGAGAGAGAGAGAGACATGGCATCTGAGAGAGAGAGAGAGAGAGAGATGGCATCTCAGAGAGAGAGAGAGAGAGAGACATGGCATCTCAGAGAGAGAGAGAGAGAGACATGGCATCTCAGAGAGAGAGAGAGACATGGCATCTGAGAGAGAGAGAGAGAGAGACATGGCATCTGAGAGAGAGAGAGAGACATGGCATCTCAGAGAGAGAGAGAGAGAGAGACATGGCATCTCAGAGAGAGAGAGAGAGACATGGCATCTCAGAGAGAGAGAGAGAGAGAGACATGGCATCTCAGAGAGAGAGAGACATGGCATCTCAGAGAGAGAGAGAGAGAGACATGGCATCTCAGAGAGAGAGAGAGAGACATGGCATTTCAGGGAGAGAGAGAGAGAGAGAGACATGGCATCTCAGAGAGAGAGAGACATGGCATCTCAGAGAGAGAGGGAGGCATGGCATCTCAGAGAGAGAGAGACATGGCATCTCAGAGAGCGAGGGAGGCATGGCATCTCAGAGAGAGAGAGACATGGCATCTCAGAGAGAGAGGGAGGCATGGCATCTCAGAGAGAGAGAGACATGGCATCTCAGAGAGCGAGGGAGGCATGGCATCTCAGAGAGATACATAGTTACAACACTGCATTGCCATAATATGACATGTGAAAAGTCGATTCCTCTGAAACATTTTCATTTTTATTGTTTATTAGCTGTTTCACTTGCTTTGGTAATGTAAACATATGTTTCCCATGCTAATAAAGCCCCTTGAATTGAGAGAGAGAGAGAGAGAGAGAGAGAGAGAGAGAGAGAGAGAGAGAGAGAGAAGGCATCTCAGAGAGAGAGAGAGAGAGAGAGAGAGAGAGAGAGAGAGAGAGAGAGAGAGAGAGAGAAGGCATCTCAGAGAGAGAGAGAGAGAGAGAGAGAGAGAGAGAGAGAGAGAGAGTGTGTGAAGGCATCTCTTGGAGAGAGTGTGAAGGCATCTCTTGGAGGGAGAGAGAGAGAGAGAGAGAGAGAGAGAGTTTAGGAGAGGGTGACTGATGCTGAACTGGTCTTTGCCTTTTAAACAGGAGGGGTAACAGGAGGGGTAAGATGAGGGCAACATCACACATCATATGTGCCAACCTGTAATGATAACAATAACAGACCATAAGACTATGGCACGTTTCATAATGCTACAGCAGATTTAATTCAGGATATCTGTGTGCTCTGGCTTGATGCTGAACAAAGGGTCCAATACACCTGGTCATCAGTTACTTCAATATGACTATTATGAGCCCCTGATATTTTCTGCTTCTTTGTGCTGCCATACAACTGGAATGAGGTCAGGAAAACTGCCCAAAGCAGTGCTCAGAGAGGCACTCGTCTTAGGTACTTTGTTCTAAGAGAGCAGAAAGAAAGAAAGAAAGAAATAGAGAGAGTGAGAGAACAGTCACTGAACCGTGTCTGTGATAAGGCTGACAACACTGCTGGCTAGATCAGCTTTAACACCCTACTGGCAGCCATCTTGTAAAAGCTTGAGAAACCTCCAGAGGATGCTTTGGAAGTGATGGAGGATTCCAGAACACTAGAACACTGGCCACTCTCCATTTTTAACAGACAACTACATCCACTTTACAGCCATTTTAACAGACAAGTACAGCCAAGTACAGGCACTTTAAGGCAATACTATCAGACATGGGCTCTATAAATATTCTCATCCACTAACAGGTTGTGAGAGGAGTGCTAGGGGAAAACGCAGAACTCCTCCTGTAAATGTTTGAGACAACTTTCTGGTTTTCCATTTTATGAATGTATGGTACTGGATGAAACTAAACCCTTACTGATCAAGTAGGTGCTTCTGTCCCAAACTACAGGTGCATCTCATTTCTGAGACCACTGACTGTAAGGTGGTGCTCTTTTTCATGGTCCTTCAGGACAGATATTTTTCATGGTCCTTCAGGAACAGATATTTTTCATGGTCCTTCAGGAACAGATGTTTTTCATGGTCCTTCGGGACAGATATTTGTCATGGTCCTTTGGGACAGATATTTGTCATGGTCCTTCGGGACAGATATTTGTCATGGTCCTTCAGGAACAGATATTTGTCATGGTCCTTCGGGACAGATGTTTGTCATGGTCCTTCGGGACAGATGTTTCTCATGGTCCTTCAGGGACAGATATTTGTCATGGTCCTTCGGGACAGATATTTGTCATGGTCCTTCGGGACAGATATTTGTCATGGTCCTTCGGGACAGATATTTGTCATGGTCCTTCGGGACAGATATTTGTCATGGTCCTTCGGGACAGATATTTGTCATGGTCCTTCGAGACAGATATTTTTCATGGTCCTTCGGAACAGATATTTTTCATGGTCCTTCAGGAACAGATATTTTTCATGGTCCTTCAGGAACAGAAATTTTTCATGGTCCTTCAGGAACAGAAATTTTTCATGGTCCTTCAGGAACAGAAATGTTCCATGGTCCTTCGGGACAGATATTTGTCATGGTCCTTGGAGAGATAGGAACAATAGTTCTGGGACATGGTAAGTATTGGCAGCCTCTAGAGATAAGGAATCTATTGAGGAGCTCAACCTGGTCTAGACAGCAGCTTTACGGAGGTAAGCTTTCGTCCCTGCTCTCTTCTGGCTTCGGCCGTAGCAGTTAGCCAGTCCTCTGTCCCTTCAGAAGTTCCCTATTGGCCGTAGCAGTTAGCCAGTCCTCTGTCCCTTCAGAAGTTCCCTATTGGCCGTAGCAGTTAGCCAGTCCTCTGTCCCTTCAGAAGTTCCCTATTGGCCGTAGCAGTTAGCCAGTCCTCTGTCCCTTCAGAAGTTCCCTATTGGCCGTAGCAGTTAGCCAGTCCTCTGTTCCTTCAGAAGTTCCCTATTGGCCGTAGCAGTTAGCCAGTCCTCTGTCCCTTCAGAAGTTCCCTATTGGCCGTAGCAGTTAGCCAGTCCTCTGTCCCTTCAGAAGTTCCCTATTGGCCGTAGCAGTTAGCCAGTCCTCTGTTCCTATCCCTTTTTAAAAGACAAAATCAAATCGAATGTAAAACCAGTGAAATACAGCACGACACAAATATTCAAGAAAAACAATTACATTTCTCAATAAGAAGCTCCCCAATCAATAATGTAAATTGCCCGTGCAGCACCAGAACATTCAATTGTAATCTATTTTGTAGTTTGTTCCAGTAATGAGGTGCTTTTAAACTTAAAGCCTAGTTCAGTACCCGAGGAACATCAAGAGTTAGTGAAGGGGTTTGATGTCTCAAGATTTTATATTTTAACAGCAAAGTTAGGTAAGTCAATCAATCACATGTATTTATAAAGCCGTTTTTACATCAGCCGATGTCAAAGTGCTGTACAGAAACCCAGCCTAAAACCCCAAACACCAAGCAATGCAGATGGTAACTGAGAAGCTTGTATGGTTGAGCTTTGTTAACAAAACTTGAATAATGAAGTGACCAACGGGACTTTAATGAGGACAAACCAAACCTTTTGATACAGGATGCAGTGATGAGTATTAAAAACTGTCACCTGTGATAAAGCAAATGGCGCTATGGTAGACGGCATCCAATGGTTTAAGAGTAGTGTCTGCTGCAATCTGGTGAATGGTGTCACCATAGTCAACAACTGTCTGGAAAGTAGCTTTCTGCTATTTAGGAAAAGGCAAGATCGATAATAAAAAAAATAAGCCCATATTAAATGTTTGCTTTTTAACTAGATCCGTATGTTTTTTAAAACAGTACATTTTTGTCAATACAGATGCCCAGATATTTATAGGGGCGAACCCGATCGATGGGAGAACCATCCAATGAATAAATATGTAGTCTATCAAACATTTTTTGCGAGAATTACAGAACATAGATTTAGTCTTGCCCGCATTAAGTAGTTTTATACCAACCAGGGCGTTCTGTTAGGTAACAAGGTCAGATCTAACATAGCCTGTTCAACAGTCTAGTCTGCATACAGATACATATTACACGTTAACAGATATAAATAGTATTGGTCTATAAATAGTAAAAGAGAACAGGTCCCAATACTGACCCCTGCAGTACACATTTTGTAATATCCAGGAAACTAGACTTGACACCATCAGAAATCCCATATTGTGTCCTGTCTGACATAATTCTCAAACCCCTTACCAGAATCCTGATCCAGACCCATTTCATCCAGGCCTATTTCATCCAGGCCTATTTCATCCAGGCCTATTTCATCCAGGCCTATTTCAGTCAGCCTTTGAATGAGTAATAGTCAACAATGTCAAAGGCCTTGGAAAAGTCTATAAGGCAGCACAATGGTTTGTACCATATAAACAACTTAACACATCATCTTGAACAAGCATAGCAACTGAAACGTTGCTACAGTGCCTTCAGAAAGCATTCATACCCCTTGACTTATTCCACAGTGTTGTTACAGCCTGAATTCAAAATTAGAATATTT
This sequence comes from Salmo salar, assembly GCF_965601325.2. NCBI lineage: Eukaryota > Metazoa > Chordata > Actinopteri > Salmoniformes > Salmonidae > Salmo > Salmo salar. The sequence goes on along the minus strand of NC_138307.1, from coordinate 80,616,776 downwards.
TTTTTTCACACCCATCTACACGCAATACCTCATAATGACAAAGCGAAAACATGCTTAGATTTTTATGCTAATTTATTGAAAATGAAAAACAGAAATATCTTATTTACATAAGTATTCAGATCCTTTGCTATGAGACACAACATTGAGAGAATGCCAAGAGTGTGCAAAGCTGTCATCAAGGCAATAGGTGGCTACTTTGAATAATCTAAAATATATTTTGATTTGTTTAACACTTTTTTGGTTACTACATGAGTCCATGTGTGTTATTTCAGAGTGTTGATGTCTTCACTATTATTCTACATGTAGAAAATAGTAAAAAGAAAGAAAAACCCTGGAATGAGTAGGTGTGTCCAAACTTTTGACTGGTACTGTAATTATTCAGACCCCTGAGTCAATACTTTGTAGAAGCACCTTTGGCAGTGATTGCAGCTGTAAGTCTTTCTGGGTAAGTCTCTCAGAGCTTTCCACACTTGGATTTTGCAATATTTGCCCATTATTCTTTAAAAAATTCATCAAACTCTGTCAAATTGGTTGTTGATCATTGCTAGACAACCATTTTCAGGTCTTGACAGATTTTCAAGTAGATTCAAGTCAAACGTGTAACTCAGCCACTCAGGAACATTCACTGTCTTCTTGGTAAGCAACTGCAGTGTAGATTTGGTCTTGTGGTTTAGGTTATTGTCCTGTTGAAATGTGAATTCATCTTACAGTGTCTGATGTGCAAGGGAAAGGGGGACGTCAGTTATACAATTGAATGCCTTCAACTGAAATGTGTCTTCCGCATTTAACCTAACCACTCTGAATCAGAGAGCCGACAACCAGGTTTTCCTCCAGGATTTTGCCTGTGCTTAGCTTCATTCCGTTTCTTTTTTTTTATCCTGAAAAATGCCAAGTCCTCAACGATTACAAGAATACCCATAAAATGATGCATCCACCACTATGCTTGAAAATACGGAGAGTGGTACTCAGTAATGTACTGGATGTGCTGTATTGAATCTGCCTCAAACATTGCACTTTGTATTCAAGACAAAGCTATTTGCTTTGCCACATTTTTTGCAGCTTTACTTTAGTGCCATGTTGCAAACAGGATGCATGTTTTGTACAGGCTTTGTTCTTTTCCCTCTGTCATTTAGGGTAGTATTGTGGAGTAACTACAATGTTGTTGATCCATCCTCAGTTTCCTCCTATCACAGCCATTAAACTCTAACTGTTTTCATGGTGAAATCTCTGTGCTGTTTCTTTCCTCTCTGGCAACTACGTTAGGAAGGACCATTGCATCTTTGTAGTGTATTGACACACCATCCCAAGTGTAAATAATAACTTCACCCCAAATGGATATTTCATGTCTGATTAAAATCAAATATATATATAGGTGGCGTTCTTTGCGAGGCATTGAAAAACCTCCCTGGTCTTTGTGGTTGAATCTGTGTTTGAATTTCACTGCTTGACTGAAGGACCTTACAGATAGATAATTGTGTGGGGGGTACAGAGATTAGGTATTCATTCAAAAATCATATTAAACACTATTATTGCACAAAGACAGGGGCGAAAATCTGATATCCACTTTGGAGGGGACAATTACATTAAATGTTCTCAAGAGCAATTCCTGAGGGGGACACCAAAAGTAGTGCTGTAACACATAGCCTACATTGTAATATGGTAAATGTATATTGAGGAACCAAAGAAATAAGGTGTTTGCCGTACTCCTAACTACCAGTACCCAAAACTACACAACAGCAATACCATTGCCTTTAACAAATCTTAGTTCAGTCACCAGTTTAAGTTGAGAGTGGGGGTATCCATGGCATTTTCCAATTATGTTCCTATTTTACAAGTCAAAAAAATTGAGAACCTTTCATAATGTTGCCAAACAAAGACTCAACAAACTTACCTGAGACTCCCTGTCTCTGCCAGTCTGTCCCTGCATATCTGTCCCCAACTCTGCTGTCTGTGTGCCATCTGTTGCCTGCTCTGCCTAATGACATCATTGTGAAACATTTCCATTAGAATTTCATTTCTTTCTTATGAACATTTTATCAATTAGTCTTTGAGATATTAGGCTACTAGGGTTCTTACTATGCGTTTTGGTGTATTGAAAAATACTCTGATGTCCGTCTTTTATTTTTCTGCCATTTTTCTACCTGGTTGGCTACACACACACAGTGTGTCGGTTATTTACAGTAGGAGATGGGCTTCTATCATCTTCAATCATTCTATATGGGCTTCGATCTAAAAGGTAGCTAGCAAATGTGAAACGGATTAAAATGACAAGAGTTGACAGCTGTATGAGTTCACCATTTACACAACATATGCTGCAACCTTTTGTAATTTTAATAGTTTGTTTCATATTGGCTGGCTTCCAACAATAGCTGAATTTGCAAAGCTAGCGAGCACCAATTCAGTTTCAGTGGTGTTTGCTATAATCTTTGCTACCCGGGTTAAATAAAGGTGAAATAAAATAAATAAATAAAAGTTCCCTTGCGACAATTTAGCTTTTGCAACGAGACCATTAAATATATTTAAGACAATGGTAGAAGAGAGTGTAGTTCTGTTCAGTTTGGACTTCAGTTTAGCGCTAACCTTATCACAGGGACTTTGAAGCACTAACTTACATCATCTGCATGCTGATTCCATCTTTGACGACGCCACATAAATGGAATAGGTACTAGCTAGCTTAATAGTTAATATTTGCGCGCTAGCTCTGCATATTCAGCTAGTGTGTGTGTGCGCGATTGACTGGATGAACCTCACGGCAGTTACGTAGCAAGCTAAGGAACTGGCAGTGGATCAAACCATTGTGAGGCAAAGGGCGGGGGGGGGGGGGGGGGGGTCGCAATCTTTTGAAACTTAAAAACGCGCTATTAAGTGTCTATAATCAGCACAATTGCTTTCATTGCGTATTATTAATATTATTTAAATTACATAGTTATGTTTCAGTGATATATTGGGGGGGACAAATCATATTTTTCCCAGGATGGGGGGGGTCGTGTCCCCCCCGTCCCCCCCGGGATTTCCGCCCCTGCACAAAGAGTGAGCCCATGCAACATATGTGACTTGTTAAGCATATTTTTACTCCTGAACTCAGTTAAGCTTGCCATAACAAAGGGGTTGAATAGTTATTGACTCAAGACATTTTAGCTTTTCATTTTTAATTAATTTGTAAAAATGTCCCAAAAAATAATTCCACTTTGACATTATGGGGTATTGTGTTTAGGACAGCGACAAGACATCTCAATAGAATCCATTTTAAATTCAGGCTGTGTGAACACTTTCTGTAGGTACTGTATGTCCAGGCGCTGTATGTATCAAGAATCTCAGAGCAGAAGTACTGATTTAGGATCAGGTTTGATCATAATGAATAAGATTACATGGACAGGGAAAACCAGTTCCTAGATCAGCACTCCTCTAAGACGCTTGATAAAGTGCTTTCGGAAAGTATTCATATCCCTTGACTTTTTCCACATTATGTTACAGCCTTATTCTAAAATGGAGTAAATTGTTTTTTCCTCATCAGTCTACACACAATACGCCATAATAACAAAGCAAAAACAGGTTTTTACACATTTTTGTAAATGTATTACAAATGAAGTGAAATACCTTATTTACATTAGTATTCAGACCCTTCGCTGTGAGCCTCGAAATTGAGCTCAGGTGCATTCTGTTACCATTGATCATCCTTGATACGTCTTAACAACTTGATTGGAGTCAACCTGTGGTGAATTTTATGAATTGGACATAATTTGGAAAGACACCTGTCTATATAACGTCCCACAGTTGACAATGCATGTCAGAGCAAAAACCAAGCCATGAGGTCGAAGGAATTGTCCATAGAGCTCTGAGACAGGAATATGTCGAGGCACAGATCTGTGGAAGGGTACCAAAATGTCTGCAGTATTGAAGGTTCCCAAGGAGACAGTGGCTTCAATCATTCTTAAATGGAAGAAGTTTGGAACCACCAAGACTCTTCCTAGAGCTGGCCACCTGGCCAAACAGAGCAATCGGGGGAGAAGGGCCTTGGGCAGGGAGGTGAACAAGAACCCGATGGTCACTCTGACAGAACTCCAGAGTTCCTCTGTGGAGATGGTTGTCCTTCTGAAATGTTCTCCCATCTCTGCTGCACTCCACCAATCAGGCCTTTATGGTAGAGTGGCCAGACGGAAAGCACTCCTCAGTAAAGCCCGATTGGAGTTTGCCAAAAGGCACCTAAAGGACTCAAACCAGTAGAAACAAGATTCTCTGGTCAGATGAAACCAAGATTGAACAATTTGGCCTGAATGTTAATCATCACGTCTGGAGGAAACCTCGCACCATCCCTACGGTGAAGCATGGTTGAGGCAGCATCATGCTGTGGGGATGTTTTTCAATGGCAGGGACTGGGAGACTAGTCAGGATCAAGGCAAAGATGAACAGAGCAATGTACAGAGAGATCCATGATGAAAACCTCAGACTGGGGTGAAGGTTCACCTCACAAAAGGACAACGAACCTAAGCCCACAGCCAAGACAACGGAGGAGTGGCTTCGGGACAAGTCTCTGAATGTCCTTGAGTGTCCCAGCCAGAGCCTGGACTTGAACCCGATTGAACATCTCTGGAGAGACCTGATAATAGCTGTGCAGCAACGCTCCCCATCCAACCAGACAGAGCTTGAGGATCTACAGAGATGAATGGGAGAAACTCCCCAAATACAGGTGTGCCAAGTTTGTAGCATCATAGGCAAGAAGACTCGAGGCTGTAATCGCTGCCAAAGGTGCTGAGTAAAGGGTCTGAATACTGACGTAAACGTGATGTTTTTTATAAATTAGCAGAAATATATAAAAACCCATTTTGGGACTTTCATTATGGGGTATTGTGTGTTGATTGATGAGGGAAAAAAACAATTTAATCCATTTCAGAATAAGGCTGTAACATTACAAAATGTGGAAAAAGTTAAGGGGTCTGAATACTTTCTGAATGCACTGTACATACGGCCTCAGGTCTAAAACCAGACTGGTGCACATTTAGAAGAGAATGACAATTTAAAAGCTGAGAGTTGGCCAGGGATTCTAAAAGTTTGGAAAGGCAAGTTAACTTGGAAATTGGCCGGTAGTTACCCTTAAACCCAGCCCCAGTGCTTTCTCACTGAAGCATCTGTCTCAGACTCTCCATGGTCTGTTGCTCCCAGGGGGGCGATGCAGAGCCTAATACCCCAGCTCAGTGCACTGTTTCCTGCCTTGCTACCTCCTGGAGACCCCCTCATCGGTCTGGAGGGGAGAGATAAGGACTGGCTTAGCTTCTCTGAGTCTGAAGTCACACTTCCCATCAACCATACATGTGGTATATACAGGTGTGTTAGTCACTGTCTGCTTCTGAAATGGCACCCTATTCCCATAGCACTCTGGTCAAAAGTAGTGCACTATATAGGGAATAGGGTGCCACTTCGGATGCAGACACTACTCACTTATATAAAGCTTGGAAGAGAACTCTCCAGTCAAACTATCTGCCAATCAGTTAACATGTTGGAGCTACTGGTGTGCTGAGGGAGCTCACCTGGACAGACATGACACAGCCATCTGCTCACCTACAGCCCCATGAATACACTAGCTTTTCCTGGAATTGTCAGAGGACTCAAAGCACCAATAAAATATGATTTTCATACGACTTACCGGTTATAAAAATAGTCGCCCACTCATATACATATATATATCCCTGTAGCTCAGTTGGTAGAGCATGGTGTTTGCAACGCCAGGGTTGTGGGTTCGATTCCCACGGGGGGGCAGCAAAAAAAATGTATGAAATTGTATGAAATGTATGCATTCACTACTGTAAGTCGCTCTGGATAAGAGCGTCTGCTAAATGACTAAAATGTAAAAAATGTACATATAGCACCAGTCAAACATTTGGACACACCTACTCATTGAAGGGTTTTTAATTTTTACTATTTTCTACATTGTAGAATAATAGTGAAGACATCAAAACTATGAAGTAACACATATGGAATCACGTAGTAACCAAAAAAAGTGTTCAATCAAATTATATTTTACATTTGAGATTCTTCAAAGTAGCCACCCTTTGCCTTGATGACAGTTTTGCATACTCTTGGCATTCCCTCAACCAGCTTCATGAGGTAGTCACCTGGAATGCATTTCAATTAACAAGTGTGCATTGTTAAAAGTTAATTTGTTACTTAGTTTGAGCCAATCAGTTGTGTAGTGACAAGGCAGGGGTGGTATACAGAAGATAGCCCTATTTGGTAAAATACCAAGTCCATATTATGGTAAGAACAGCTCATATAAGCAATGTCAATGCGGAACAGTCCCTGCTGCTGAAAAACATCCCCACTGCATGATGCTGCCACCACCATGCTTCACCGTAGAGATGGTGCCAGGTTTCCTCCAGATGTGACGCTTGGCATTAAGGCCAAAGAGTTTAATCTTGATGTCATTAGACCGGAGAAAATTGTTTCTCATGGTCTGAGATTCCTTTAGGTGCATTTTGGCAAACTCCCAGCGGGCTGTCATGTGTCTTTTACTGAGGAGTGGCTTCTGTCTGGTCACTCAACCATACAGGCCTGATTGGTGGAGTGCTGCAGAGATGGTTGTCCTTCTTGAAGGTTCTCCCATCTCCACAGAGGAACTCTGGAGCTCTGAGTGACCATCTGGTTCTTGTTCACCTCCCTGACCAACACCCTTCTCCCCCATTTGCTCAGTTTAGCCAGGCGGCCAGCTCTAGGAAAAGCCTTGGTGGTTCCAAACTTCTTCGTTCAAGAATTATTTTGGTACCCTTCCCCAGATCTGTGCCGCGACACAATCTTGTCTCGGAGCTCTGCGAACAATTTTTTTGACCTCATGGCTTGGTTTTTGCTCTGACATGCACTGTCAACTGTGGGACCTTATATAGACAGGTGTGTGCCTTTCCAAATCATGTCCAATCAATTGAATTGACCACAGCTGGACTCCAATCAAGTTGGAAAACCATCAAGAATGATAAATTGAAACAGGATGCACCTGAGCTCAATTTTGAGTCTCATAACAAAGGGTCTGAATATTTATGTAAATAAGGTATTTGTTTTTTTAATACATTTGCAAGCATTTCTGTATTCACTTTGTCATTATGGGGTTGTGTGTGTAGAATTGATGAGGGAAAAAATGTATTTAGTCCATTTTAGAATAAGGCTGTAACGTAACAAAATGTGGAAAAAGGGAAGGGGCCTGAATACTTGCTGAATGCACACATATATAAACACAGTGAGGGAAAAAAGTATTTGATCCCCCTGCTGACTTTGTACATTTGCCCACTGACAAAGAAATTATCAGTCTATAATTTTTATAGTAGGTTTATTTGAACAGTGAGACAGAATAACAAAAAAATAAAGAAAAACAAATGTCAAAAATGTTATAAATTTATTTGCATTTTAATGAAGGAAATAAGTATTTGACCCCTTCTCAATCAGAAAGATTTCTGGCTCCCGGGTGTCTTTTATACAGGTAACGAGCTGAGATTAGGAGCACACTCTTAAAGGAGTGCTCCTAATCTCAGTTTGTTACCTGTATAAAAGACCTGTCCACAGAAGCAATCAATCAGATTCCAAACTCTCCACCATGGCCAAGACCAAAGAGCTCTCCAAGGATGTCAGGGACAAGATTGTAGACCTACACAAAGCTGGAATGGGCTACAAGACCATCGCCAAGCAGCTTGGTGAGAAGGTGACAGCAGTTGGTGCGATTATTCGCAAATGGAAGAAACACAAAAGAACTGTCAATCTCCCTCGGCCTGGGGCTCCATGCAAGATCTCACCTCGTGGAGTTGCAATGATCATGAGAACGGTGAGGAATCAGCCCAGAGCTACACGGGAGGATCTTGTCAATGATCTCAAGGCAGCTGGGACCATAGTCACCAAGAAAATAATTGGTAACACACTACGCCGTGAAGGACTGAAATCCTGCAGCGCCCACAAGGTCCCCCTGCTCAAGAAAGCACATGTACATGCCCGTCTGAAGTTTGCCAATGAACATCTGAATGATTCAGAGGACAACTGGGTGAAAGTGTTGTGGTCAGATGAGACCAAAATGGAGCTCTTTGACATCAACTCAACTCACCGTGTTTGGAGGAGGAGGAATGCTGCCTATGACCCCAAGAACACCATCTCCACCGTCAAACATGGAGGTGGAAACATTATGCTTTGGGGGTGTTGTTCTGCTAAGGGGACAGGACAACTTCACCGCTAAAGAGGGCCGATGGACGGGGCCATGTAGCGTCACATCTTGGGTGAGAACCTCCTTCCCTCAGCCAGGGCATTGAAAATGGGTCGTGGATGGGTATTCCAGCATGACAATGACTCAAAACACACGGCCAAGGCAACAAAGGAGTGGCTCAAGAAGAAGCACATTAAGGTCCTGGAGTGGCCTAGCCAGTCTCCATAGGCAGCATTCCTCTTCCTCCAAACACGGCAAGTTGAGTTGATGCCAAAGAGCTCCATATATACATACATACATAAACACACACACAAACAGTGCATTCAGCAAGTATTCAGGCCCCTTCCCTTTTTCCACATTTTGTTACGTTACAGCCTTATTCTAAAATGGACTAAATAAATGTTTTTCCTCATCAATTCCACACACACACACACACACACACACACACACACACACACACACACACACACACACACACACACACACACACACACACACACACACACACCACACACACAAATATATAATTGTTTGGAATAATCTTTTGGTTCAACCCTATTGCATAATAAGCTGCATCAACAGGGGAACATATTGGGTGTATGCTGATAACCTGCAGAAAGAATAGATTTTTTAAAATACTGTTTTTTAGACTCTAAATATTGTTCATAATAAGGGTCTTTGATCTAAGTCAATATTCAGACCACGAGGGGTCAATGTTTTTAGACAGGATATCCAGTAGGCTTCCCTCTGTAGTAGTAGGACCTCCATGTTACCTCCTCTCCTCTGTAGTAGTAGGACCTCCATGTTACCTCCTCTCCTCTGTAGTAGTAGGATCTCCATGTTACCTCTCCTCTGTAGTAGTAGGACCTCCATGTTACCTCCTCTCCTCTGTAGTAGTAGGACCTCCATGTTACCTCCTCTCCTCTGTAGTAGTAGGACCTCCATGTTACCTCCTCTCCTCTGTAGTAGTAGGATCTCCATGTTACCTCTCCTCTGGAGTAGTAGGACCTCCATGTTACCTCTCCTCTGTAGTAGTAGGACCTCCATGTTACCTCCTCTCCCCTGTAGTAGTAGGACCTCCATGTTACCTCCTCTCCTCTGTAATAGTAGGACCTCCATGTTACCTCCTCTCCTCTGTAGTAGTAGGACCTCCATGTTACCTCTCCTCTGTAGTAGTAGGATCTCCATGTTACCTCCTCTCCTCTGTAGTAGTAGGATCTCCATGTTACCTCTCCTCTGTAGTAGTAGGACCTCCATGTTACCTCCTCTCCTCTGTAGTAGTAGGACATCCATGTTACCTCCTCTCCTCTGTAGTAGTAGGATCTCCATGTTACCTCTCCTCTGCAGTAGTAGGACCTCCATGTTACCTCTCCTCTGTAGTAGTAGGATCTCCATGTTACCTCTCCTCTGTAGTAGTAGGATCTCCATGTTACCTCTCCTCTGTAGTAGTAGGACCTCCATGTTACCTCTCCTCTGTAGTAGTAGGATCTCCATGTTACCTCCTCTCCTCTGTAGTAGTAGGATCTCCATGTTACCTCTCCTCTGTAGTAGTAGGATCTCCATGTTACCTCTCCTCTGTAGTAGTAGGATCTCCATGTTACCTCTCCTCTGTAGTAGTAGGACCTCCATGTTACCTCTCCTCTGTAGTAGTAGGATCTCCATGTTACCTCCTATTCTCTGTAGTAGTAGGACCTCCATGTTACCTCCTCTCCTCTGTAGTAGTAGGATCTCCATGTTACCTCCTCTCCTCTGTAGTAGTAGGACCTCCATGTTACCTCTCCTCTGTAGTAGTAGGATCTCCATGTTACCTCCTCTCCTCTGTAGTAGTAGGACCTCCATGTTACCTCCTCTGCTCTGTAATAGTAGGACCTCCATGTTACCTCTCCTCTGTAGTAGTAGGATCTCCATGTTACCTCTCCTTTATAGTAGTAGGATCTCCATGTTACCTCTCCTCTGTAGTAGTAGGACCTCCATGTTACCTCCTCTCCTTGGTAGAGCAACATGCCCCATGCTGCGTATTTGAGGGAGGAGATGGGACGGTTAGCTTCAACAAAGTGAGCTGCTACTGGATGGATAGTCAGTGTTCTTACACCTGATTGAGCTGCGGTGTTCAGCTATGCGTTGTTTCAGTCGGCTTACAACAGCTGGTAGTCTTAGCTAGATGAATACTGGCACTTGCTATGAACCATCTGGTGGTCTCAAGATGTGTTAAGTTCTATTTCATTTGTAAAGAGATATTTGTTTTCCACAATTTGCAGGCTTTCAAACATGTGCAGCCAATTCACCAGCCCATCAATAACTCACAAGTAGTGTGTTACAAAACCACGATAGCATCTATAGCTCTCATCTCAAAGAACAACTTCATTTTCTCTGGGTTATTTATCCAAGTCTATGCTAGAAAAGGTTTTGATATCTGATCTCAGTTTATTCTTCAAGGCCAGGCCAACAGAATCCTTGTATTTTGGTTTCACATTTCTGGGTGACAGGAGGGCAGGCATGCAGAGTTAGGGGCCTCAGGCTGTAGCCTAGAAAGTGACATTGCAACTGAGGTAATTTCCTATTGGACAAGGACATGAAAATCCTCACGCTGGTTTTTGTTACAAACGCTATAAACACTGAACAGACCAGAGAAACTGTGTCATTCAGACGGTCCTGTTCAGATGCTGAACAGACCAGAGAAACTGTGTCATTCAGGCGGTCCTGTTCAGATGCTGAACAGACCAGAGAAACTGTGTCATTCAGACGCTCCTGTTCAGATGCTGAACAGACCAGAGAAACTGTGTCATTCAGGCGGTCCTGTTCAGATGCTGAACAGACCAGAGAAACTGTGTCATTCAGACGGTCCTGTTCAGATGCTGAACAGACCAGAGAAACTGTGTCATTCAGACGGTCCTGTTCAGATGCTGAACAGACCAGAGAAACTGTGTCATTCAGACGGTCCTGTTCAGATGCTGAACAGACCAGAGAAACTGTGTCATTCAGACGGTCCTGTTCAGATGCTGAACAGACCAGAGAAACTGTGTCATTCAGACGGTCCTGTTCAGATGCTGAACAGACCAGAGAAACTGTGTCATTCAGACGCTCCTGTTCAGATGCTGAACAGACCAGAGAAACTGTGTCATTCAGACGCTCCTGTTCAGATGCTGAACAGACCAGAGAAACTGTGTCATTCAGGCGGTCCTGTTCAGATGCTGAACAGACCAGAGAAACTGTGTCATTCAGACGGTCCTGTTCAGATGCTGAACAGACCAGAGAAACTGTGTCATTCAGACGGTCCTGTTCAGATGCTTAACAGACCAGAGAAACTGTGTCATTCAGACGGTCCTGTTCAGATGCTGAACAGACCAGAGAAACTGTGTCATTCAGACGGTCCTGTTCAGATGCTGAATCTCAGACACTGATTGTTCCCCTATTCACTTTTGACCAGAGCCCTAGGCTAAGTAGTGCACTACGTAGGGAATAGGGTGCCATTTGGGAAGCAGATCTGTTTCTAGGAAAGACTCCAAATCTCTTACAACAACAACAGAGACCAGAGAGAACAGCACATCAGCTGAGAGCCAACAGATTCATTGTCGCATCGGTAAATAACTAACCTGAAAGTGTTCTGTTGTCTCACTGTTACGTCAAGCCTTTGAATGAGCGGCATTCATTGTATTGGAAAACCAAAAAGGTACATAGTTGTCCATTTGTGTCGGTGTAAAATAGGGAACAAAATAAGGGACATAATAAGGGACATTATGGTTCATTATGTTATATTTCTAGCTACAGGATATGTGGAACTGTGAACAGACTGTCTCAACTGGCGGGGCCATGGGCAGAACCTCAATTGTTTTTCCTTGATTCTTCGCATCCTCTCTTATCGCCGCCTCCTCAAAACCCATTGGATAACAAGGTAAGAGTTCCCTCCCCATCTGACCATTTCATCCAATACGTGTTGAGAAAGAAGCGAGGATGCTAGAAATCAAGTTAAGGCAATTGAGATCCTCCCATAGACGTCTGTCAGGACTGGGAGATCCTCCCATAGACGTCTGTCAGGACTGGGAGAGACTCCTGAACAGAGGGGAGATGGATACTGATACTCCTATCACATTAAGCAATACAAAGAGGAGTCATGAAATTCAGGTTCTTTAAAAGATATCAAAACATAATTGGTTGTCAAAGACGGTATCATATATATACACATATATATATATATACACACACACACATATATATATATATATATACACACACACACTATATATATATATATATATATATATATATATATATATATACATATACATACATATACACATACATATATACACATATATACGCATATATATACATATACATATATACACATATATATACATATACACATATATATATATACACATATACACATATATATATATATACACATATACACATATATATATATATATACACATATACACATATATACACATATATATACACATATATACACATATATATACACATATATATATATATATATATATACACACACACAGCTCAAAAAAATAAAGGGAACACTAAAATAACACATCCTAGATCTGAATGAATGAAATAATCTTATTAAATACTTTTTTCTTTACATAGTTGAATGTGCTGACAACAAAATCACACAAAAATAATCAATGGAAATCCAATTTATCAACCCATGGAGGTCTGGATTTGGAGTCACACTCAAAATTAAAGTGGAAAACCACACTACAGGCTGATCCAACTTTGATGTAATGTCCTTAAAACAAGTCAAAATGAGGCTCAGTAGTGTGTGTGGCCTCCACGTGCCTGTATGACCTCCCTACAAGGCCTGGGCATGCTCCTGATGAGGTGGCGGATGGTCTCCTGAGGGATCTCCTCCCAGACCTGGACTAAAGCAGCCGCCAACTCCTGGACAGTCTGTGGTGCAACGTGGCGTTGGTGGATGGAGCGAGACATGATGTCCCAGATGTGCTCAATTGGATTCAGGTCTGGGGAACGGGCGGGCCAGTCCATAGCATCAATGCCTTCCTCTTGCAGGAACTGCTGACACACTCCAGCCACATGAGGTCTAGCATTGTCTTGCATTAGGAGGAACCCAGGGCCAACCGCACCAGCATATGGTCTCACAAGGGGTCTGAGGATCTCATCTTGGTACCTAATGGCAGTCAGGCTACCTCTGGCGAGCACATGGAGGGCTGTGCGGCCCCCCAAAGAAATGCCACCCCACACCATGAATGACCCACCGCCAAACCGGTCATGCTGGAGGATGTTGCAGGCAGCAGAATGTTCTCCACGGCGTCTCCAGACTCTGTCACGTCAGTCACATGTGCTCAGTGTGAACCTGCTTTCATCTGTGAAGAGCACAGGGCGCCAGTGGCGAATTTGCCAATCTTGGTGTTCTCTGGCAAATGCCAAACATCCTGAACGGTGTTGGGCTGTAAGCCCAACCCCCACCTGTGGACGTCGGGCCCTCATACCACCCTCATGGAGTCTGTTTCTGACCAATTGAGCAGACACATGCACATTTGTGGCCTGCTGGAGGTCATTTTGCAGGGCTCTGGCAGTGCTTCTCCTGCTCCTCCTTGCACAAAGGCGGAGGTAGCGGTCCTGCTGCTGGGTTGTTGCCCTCCTACGGCCTCCTCCACGTCTGCTGATGTACTGGCCTGTCTCCTGGTAGCGCCTCCATGCTCTGGGCACTACGCTGACAGACACAGCAAACCTTCTTGCCACAGCTCGCATTGATGTGCCATCCTGGATGAGCTGCACTACCTGAGCCACTTGTGTGGGTTGTAGACTCCGTCTCATGCTACCACTAGAGTGAAAGCACCGCCAGCATTCAAAAGTGACCAAAACATCAGCCAGGAAGCATAGGAACTGAGAAGTGGTCTGTGGTCACCACCTGCAGAACCACTCCTTTATTGGGGGTGTCTTGCTAATTGCCTATAATTTCTACCTGTTGTCTATTCCATTTGCACAACAGCATGTGAAATTTGTCAATCAGTGTTGCTTCCTAAGTGAACAATTTGATTTCACAGAAGTGTGATTGACTTGGAGTTACATTGTGTTGTTTAAGTGTTCCCTTTATTTTTTTGAGCAGTGTACGTACGTTGAAATTGTACATATGAAGTTTATTTTTAAAGATGTGACTGTGTACATATTTTTTGCTTGATTCTAACTTAATTTCATATGTACGTACATACATACATACATACATACATACATACATACATACATACATACATACATACATACATACATACATACATACATACATACATACATACATACATACATACATACACACAGCACAAACTGCTGAAATATACAAATCTGTACACAGAAAGATTCAGGTAGGAAAAGTCTTCCAGCATTACATTTTCTGATACATCACTTGAAGGCTAAGAGTTTCAGCATGCACCATAATCAATGACTACAACAACTCCTTTACAATCTTCCTCAGAAGTAAGATGTGTCAATATTAAACACATCAAGAACCATATTCCCTACGTTTTGGGAGGCGAGTAAGCTAGCAGACGATATAAATGAGTACATGGAAGTAAGTCTGTCTATGTTGACAAAGGCCTCGTGGTTTAGCATGAAGTCTACATTTTAAAAACGTTGCTGTAAGGCTGGGTGTTTGACAAAGCAACTTGTGGGAACCTCCAGTCCAGAGGAACATACGTCTAATATGTGTACATATATTATCACCGTGCCAACCCACACATTCTAGTATGATTAACAATATGGTTTCAGAAACAAAGTACATTTTTCAATATGAATCATGTCTCTTTCAGTCTTACCAAATCAGAGGTCAGTAAGGCAGCTACATGGAAAACCCCTGAGTGGATAAAATATTAGGAACACTTGCTTAATATTGAGTATCATCCCTTTTGCCCTCTGAACAGCCTCAATTCGTCAGGTCATGGACTCTACAAGGTGTTGAAAGCGTTCCACAGGGATGCTGGCCCATGTTGACTCCAATGCTTCCCACAGTTGTGTCAAGTTGGCTGAATGTCCTTTGGATGGTGGACCATTGTTAATACACACGGGACACTGTTGAAAAATCCAGCAGCGTTGCAGTTCTTCACACACTTAAATTGGTGCACCTGGCGCCTACTACCATACCCCGTTCAAAGGCACTTAAATATTTTGTCTTGCCCATTGACCCTCTGAATGGCACACATACACAATCCATGTCTCAACTGTCTCAAGGCTAAAAAAATCCTTCTTTTACCTGTCTCTTCCCTTCATCTACACTGATTGAAGAGGATTTAACAAGTGACTTCAATAAGGGATCATATCTTTCACCTGGTCAGTCTATGTCATGTAAAGATCAGGTGTTCTTAATGTTTTGTACACTGTATAATCTGTCAATGGGCTGCAGGGCAGACAATCCTTTTCAGTTGGTAGAGGAGAGTGGCCTTGTCTTGAGATAATACAACCACATCTTCATTAAATAGTTAGAGTTGAATTCCACCTACAGTAAGACTCCTATTAGCTGAATACTACCGTGAGATATAATAAGCCCTGTTTATATAAAACCTTATCCATTCCTCAGCCCTTCCACCTCCATTTAAACCACATGTCAACTACTTCAGCATTACATTTGACTATTCACATGATTCAGGAGCGATTAACAAGTCAGGGGCAATAAGGAGCAATCTGCTGAACACTAAATACCTTGGAGTCAGGGGCAATAAGGAGCAATCTGCTGAACACTAAATACCTTGGAGTCAGGGGCAATAAGGAGCAATCTGCTGAACACTAAATACCTTGGAGTCAGGGGCAATAAGGAGCAATCTGCTGATCACTAAATACCTTGGAGTCAGGGGCAATAAGGAGCAATCTGCTGAACACTAAATACCTTGGAGTCAGGGGCAATAAGGAGCAATCTGCTGAACACTAAATACCTTGGAGTCAGGGGCAATAAGGAGCAATCTGCTGATCACTAAATACCTTGGAGTCAGGGGCAATAAGGAGCAATCTGCTGAACACTAAATACCTTGGAGTCAGGGGCAATAAGGAGCAATCTGCTGAACACTAAATACCTTGGAGTCAGGGGCAATAAGGAGCAATCTGCTGAACACTAAATACCTTGGAGTCAGGGGCAATAAGGAGCAATCTGCTGATCACTAAATACCTTGGAGTCAGGGGCAATAAGGAGCAATCTGCTGATCACTAAATACCTTGGAGTCAGGGGCAATAAGGAGCAATCTGCTGAACACTAAATACCTTGGAGTCAGGGGCAATAAGGAGCAATATCCTAAAAACTCAAAGACCAACCTCTAACAAGAAAAATGAGATGATTAATAGACAGAGAATCATTACAAAAATTATTTGATTTGCAAAACTTCCTTTAAATGAATACCTCTTGGGCTCTATTATAATGATACTGCCCCGAGAAGCCATTTCCCATCTCTCCTCTGTCTGTGAGGTGTGAGAGAGACAATCCACCTTTTTCACTAGGCTGTGAGCCCCATCTCAGCCACCAGAACCAAATCTCTCACTGGCCAAGAGACTACTGTTAGCCAGGCTGGCTACGATATGTAGGCTAATTTGTAAACGTCACGCGCTGCGTCCCTTAAGTGTCTGTTGTCGCCGCTGGGGCTGTAGTCAGAGACTAAGTCCTGCTGGTCGTCTGACGGTGTAGAAGGTTCCGGAGAGTCTGGTCTGTCCATTCGCTCAGTGTCCTCTGACTGGGATGATGACTCGGTGTCTGTGCTGTTGAATCCAAGGATCTCAACCACTGAGTTTGGCAAATCCTACACAGATAATAAACATATGATTAAAGATCTGGTTGGAAGCATAGGTCAATACAAGGTGTTGAAGTGTGTTAGCTATGAATATAGGTACAATGGAGTCTGAGTTCAGTAAGGGTTTCAGAATACAGGCACAGACATTCTGAAGGTATCTAATGTTCTGCCATGGAGTTGGACACATCTTAAAAGGATATCATCAGAAGAAACTATTAAAAATGTGTGTCACAGACACAGTTTTGATGAGGTTTAGATTCAACTGCATTTATTCACACACCTTGTGTATATAGTTGTACCACCAAGTTGGGGAAATCCTACACAGTTTTCTTAGTTTTATATAATAAATAAAAATACATATTAAAAACATATGTCACAGATAGGTTTTTTTGAATGAGGGTTAGATTCAACTGCATTCATTCATACCCCCCGTGTGTTTCTAACACTGTTGGGTAAATACTATAAAGATGTTGTTGGAATAAACAAACAAGTTAACGAGGGTTGTGTTGAAAACCCCCTTCACACCCTTCTACTGGAAACTGCACAAACCAATTGTATCCCACTTCCTTTCCCTCTCCACACTCAGCAAACCCTCCATTATTTACCATGGTCCTTCGAGCCGGATGGGTGAGCTTCTCAAAACCCATGTATGTATTTCAGAATATACTGGAAGCACAAACGTTCTGAAGATAGATGTCCTATCTATGGATACATACCTTACAACTCTTCAGCTGCAGGCATATAGCTTCAGCTTTGTTGAGGATGGCCGTGATGTCCAGTTTCATCGGCAGTTCATTTATGAGCTGGAAAGAAGAGAGGAGGACATTCTTTGATCAGTGACTTGCTAAAGCAGAGATGGGTAACTGACGGCCTGCGGGCAGATCAGTAAAACATACACTACTGTACAAAACATCCTTGTTTTTTTAAAAAGCACATTTTTTGTCCTTTTAAAATAACATCAAATTGATCAGAAATACAGTGTAGACATTGTTAATGTCGTAAATGACTATTGTTGCTGGAAACGGCTGACTTTAATGGAATATCTAAATAGGCCCGTTATCAGCAACCATCACTCCTGTGTTCCAATGGCACGTTGTGTTAACTAATCCAAGTTTATCATTTTAAAAAGGCTAATTGATCATTAGAAAACCCTTTTGCAATTATGTTAGCACAGCTGAAAACTGTTGAACTGATAAAAAAAAAAGCAATAAAACTCGCATTCTTTAAACTAGTTGAGTATCTGGAGCATCAACATTTGTGGGTTCGATTACAGGCTCAAAATGGTAATTTCTTCTGAAACTCGTCAGTCTATTCTTGTTCTGAGAAATGAAGGCTATTCCATGCGAGAAATTGCCAAGAAGCTGAAGATCTCGTACAACGCTGTGTACTACTCCCTTGACAGAACAACATAAACTGGCTCTAACCAGAATAGAAAGAGGAGTGGGAGGCCCCGGTGCACAACTGAGCAAGAGGACAAGTACATTGGAGTGTCTAGTTTGAGAAACAGATGCCTCACAAGTCCTCAACTGGCAGCTTCATTAAATAGTACTGGCAAAACACCAGTCTCAACGTCAACAGTGAAGACGCGACTCCGGGATGCTGGCTTTCTAGGCAGAGTTGCAAAGAAAAAGCGCTCTCTCAGACCGGCCAATAAAAATAAAAGATTAACATAGGCAAAAGAACACAGAGCCTGGACAGAGGAACTCAATGTTGACGTTGAGACTAGTGTTTGCGTAGCGAGAGAAACAAAAATCTATGCGTAGGCAGATAGTCCCACATCTAAAACAGGGAGCTATCGTAAATTGGTAGAATGAGTGTAAAGTAGAAATGGAGCCTGCTGTATTCGGAGGAAATGATGCTATACAAGCGTTTCCATCTTTTTCAAAAGAGCAACAACAAATCCTCTTGAGAGCAGCGGGACAGGAACGTTTTACATAGCGGTGTTTGATCAATGAAGGGGACATGTGGGATTCTATTTTACCATTACTTAATGAGATACCATTATTTCCTTATGGAGTTATGACTTGCCTAGTTAAATAAAGGTTAAATAAATAAAATAAACAATTATCAAGAATTGTAATTCTAAGATTATTGGGTATTCAAATGTGTTTGAGTTAACATGCAGTGTTTTTTTGAATCACGATGTGAATCATGTGTTCAAAGTGGAAACTACCAGTTCCCAGGGTCCTGGTCTTGGGTAAATATACACATGTATTTTGTTCAGTCTACATATAGAAATGAAAATATATGTAACGAGGGTTGACAGTTACTCCAAATGGATTGTGATGTGTATTGCTGATTTCATGAAATGGATTGTGATATGGGTATTGCTGATTTCGTTTCAATAGAAATTTCACCAGATTGGGTCTTCTGGAGTGTTGGGATTCCCCCAATGGGTTAGGGTGTTAACCTCTTGGCGTTCCCCTAGGATAGGGGGCGCTAAAGCGATTTTTGAAAAAAATTAGTGCCCATTTTAAACTGCCTCCTACTCAAACTCAGAAGCTAGGATATGCATCTAATTAATACTTGTGGATAGAAAACACCCTAACGTTTCTAAAACTGTTTGAATGGTGTCTGTGAGTATAACAGAACTCATCTTGCAGTCAAAACCCCGAGACAGATGGAAACAGGAAGTGGAATTCTGAATTGCGAACTCAACTTCATCACGTTGCCTATTAATCACACCGTGAGCTATGGTTCATTGAGCACTTCCTATTGCTTCCACTAGATGTCCCCAGTCTTCACAAATTGGTTTGAGCCTTCTACTGTTAAAACTGAATGAATGAGACGCTGTGGAACGTAGTCACACGGAGAGGGCCATCACCATTATGACGCCGGCGCCCCTGGTTACCCTCCCCTTTCGAAACGTTTTGAAACACAATGCAATCGTCCCCCTCGAATCTTATTGGCTCTCTTGTTGAAAAACGCCCTGAAGATTTATGTTATACAACGTTTGACATGTTTGAACGAACCTAAATGGGGAAAAAATGCATTTTCTCGAAATGGCTATCCGTGTCCGACGAAGCATTTGGATCAGCCTTCAGACGCGCTAACAAGAACAAGCTCTTGGAACATAAAGGAGTCATTTTTTCGAACGAAAATACATTTGTTGTGGACCTGGGATTCCTGGAAGTGCTTTCTGATGAAGACAACCAAAGGTAAGGGATTATTGACAATAGTATACAAGACTAGATGTGATATGCGATTGTTCCAAGATGGCTAGCCTATTGCTATTGCTAGCCTATTGTTCTGAGTATCGCATCCCCTTTTATCGCAAAGTGTGATTACCCAGTAAAGTTATTTTTAAATCTGGCATTACAGGTGCTTTCAAGAGATATTCATCTATAAATCTTAGAATGACAATATTACTTTTAAAAAATGTTTTCGAATAGTAATTTTGTAAATTGAAGCTCTGTTTCATCGGATGCATTTGAGGGAAAATAGTTAGTCAATGTTACGCACCGATGTAAAATGCTGTTTTTATATATAAATATGAACTTTATCGAACAAAAGAATGCATGTATTGTGTAACATGATGTCCTAGGTGTGTCATCTGATGAAGATTGTCAAAGGTTAGTGCTGCATTTAGCTGTTTTTTGGTTATTTGTGATGCATGTGGTTGGTCGGAAAATGGCTATGCATACGGGACGGAGGCCGCACAGGGGTTAACTCCCTGATCTGGCAACTCTTCCGAATGGTCGGCAGTAAAATAAGAGACTATGAACTAAGTAGGAAAATGGTTTCAACAGTAACAGTACGTTGTTATGTTATTTGACATTTGTCGTAGAGATAATGCTATTAAAAAAATTGGGAATGTAATAATTTGTCATATAGTCAAAGCGTGTCTGGATTTCCTGAAACAGAAATGAATTGAACTAAACTGTTGTTCTGATCTGTCCTCTCTTTAGGTTATCATGGAAGGTGACGTCAGATGGTGTCTTAATGCATGTAGGAATCATTTGGTCACAAACAGTGTGTGTGAACCTCAAAACCCTCCCAAACCGGCTGAAGAAAGAGCAACAAAGGCGATCAATGTGACAGTGACCTTTAACACTTATCTGTGTCCGAGCCAAACCTGGGTACGGGTGGCAGGGGCGCTGAGACCGCGCATGTGGAGTGAGCATGGAGAGATGTAACATACAAACTTCTCTCATGCTAGCGTGCTGATGGGAGAAATTGACCAGACAGAATGGTGATAGCGGCTCAGGTGAGAGACTTGTATTAGTGGGAAAAACATTTCTTTACATTGAAATCGGGACATTATCAAGGGCCATCTAATAAGACAGGCAAGAGTTACATGTGCCGTTGGGAAGATGAACTGCAACGCTATCTGAAGAAGACACACTAGAATGATACGTGCAGGGAGAAGGGAGGTCTACACACTGCAAACAATTTGGACTAAGTACGCATTGAGATACCGATCTTTCATTACCAGGAAAACAGGGACAAAGGAGTGCTGTAATGAGAAGATTTATTACCGGCAATAAAAGTTCCCATTTATAAATGTACATTCTAACCGGGATGATGTGTGCTAGGTTGAGAAGACTCAAAGTAAAGGACTAAGGACTGTCATTCTCAATTTGGGTTGGATCATTTATAAAATGTTTTAGTTATGATTCAGTGAGAGAGAGTTGTTCTCAAACTGGAGGCGTGGGGGCACTGCTAAAATGTATTAGCCCCAGGAAGGCTCTAGAAACCTTATCTTTAAGTGTCCTCCGAGAGGAAGGAGAACTCACTGGATGATAGCTTGGGTCAACCATGAAGATTTATTTGTTTTACCATGTCATCAGAATATTAATGTTAAATCGCATCAATACATAGAGATTCCTGGATGATACGGTATAATTAATTAACAAGGTTCATAGTCTGTCTTGCGATAACACCCAAGGATGAAAATGAAGGAGACGGCATGGAGACCAGTATCACATGGCCATAGAAGGTAACGGATGGACGGTTCTGTCCCCAGTCCTAGTAGCATCAAGGCTGGTGTGAATTATTAAACATGTACTTTCTCTCTTCCCTGTTCAAGTCAATATGTTTTCAGGTGTCGTGGAACATAAGACTGATCATTGTTCCAGAGGAGGGACTGATGTATATTGACTCATTTATTTAGGAATGTTTTAGTATGTTTCTAACTGTAGAAGTGCATTAGGAGTAGTGACTAGTGTGTTATGGGTTAGATGGAATGATACATGTGTAAATGTCTCTGTAGCAGGAAGTGAGGTACACATGAGGCCTGTGTTTGAGACAGAATGTTTACATCAGACTGTTAAGTGGGATGGAATGTGATCAGGGTGATAGAATGGTATTATCCACAGAGACTGTGTATATTGTTACAGGAGATAGCTCGTAGGAGAGGGAGGGCAGCTAACTGTGCACAGTATAGGGACTATTACACAGACCCAGATCATGGTGAGAGTAGCAGAGATCATGTTGGCATTTCAGACACTACTGTCAACTTTCAAAAAACCTGTGAGGTTGTCAGGTCCAATGCCATTACTCTCTTTCCTCATTACATGCAGTAGCTATTCTCAGGACAGGAAGTGAAGGAGGTTATAGTCAGGGGTCATGTTAGTAGTAACAGTAGTTATTCTCAGGACAGGAAGTGAAGGAGGATATAGTCAGGGGTCATGTTAGTAGTAACAGTAGTTATTCTCAGGACAGGAAGTGAAGGAGGTTATAGTCAGGGGTCATGTTAGTAGTAACAGTAGTTATTCTCAGGACAGGAAGTGAAGGAGGATATAGTCAGGGGTCATGTTAGTAGTAACAGTAGTTATTCTCAGGACAGGAAGTGAAGGAGATTATAGTCAGGGGTCATGTTAGTAGTAACAGTAGTTATTCTCAGGACAGGAAGTGAAGGAGGATACAGTCAGGGGTCATGTTAGTAGTAACAGTAGTTATTCTCAGGACAGGAAGTGAAGGAGGATATAGTCAGGGGTCATGTTAGTAGTAACAGTAGTTATTCTCAGGACAGGAAGTGAAGGAGGTTATAGTCAGGGGTCATGTTAGTAGTAACAGTAGTTATTCTCAGGACAGGAAGTGAAGGAGGATATAGTCAGGGGTCATGTTAGTAGTAACAGTAGTTATTCTCAGGACAGGAAGTGAAGGAGGTTATAGTCAGGGGTCATGTTAGTAGTAACAGTAGTTATTCTCAGGACAGGAAGTAAAGGAGGATATAGTCAGGGGTCATGTTAGTAGTAACAGTAGTTATTCTCAGGACAGGAAGTGAAGGAGAATATAGTCAGGGGTCATGTTAGTAGTAACAGTAGCTATTCTCAGGACAGGAAGTGAAGGAGGATATAGTCAGGGGTCATGTTAGTAGTAACAGTAGTTATTCTCAGGACAGGAAGTGAAGGAGGATATAGTCAGGGGTCATGTTAGTAGTAACAGTAGTTATTCTCAGGACAGGAAGTGAAGGAGATTATAGTCAGGGGTCATGTTAGTAGTAACAGTAGTTATTCTCAGGACAGGAAGTGAAGGAGGATACAGTCAGGGGTCATGTTAGTAGTAACAGTAGTTATTCTCAGGACAGGAAGTGAAGGAGGATACAGTCAGGGGTCATGTTAGTAGTAACAGTAGTTATTCTCAGGACAGGAAGTGAAGGAGGATATAGTCAGGGGTCATGTTAGTAGTAACAGTAGTTATTCTCAGGACAGGAAGTGAAGGAAGTTATAGTCAGGGGTCATGTTAGTAGTAACAGTAGTTATTCTCAGGACAGGAAGTGAAGGAGGATATAGTCAGGGGTCATGTTAGTAGTAACAGTAGTTATTCTCAGGACAGGAAGTGAAGGAGGTTATAGTCAGGGGTCATGTTAGTAGTAACAGTAGTTATTCTCAGGACAGGAAGTGAAGGAGGATACAGTCAGGGGTCATGTTAGTAGTAACAGTAGTTATTCTCAGGACAGGAAGTGAAGGAGGATACAGTCAGGGGTCATGTTAGTAGTAACAGTAGTTATTCTCAGGACAGGAAGTGAAGGAGGATATAGTCAGGGGTCATGTTAGTAGTAACAGTAGTTATTCTCAGGACAGGAAGTGAAGGAGGTTATAGTCAGGGGTCATGTTAGTAGTAACAGTAGTTATTCTCAGGACAGGAAGTGAAGGAGGATATAGTCAGGGGTCATGTTGGTAGTAACAGTAGTTATTCTCAGGACAGGAAGTGAAGGAGGTTATAGTCAGGGGTCATGTTAGTAGTAACAGTAGTTACTTTAGTAGCATTGTTGGGATATCAGTTTATGAGGACTCATGTCACATGGCTTGGTAGCTGGTAACTGGGGGACCGATGGGAGTACCGGGAGCTGTTATTCACCTCACAGACTAGTGATCTGGCCATAATGGGACAGTCTATGTTGTCAGGAAATGACCCATGCGTTGCAGTGTGTATATTCCCAGGTGGAAGCGGCACATGAGGAGCAGGAGATAACCGAGGGCAGGGCTGAATTCTGGAGGCTGAGTGTACATCAAGATACACCAGGCGGAGGTGTTGGGACAGTGTTGGTCTGGTCCACACACAGTACTCCTTACAGAACCTGCAGTGGTAAAGATCATCATGTCTCTGTAGCAGGGGGTGTTGGGACAGTGTTGGTCTGGTCCACACACAGTACTCCTTACAGCACCTACAGTGGTAAAGATCATCATGTCTCTCCTCGGTGGGTTTACACTTCTCACGTGAAGTGAGCTCCAGCTGCATAATGTGTGAGCTTGAAGACGCCATGACAGAGGAAGTGGAGCTAATGAGAGAGAAAGACTAGATTCCACTGTAGACATGCAGATGGGTTGGGTCTGGGAGCCACTTTAAACACCATAGTTGGGTTAGCTGCTGTATTGGTTAATGGATCAGATGAAAGGAAAGATGGTGGGGTAATTGTACACTAAACAACATGTTGGAGGCATTGATGTGAAAGTCTATCCAGTGCTGAGTTAACTCAAGAGGATGTAGCGTTGATTAGGGCTCCGCACCCGCCTATCAGGTGACCCGCCTATCAGGTGAGACCAGTGAGCCACTGCGGCCCCTCGTGATGAGTTAAGATTTTTTGGCGGCCCCCCACCCCATCAAAGTTGTCCGTCCCTGTGTTAAAGTGATGACACGTATAAACACTTCAAAACTGAATACCATTTTCAGTTCACTCATTTAACAGAAAACAGACAGTGTATTCTGTGTGGAAATAACACCTGTGTTGCAATGCGACTAGGCAGTGAGAGCCTGTTAGTTAGAAGACCACATGCTCCTGCTAGGTGATAATTAACTGCTTCCTTCAGTCATCATAAAACACAGTGTAAAGCTCATTGTCTCTCCATGTTTCTCTCTCTCCCCACTCTCTTTCTCCCCCTATCTACTGCCGCCTCCCTCCCTCTCTCTCTCCCCCCCACCTGGTGTTATAGCTACTGTATAGATAGATAGAGCCTGCAAGGTCTCCATGGTTACCATCTACTAGCTGTCTACCAACTGCAGAAAGAACAGCTGTGATCACATCAGGAAGTAACCTCAAGGTAAAATGTTGAATGATTAAAATGGTACTAATTCATCCTTACAGGCTATCACGTATATAACACAGCCAAGATAACTCCAGATTACATCAGGCGATATTTCTAGAGAGATTACCAAACCTATCATTAGTCATTTTCAATAAAGAAAAACACTAAACATGCACTAAAACAATCCCATTCCACTACTGAGAAATCAGTACATTTACATGGAGGAGACTTTCAATAGTGAGTGGTTGAACACCACTAAAAGACAGAGGGGACCAGACATCAATGTGTCTGTGGTGCTGTCCCCCCCTCTCTCCCCCACCCTCCCCCTCTCCCCTTCACCCCCTCCCCCACTCTCCCCTTCTCCCCCACTCTCCCCTTCACCCCCTCCCCCACTCTCCCCTTCTCTCCCCCCACTCCACTTCTCCCCCCCACTCTCCACTTCTCCCCCCACACTCTCCACTTCTCCCCCACTCTCCACTTCTCCCCCACTCTCCACTTCTCCCCCACTCTCCCCTGATAGGAGTTAAAAGGACCCTTTTTATTTTCGGAGGTAGGGCAGGTCATATTTAGTATAATGTTGACCCAACCAACCTCGCACACACACACACACAGAGACAGATACAAGTGAACACACACACACACACACAGAGAGACAGATACAAGTGAACACACACATACACACAGAGACAGATACAAGTGAACACACACACACACACAGAGACAGATACAAGTGAACACACACAGAGAGACAGATACAAGTGAACACACACACAATGTAAGAACACACACCTTGAGGATCTCATTGAAGCCGTATTGTTCCTCCATAATCTGGTGTTTCTCTGAATCCAGGATGGCACAGCACACCAGCAGGTGGAAGTTCTGGCACGGCAGCCCAGTCCACATTACCTGAAGCCAACCCAGAGACAATCAGAGTCTGTGTGTGTGTGTGTGTGTGTGTGTGTGTGTGTGTGTGTGTGTGTGTGTGTGTTACAGTATCTGCATCATTATGTCTGATAAATCAAACAAATTGTTGTGATTCTGTGAAACATAATTAAATGAATGCTAATTGGATTGTGTTTCCTCGCAATGCCTCTGGACGAATGGAGAGATGATGAAATGAAAACTAAACTACGGGCCCTTTAATCAGGCTACTGATTCACCTCCGGGGAGTTAGGAGGAGAGGAGGAGGTGAGACTGAGGAGCAGCAGGACCAGAGAGTCAGGGGACAGAGAGAGGCCACCGATTGATCAAGTGCTCACTGTAATGACTGATTGGTCTCTTTGATTGATTGGCTGGATTGACTGTGTGGGCAGATCGATCATTAGAGAACAGCCGATTGATTAACGGTAAACGCCTTGAATGTCTGTGACTCACCTCCCAAAGACGCAGGACATCAGGGAAACTCAGTTCTCTCTTGAAGCGAATCAGGAGCCAGCGGAAGCAGAAGTACAGGTGACCAGAGTCCTGGGCCCCTGTAAGATGGACACACACACGGTTAGCAGAAGTACAGGTAGCCTCTGTAACATCATAAGGTTAGAATGAAGGGAACCCAACAACATCTCAGGTATTGTCTTTAGACATCATGAGCTTAAAAGCCATTGGCATAGATCCAACCATCCCTGAAAGGGTTAAATCCACTCTGAATGTGTCAGAGTTGTGAGCATCTCTGATCAAGGAGCTGAAGGAAGATCAATAGTGAGGAGGTGGAGGAGGGTTGAGGAAGAGGCTCGTAAATTAAAGTCACCCAATCATAGACCTTAAGCCTCTTTTGTCCCCTCTCCATCTCTTCTTTCTCTCCTTCACCCCCCCCACCCCACCAAAAAAGACAATCACGTCCATCACAGTCGTCCCTCTTCCTGCCCTCAATCTAACCTTTCCTGCTCAAATGAAAGCGATAAATAACACATTTCATTTACATATTATTGAATTTACTTGGTTTATTGTTCTTGGAAGGTCTCTAAATTCCGAAGGAGCTGTTGTTGTTATCCGACGAGGTAACGAACAGCAGACCAGTTTTAGTAGGGTGGCTGAGCGAGCCCAAATTAATCAAGAAAATTAATGACTATAAAGAATGCGGTGATAAATCAACATCGTCCCAATCAGACTGCACTGTAGCGCCAGCCGCATTTAAACAGCCTAATTCAGAACAACTTATCAGGGACTGTTTAGGGATGCAGCTGCCCCCTACGACCTCTAGCAAACAGGAAAGACTTTCCAAACAGAACACACCATATTTATCTCATTAGGAAGTCACAGTCAAACTTGGATAAACTCTTGTTTTTCTTCGAAGACAAATGTGGCGTCGTCACTTGTGAGAGAGAGAAAGCACACGGGTAATATTTCATTGGCTCTATCAAGATGATTATCTAGTACACTTATGATGAGGATGAATGTGTGTTCCGTTGTCACGGTGAACGTTCTATTCTGTGGATTCTAAATGGTAGTAATGGCTGTTATTCATTAGGGAGGGACTGGACTACCTGGACTCCAATAATGGACGCTAAACTTAATTTTCTGTAAGAAGTTTTTTTTAAAGCATGCCCTGTTTGTGTGTGTTCCCCTCACCCAGGTAGTTCCAGAAGGACAGGTCCAGTAGTCGTAGCAGTGTGTGTGTGTGTGTGTGTGTGTTCCCCTCACCCAGGTAGTTCCAGAAGGACAGGTCCAGTAGTCGTAGCAGAGAGCTGAGCTGGATCAGCTGAGTCTTCATACCCTGCATCTGCTCCTCAAAGTTCTGGTGCTGAGAATTTCGACAGAATAGAAACACGTTTAAACTATATAGACTACATGATCAACACCATGTGGACACCTGCTTGTCAAACATCTCATTCCAAAATCATGGTCATTAATATGGAGTTGGTCCCCCTTTGCTGCTATAACAGCCTCCACTCTTCTGGCAAGGCTTTCCACTAGATGTTGGAACATTGCTGCTATAACAGCCTCCACTCTTCTGGCAAGGCTTTCCACTAGATGTTGGAACATTGCTACGGGGACTTGACTCCATTCAGCCACAAGAGCTTTAGTGAGGTCAGGCACTGATGTTGGGTGATTAGGCCTGGCTCGCAGTCAGCGTTCCAATTCATCCCAAAGGTGTTCAATTGGGGGTTGAGGTCAGGGCTCCGTGCAGGCCAGTCAAGTTCTTCCCGTTCTTCCCATACCGATCTCGACAAACCATTTCTGTATAGACCTCGCCTTATGCACGGGGGCATTGTCATGCTGAAACAGGAAAGGGTCTTCCCCAAACTGTTGCCACAAAGTTGGAAGCACAGAATCGTCTACATTTGCATTTTACATTTGAGTCATTTAGCAGACGCTCTTATCCAGAGCGACTTACAGTAGTGAATGCATACATTTCATACATGTTTTTTTTTTTTCTGTGCTGGCCCCCCGTGGGAATCGAACCCACAACCCTGGTGTTGCAAACACCATGCTCTACCAACTGAGCTACAGGGAAGGCCTCTAGAATGTCATTGTATGCTGTAGCATTAGATTCCCCTTCGCTGGAACTAAGGAGCCTCGTCGAAACCAAGAAAAACAGCCCCAGACCATTATTCCTCCTCTTCCACACTTTGCAGTTGGCACTACGCATGGGACAGGTAGTGATATCTTGGCATCCGCCTAACCCAGATTCGTCCGTCGGACTGCCAGATGAAGCGTGATTCCTCACTCCAGAGAATGCGTTTCCACTGCTCCAGAGTCCAATGGCGGTGAGCTTTACACCATTCCAGCAAACGCTTGGCATTGCACATGGTGATCTTAGGCTTGTGTGTGGCTGCTCTGCCATGGAAACCAATTTCATGAAGCTCCTGAAGATCAGTTCTTGTGCTGACGTTTCTTCCAGAGGCAGTCTGGAAGTCGGTAGTGAGTGTTGCAACCGAGGACAGACAATTTTTACACGCTTCAGCACTCCGCGGTCCCATTCTGTGAGCTTGTGTAGCCTACCACTTTGCATGCTGAGCCGTTGTTGCACCTAGACATTTCCACTTCACAATAACAGCACTTAAAGATGACCGGGGCAGCTCTAGCAGGGCAGAAATTTGACGAACTGACATGTTGGAAAGGTGTCATCCTATGAAGGTGCCACATTGAAAGTCACTGAGCTCTTCAGTAAGGCCATTCTACTGCCAATGTTTGTTTATGGAGATTGCATGGCTGTGTGCTCAATTTTATACACCTGTCAGAAACGGGGGTGGCTGAAATAACCGAATCCACTGATGTGAAGGGGTGTCCACATACTGCTGTATATAGAGTTTATACAGTAATACAGACAGATGAACTAGGGATGCTTTTAAAGAAGAAAAAATTGATGACAGTCGGCCAGCCAGCCATTCAGCCAGTCATTCAGCCAGCCACATAACAGCATATTGATGCTCTCTACTCCTCAATCACCAGCTTTCCTTTTACCTTCCTCACTAACAAGTTGCTATCTGGCAGGTGTTTAAATCAATAATCCTGATGTAGCCATGTTTTATGTGTTAATGGGTGGGATGACAGCGACAGTGCTGGAGATGACATGGTCTTTGGGTTTCCTTTGAATAACAAGGGCCTGTCAGGTACAAGACCACTCAGCCGAGTAATAATATCATGATTGCTGTTTACCCTAACCTGTGTGTGTGTGTGGCTGTTTAACAGGGTAGACCAGCCCTGGGCTACAGTATCTATAAAGCTATGAATGGTTAATGAACACGAAATCCCCTTTAAATGACTTCAGCAGCTATGTGGAGGAAAGAATAGAGGAAACAGACAGAAAGCTGGACGGTGTTGTAACAGAGAACAGACAGGAAGCTGGACGGTGTTGTAACAGAGAACAGACGGGAAGCTGGACGGTGTTGTAACAGAGAACAGACAGGAAGCTGGACGGTGTTGTAACAGAGAACAGACAGGAAGCTGGACGGTGTTGTAACAGAACAGACAGGAAGCTGGATGGTATTGTAACAGAACAGACAGGAAGCTGGATGGTGTTGTAACAGAACAGACAGAAAGCTGGACGGTGTTGTAACAGAACAGACAGGAAGCTGGACGGTGTTGTAACAGAACAGACAGGAAGCTGGACGGTGTTGTAACAGAACAGACAGAAAGCTGGACGGTGTTGTAACAGAGAACAGACAGGAAGCTGGACGGTGTTGTAACAGAGAACAGACGGGAAGCTGGACGGTGTTGTAACAGAGAACAGACAGGAAGCTGGACGGTGTTGTAACAGAGAACAGACAGGAAGCTGGACGGTGTTGTAACAGAACAGACAGGAAGCTGGATGGTATTGTAACAGAACAGACAGGAAGCTGGATGGTGTTGTAACAGAACAGACAGAAAGCTGGATGGTGTTGTAACAGAACAGACAGGAAGCTGGACGGTGTTGTAATAGAACAGACAGGAAGCTGGACGGTGTTGTAACAGAACAGACAGGAAGCTGGATGGTGTTGTAATAGAACAGACAGGAAGCTGGATGGTGTTGTAACAGAACAGACAGGAAGCTGGATGGTGTTGTAACAGAACAGACAGGAAGCTGGACGGTGTTGTAACAGAACAGACAGGAAGCTGGACGGTGTTGTAATAGAACAGACAGGAAGCTGGACGGTGTTGTAACAGAACAGACAGGAAGCTGGACGGTGTTGTAATAGAACAGACAGGAAGCTGGATGGTGTTGTAACAGAACAGACAGGAAGCTGGATGGTGTTGTAATAGAACAGACAGGAAGCTGGATGGTGTTGTAACAGAACAGACAGAAAGCTGGATGGTGTTGTAATAGAACAGACAGGAAGCTGGACGGTGTTGTAATAGAACAGACAGAAAGCTGGATGGTGTTGTAACAGAACAGACAGGAAGCTGGATGGTGTTGTAATAGAACAGACAGGAAGCTGGATGGTGTTGTAACAGAACAGACAGAAAGCTGGATGGTGTTGTAACAGAACAGACAGGAAGCTGGATGGTGTTGTAATAGAACAGACAGGAAGCTGGATGGTGTTGTAATAGGTTGGATAATAAGACAGAAAAAAACAAATTCAGAACACAAATCATAGAGCTGGAGTGACATCAAAAAGCGTGAGGGCTCTGCTCAGCTATTGGTGGAGGCTGTGAGAGAGTGGTC
This sequence comes from Salmo salar, assembly GCF_965601325.2. Lineage (NCBI taxonomy): Eukaryota > Metazoa > Chordata > Actinopteri > Salmoniformes > Salmonidae > Salmo > Salmo salar. Next base: position 80,585,306 of record NC_138307.1, on the reverse strand, counting down.
TTGGATGCATCCTTTGTGAAATGCACCATGGGAACCCAGCGTGGTCAGGTAATCAGGTCACCCTCTACCAACACTTACCTAGTTGGCCTCCCTCTCTCGTTAAACAGGAAGAACTGTGCTGTCATATACCTACACAGAGGTCAGTGAAGGTCTCACCCACAGATATGGGATGACTAGAATGGACATCCTCATTTAATTTGCTTTGGTGTGAGGGGCTTTGTCCATTCTAGTAATTATATTTGTATGTTAAGTATGTTCTAATAATTCAGATGTTCTCAGTTTTACCCATCTGGTCCATGAAGGAGACAGAGCACTAGAAGGTTATGTCCCTGCTAGTTTATCTAGCCTATTTCTATGGTCTTATTACATTATGTCTGTCCTAGTATATCTAGTTCTATGTTGTCAGTCTCACCATCTGGTCCATGAAGGAGACAAAGCACCAGAAGGCGTCCACCTCGTTCTCCATCACATAGAGAATCGGAGACAGCAGGTCACTCATACCCTGGACATAGCCTGGTGACAGAGAGAAAACAACCTGGTTTAGTCAGTCAGTCAGTCAAAGCCTGGTGGTGACAGAGAGAGGATTTGAAACAGTTCTGGAGAGCTTTCATACCAACACAATCTTGACCCCAGGAGGTTGGTGGCATCTTAATTAGGGAGGACTGGCTTGTGGTAATGACTGGAGCGGAATCAGTGGAATGGTATCAAATACATCAAACATGGTTTCCATGGTTTCCGTGTGTTTGATGCCATTCCATTCACTCCGTTCCAGCCATTATTATGAGCCCTCCTCCCCTCAGCAGCCTCCACTGATCATGTCTGGTGCTGTATGACAAGTGTGGTCTTACCCAGGTCAAAGTCATTCAGTATGACAAGCATGGTCTTACCCAGGTCAAAGTCATTCAGTATGACAAGCGTGGTCTTACCCAGGTCAAAGTCATTCAGTATGACAAGCGTGGTCTTACCCAGGTCAAAGTCATTCAGTATGACAAGCGTGGTCTTACCCAGGTCAAAGTCATTCAGTATGACAAGCGTGGTCTTACCCAGGTCAAAGTCATTCAGTATGACAAGCATGGTCTTACCCAGGTCAAAGTCATTCAGTATGACAAGCATGGTCTTACCCAGGTCAAAGTCATTCAGTATGACAAGCATGGTCTTACCCAGGTCAAAGTCATTCAGTATGACAAGCGTGGTCTTACCCAGGTCAAAGTCATTCAGTATGACAAGCGTGGTCTTACCCAGGTCAAAGTCATTCAGTATGACAAGCGTGGTCTTACCCAGGTCAAAGTCATTCAGTATGACAAGCGTGGTCTTACCCAGGTCAAAGTCATTCAGTATGACAAGCATGGTCTTACCCAGGTCAAAGTCATTCAGTATGACAAGCATGGTCTTACCCAGGTCAAAGTCATTCAGTATGACAAGCGTGGTCTTACCCAGGTCAAAGTCATTCAGTATGACAAGCGTGGTCTTACCCAGGTCAAAGTCATTCAGTATGACAAGCGTGGTCTTACCCAGGTCAAAGTCATTCAGTATGACAAGTGTGGTCTTACCCAGGTCAAAGTCATTCAGTATGACAAGCGTGGTCTTACCCAGGTCAAAGTCATTCAGTATGACAAGCGTGGTCTTACCCAGGTCAAAGTCATTCAGTATGACAAGTGTGGTCTTACCCAGGTCAAAGTCATTCAGTATGACAAGCATGGTCTTACCCAGGTCAAAGTCATTCAGTATGACAAGCGTGGTCTTACCCAGGTCAAAGTCATACATGCAGTAGGTCATGAGGACATCGTGCAGCAGAATCAGTCCTGGGTTGTCTGGTCCTTCATAGAAAGTGTTGGTCCTATCTGTCCTGTTCACGTCTTTCTCTGTGGAGGAAATCAACACAGTCAGAGACCTTAGAATCAGAATCTCCTTTATTCACCAAATACATTTGCATGTAGAGGATTTGACTACATTTGACTCTAGACAATAACAGACTAAATATATAGATGTAGAATTTACTCAATCCATCGTGACTGACTGACCGACAGTCTTCAGACAAAGTTTCTGTCCTGTTTACTTCTTTCTCTGTAGAGTGAACTAAGAGCCACCAGGGTCAGTATTCATAAAGAGTAGGAGGGTCTTTCTCTGTAGAGGGAACTAACAGCCACCAGGGTCAGTATTCATAAAGAGTAGGAGGGTCTTTCTCTGTAGAGGGAACTAACAGCCACCAGTATTCATAAAGAGTAGGAGGGTCTTTCTCTGTAGAGGGAACTAACAGCCACCAGGGTCAGTATTCATAAAGAGTAGGAGGGTCTTTCTCTGTAGAGGGAACTAACAGCCACCAGGGTCAGTATTCATAAAGAGTAGGAGGGTCTTTCTCTGTAGAGGGAACTAACAGCCACCAGGGTCAGTATTCATAAAGAGTAGGAGGGTCTTTCTCTGTAGAGGGAACTAACAGCCACCAGGGTCAGTATTCATAAAGAGTAGGAGGGTCTTTCTCTGTAGAGGGAACTAACAGCCACCAGGGTCAGTATTCATAAAGAGTAGGAGGGTCTTTCTCTGTAGAGGGAACTAACAGCCACCAGTATTCATAAAGAGTAGGAGGGTCTTTCTCTGTAGAGGGAACTAACAGCCACCAGGGTCAGTATTCATAAAGAGTAGGAGGGTCTTTCTCTGTAGAGTGAACTAACAGCCACCAGGGTCAGTATTCATAAAGAGTAGGAGGGTCTTTCTCTGTAGAGGGAACTAACAGCCACCAGTATTCATAAAGAGTAGGAGGGTCTTTCTCTGTAGAGGGAACTAACAGCCACCAGTATTCATAAAGAGTAGGAGGGTCTTTCTCTGTAGAGTGAACTAACAGCCACCAGTATTCATAAAGAGTAGGAGGGTCTTTCTCTGTAGAGGGAACTAACAGCCACCAGTATTCATAAAGAGTAGGAGGGTCTTTCTCTGTTGAGGGAACTAACAGCCACCAGTATTCATAAAGAGTAGGAGGGTCTTTCTCTGTAGAGGGAACTAACAGCCACCAGGGTCAGTATTCATAAAGAGTAGGAGGGTCTTTCTCTGTAGAGGGAACTAACAGCCACCAGTATTCATAAAGAGTAGGAGGGTCTTTCTCTGTAGAGGGAACTAACAGCCACCAGGGTCAGTATTCATAAAGAGTAGGAGGGTCTTTCTCTGTAGAGGGAACTAACAGCCACCAGTATTCATAAAGAGTAGGAGGGTCTTTCTCTGTAGAGGGAACTAACAGCCACCAGTATTCATAAAGAGTAGGAGGGTCTTTCTCTGTAGAGGGAACTAACAGCCACCAGTATTCATAAAGAGTAGGAGGGTCTTTCTCTGTAGAGGGAACTAACAGCCACCAGTATTCATAAAGAGTAGGAGGGTCTTTCTCTGTAGAGGGAACTAACAGCCACCAGTATTCATAAAGAGTAGGAGGGTCTTTCTCTGTAGAGGGAACTAACAGCCACCAGGGTCAGTATTCATAAAGAGTAGGAGGGTCTTTCTCTGTAGAGGGAACTAACAGCCACCAGTATTCATAAAGAGTAGGAGGGTCTTTCTCTGTTGAGGGAACTAACAGCCACCAGGGTCAGTATTCATAAAGAGTAGGAGGGTCTTTCTCTGTAGAGGGAACTAACAGCCACCAGTATTCATAAAGAGTAGGAGGGTCTTTCTCTGTTGAGGGAACTAACAGCCACCAGGGTCAGTATTCATAAAGAGTAGGAGGGTCTTTCTCTGTAGAGGGAACTAACAGCCACCAGGGTCAGTATTCATAAAGAGTAGGAGGGTCTTTCTCTGTAGAGGGAACTAACAGCCACCAGTATTCATAAAAAGTAGGAGGGTCTTTCTCTGTAGAGGGAACTAACAGCCACCAGGGTCAGTATTCATAAAGAGTAGGAGGGTCTTTCTCTGTAGAGGGAACTAACAGCCACCAGTATTCATAAAGAGTAGGAGGGTCTTTCTCTGTAGAGGGAACTAACAGCCACCAGGGTCAGTATTCATAAAGAGTAGGAGGGTCTTTCTCTGTAGAGGGAACTAACAGCCACCAGTATTCATAAAGAGTAGGAGGGTCTTTCTCTGTAGAGTGAACTAACAGCCACCAGTATTCATAAAGAGTAGGAGGGTCTTTCTCTGTAGAGTGAACTAACAGCCACCAGGGTCAGTATTCATAAAGAGTAGGAGGGTCTTTCTCTGTAGAGGGAACTAACAGCCACCAGGGTCAGTATTCATAAAGAGTAGGAGGGTCTTTCTCTGTAGAGGGAACTAACAGCCACCAGGGTCAGTATTCATAAAGAGTAGGAGGGTCTTTCTCTGTAGAGGGAACTAACAGCCACCAGTATTCATAAAGAGTAGGAGGGTCTTTCTCTGTAGAGGGAACTAACAGCCACCAGTATTCATAAAGAGTAGGAGGGTCTTTCTCTGTAGAGGGAACTAACAGCCACCAGTATTCATAAAGAGTAGGAGGGTCTTTCTCTGTTGAGGGAACTAACAGCCACCAGTATTCATAAAGAGTAGGAGGGTCTTTCTCTGTTGAGGGAACTAACAGCCACCAGGGTCAGTATTCATAAATAGTAGGAGGGTCTTTCTCTGTAGAGTGAACTAACAGCCACCAGTATTCATAAAGAGTAGGAGGGTCTTTCTCTGTAGAGGGAACTAACAGCCACCAGTATTCATAAAGAGTAGGAGGGTCTTTCTCTGTAGAGGGAACTAACAGCCACCAGTATTCATAAAGAACATAATGAGTCAGATGACATGGACAGAAGGAACCTGATCATAGATCAGTAACTCCAACTCAGAGACACTTTATGAATACAGGCCCTGACTTCACCACACATCTTGTCTGCCTGATTGTCCTTAGACAAAAAGTTTACTACCAGGAGTTGAAATCAGAAATGAAACCAGCAGCACTTCAACAGTTCAGCATTGCTCCGTGCCAGCCGCCTCTCATTTCCATATTCATTTCAGTTGACATTTACAGAGAGCACACAACTCTAACCCTGTTACAACCGCAGCCTCATTTCAATCCTTTGAATAGAAGGGGAGGGGGGGGACAGACTCAGAGAGGGATAGAGAGAATAAAGAGACAGAGAGAACAGAAATGCCAAGTCCATTGAGGAGCCAGCCAGATCCAGTATGGATCATTCCTCAACGATCAGGAGGAGATGAGATCCCATTACCTGGCTGACATGGGCCCTGTCCCAAATGACAACCTACTCCCCATTTAGTGCACATAGGGCTCAGGACAAAAGTAGTGCACTATATCTAGGGTATAAGATGTCATTTGGGACGCAACATGGGGCTGGGTTCTACAGGCTGACGATGCTGATGGAATATTGAATAAATAAAACATGGGGTTGATCCGATGGGAGCCAGATTGATTCCAGGCCCAGCTCAGTCTTCAAGTAGCTAAACTAGGAATGGTGTCACACTTTGTTTCAAATGGTTTTGCTGAGCAGTTTGGGGTGAGACCCAGACAAATGTGGACAACTTTTGTTCTTCCCTGGCTGGGGGGGGAAGTTAAGTTGCTGACTGAGGCTGTTGGAACAAGGAGTCTAACTCATTAACATATTGGAAAGGTCTCCTGTTTGTCACAGCGCCCGTTGTTCAAACCACATAACCATCCTACTGTCAGACCAATAGAATCAAATAGAATACAACTGTTGTCCATCGGTTAGAAGGGAAAACTGGCTTCTGGCTTCCCCAACAACCCACAGACAGAGCCCCCCCACAGACAGAGCCCCCCCCCCCAGACAGAGCCCAAGGGTCAGCAGCAGCGCCCCTGGATGAAGAGGAATCGTGGGGGGTTAAGTCCCTTGATCAAGGGCACAATGACAGGATATGTTACACGGGATGAAAGCCTTTTGGCTGCTGGTCTAACCGCCAGGCTATTATCTGGTGACTAACATTCTGTTAGAAGTGATGATGATGATGGTGATGACCTATTAGACTCCTGACTAACATTCTGTTAGAAGTGATGATGATGATGATTACCTATTAGACTCCTAACATTCTGTTAGAAGTGATGATGATGATGATTACCTATTAGACTCCTGACTAACATTCTGTTAGAAGTGATGATGATTACCTATTAGACTCCTGACTAACATTCTGTTAGAAGTGATGATGATGATGATTACCTATTAGACTCCTGACTAACATTCTGTTAGAAGTGATGATGATGATGATTACCTATTAGACTCCTGACTAACATTCTGTTAGAAGTGATGATGATGATGATTACCTATTAGACTCCTGACTAACATTCTGTTAGAAGTGATGATGATGATGATTACCTATTAGACTCCTGACTAACATTCTGTTAGAAGTGATGATGATGATGATTACCTATTAGACTCCTGACTAACATTCTGTTAGAAGTGATGATGATGATGATTACCTATTAGACTCCTGACTAACATTCTGTTAGAAGTGATGATGATTACCTATTAGACTCCTGACTAACATTCTGTTAGAAGTGATGATGATGATGGTGATTACCTATTAGACTCCTAACATTCTGTTAGAAGTGATGATGATGATTACCTATTAGACTCCTGACAAACATTCTGTTAGAAGTGATGATGATGATGATTACCTATTAGACTCCTAACATTCTGTTAGAAGTGATGATGATGATTACCTATTAGACTCCTGACTAACATTCTGTTAGAAGTGATGATGATGGTGATTACCTATTAGACTCCTAACATTCTGTTAGAAGTGATGATGATGGTGATTACCTATTAGACTCCTGACTAACATTCTGTTAGAAGTGATGATGATGATGATTACCTATTAGACTCCTGACTAACATTCTGTTAGAAGTGATGATGATGGTGATGATTACCTATTAGACTCCTGACTAACATTCTGTTAGAAGTGATGATGATGATTACCTATTAGACTCCTGACTAACATTCTGTTAGAAGTGATGATGATGATGATTACCTATTAGACTCCTGACTAACATTCTGTTAGAAGTGATGATGATGGTGATTACCTATTAGACTCCTGACTAACATTCTGTTAGAAGTGATGATGATGATGATTACCTATTAGACTCCTGACTAACATTCTGTTAGAAGTGATGATGATGATTACCTATTAGACTCCTGACTAACATTCTGTTAGAAGTGATGATGATGATGGTGATTACCTATTAGACTCCTGACTAACATTCTGTTAGAAGTGATGATGATGATTACCTATTAGACTCCTGACTAACATTCTGTTAGAAGTGATGATGATGATGATTACCTATTAGACTCCTGACTAACATTCTGTTAGAAGTGATGATGGTGATTACCTATTAGACTCCTGACTAACATTCTGTTAGAAGTGATGATGATGATGATTACCTATTAGACTCCTGACTAACATTCTGTTAGAAGTGATGATGATGATGATTACCTATTAGACTCCTGACTAACATTCTGTTAGAAGTGATGATGATGATGATTACCTATTAGACTCCTGACTAACATTCTGTTAGAAGTGATGATGATTACCTATTAGACTCGTGACTAACATTCTGTTAGAAGTGATGATGATGATGATTACCAATTAGACTCCTGACTAACATTCTGTTAGAAGTGATGATGATGGTGATTACCTATTAGACTCCTGACTAACATTCTGTTAGAAGTGATGATGATGGTGATTACCTATTAGACTCCTGACTAACATTCTGTTAGAAGTGATGATGGTGGTGATTACCTATTAGACTCCTGACTAACATTCTGTTAGAAGTGATGATGATGATGGTGATTACCTATTAGACTCCTGACTAACATTCTGTTAGAAGTGATGATGATGATGATTACCTATTAGACTCCTGACTAACATTCTGTTAGAAGTGATGATGATGATGGTGATTACCTATTAGACTCCTGACTAACATTCTGTTAGAAGTGATGATGATTACCTATTAGACTCCTGACTAACATTCTGTTAGAAGTGATGATGGTGGTGATTACCAATTAGACTCCTGACTAACATTCTGTTAGAAGTGATGATGATGATTACCTATTAGACTCCTGACTAACATTCTGTTAGAAGTGATGGTGATGATGATTACCTATTAGACTCCTGACTAACATTCTGTTAGAAGTGATGATGATTACCTATTAGACTCCTGACTAACATTCTGTTAGAAGTGATGATGATGATGATTACCTATTAGACTCCTGACTAACATTCTGTTAGAAGTGATGATGATTACCTATTAGACTCCTGACTAACATTCTGTTAGAAGTGATGATGATGGTGATTACCTATTAGACTCCTGACTAACATTCTGTTAGAAGTGATGATGATGATGATTACCAATTAGACTCCTGACTAACATTCTGTTAGAAGTGATGATGATGGTGATTACCTATTAGACTCCTGACTAACATTCTGTTAGAAGTGATGATGATGATGATTACCTATTAGACTCCTGACTAACATTCTGTTAGAAGTGATGATGATTACCTATTAGACTCGTGACTAACATTCTGTTAGAAGTGATGATGATGATGATTACCAATTAGACTCCTGACTAACATTCTGTTAGAAGTGATGATGATGGTGATTACCTATTAGACTCCTGACTAACATTCTGTTAGAAGTGATGATGATGGTGATTACCTATTAGACTCCTGACTAACATTCTGTTAGAAGTGATGATGATGATGATTACCAATTAGACTCCTGACTAACATTCTGTTAGAAGTGATGATGATGATTACCTATTAGACTCCTGACTAACATTCTGTTAGAAGTGATGATGATGATTACCTATTAGACTCCTGACTAACATTCTGTTAGAAGTGATGGTGATTACCTATTAGACTCCTGACTAACATTCTGTTAGAAGTGATGATGATGATGGTGATTACCTATTAGACTCCTGACTAACATTCTGTTAGAAGTGATGATGATGATGATTACCAATTAGACTCCTGACTAACATTCTGTTAGAAGTGATGATGATGGTGATTACCTATTAGACTCCTGACTAACATTCTGTTAGAAGTGATGATGATGATGATTACCTATTAGACTCCTGACTAACATTCTGTTAGAAGTGATGATGGTGATTACCTATTAGACTCCTGACTAACATTCTGTTAGAAGTGATGATGATGATTACCTATTAGACTCCTGACTAACATTCTGTTAGAAGTGATGATGATGATTACCTATTAGACTCCTGACTAACATTCTGTTAGAAGTGATGATGATGATTACCTATTAGACTCCTGACTAACATTCTGTTAGAAGTGATGATGATGATTACCTATTAGACTCCTGACTAACATTCTGTTAGAAGTGATGATGATTACCTATTAGACTCCTGACTAACATTCTGTTAGAAGTGATGATGATGATGGTGATTACCTATTAGACTCCTGACTAACATTCTGTTAGAAGTGATGATGATGATGATTACCAATTAGACTCTTGACTAACATTCTGTTAGAAGTGATGATGATGGTGATTACCTATTAGACTCCTGTGGTCTCTAAACATGCTGTTGTGTTTCTCCTGCTCCTCACTCACTGACTTCCACTGGAGCTTCATACGGAAGTACTCATCCCTGAGGAAAGAGGATGAGAAGAGAGGGGGAATAAGAACTCATCCCTGAGAAGAGAGGATGAGAAGAGAGGATGAGAAGAGAGGGAATAGGTACTCATCCCTGAGGAAAGAGGATGAAAAGAGAGGGGGAATAAGAACTCATCCCTGAGAAGAGAGGATGAGAAGAGAGGATGAGAAGAGAGGGAATAGGTACTCATCCCTGAGGAAAGAGGATGAGAAGAGAGGGGGAATAAGAACTCATCCCTGAGAAGAGAGGATGAGAAGAGAGGATGAGAAGAGAGGGAATAGGTACTCATCCCTGAGAAGATAGGGAATAGGTACTCATCCCTGAGAATAGAGGATGAGAAGAGAGGATGAGAAGAGAGGGAATAGGTACTCATCCCTGAGAATAGAGGATGAGAAGAGAGGATGAGAAGAGAGGGAATAGGTACTCATCCCTGAGAAGATAGGGAATAGGTACTCATCCCTGAGGGAAGAGGATGAGAAGAGAGGATGAGAAGAGAGGGAATAGGTACTCATCCCTGAGAAGATAGGGAATAGGTACTCATCCCTGAGAAGAGAGGGAATAGGTACTCATCCCTGAGGGAAGAGGATGAGAAGAGAGGATGAGAAGAGAGGGAATAGGTACTCATCCCTGAGAAGATAGGGAATAGGTACTCATCCCTGAGAAGAGAGGGAATAGGTACTCATCCCTGAGGGAAGAGAGGAAAGTAAAGGAGTGAGACGACGGGGAATATTTCACATATGACATTAGTGATAGGGGGGGGGGGAAATAGATAGTTACATATCGCAATATTACTTTGGACCATATTATAGATACCTTGATTTTGCTAGGTAGCGCTAGTTCGCTTTACCTGTGCCAAAACACTGGTCTTTTTCATCCTATAGCTTGTTCTCCCATCTTATTTTTAAAAGCCCAGTGCAGTCAAAATCTTGATTTCTGTCTTTTAAATATATTCCCACACTATGAAGTTGGAATAATATTGTGAAAATGATAGACATTTTCGCGTAAGAGCTGTTTGAAAAGACCGCCTGAAATTTCCGTCTGTTTTGGTGGGATGGAGTTTTGGCCTTAAATTAGTTAATAGACCAATAAGAAAGAGAGTTCCAAACCTCTCTGCCAATAACAGCAAGTTTTCAGTTTTCCCCTCCCCACTCAGACTACTTAAAAAAAACAGTTGCATTGGACCTTTTAAATAGTGACCCAACATGTTTTCAGCACTTATTTCCATAACTGATCAAAACTAATTTTCTCATCGTCTTTCTACAGCAGACAATTAGTTAGCAATATGTTTGGAACATCAAATCGCAAATATCGAATCGTAATACATATAGAATCAGCACATAAGTATCTTGATCATATCGTATTGAGGTCTCTGACAATTCCCAGCCCTAATCTCATTTAGGGTGTGTTGACTGTGTGGCGTTTAAACAGAATAGTATGGACCACTTTACTTCCCTTGAACTGGTTTTCAACATAACCGGGTGCTGAGCTATGAGAACTAGTACTCTCTTCATACTGTGCTCACAACGCCATCTGAACAGAAACATTTGTTTTCAAACTGAAATGTATTAGCCATTCTTAAATACAAGTTACATTACTTGTAAATGTAAAGCTTACTGATTCATAAAACGTTGTGAGGATCTCTCTACGAGCATAAAGACAACATGAAGTGAGAGTTGTTGGGTTTTCCTATCCTAGTATTATATCAACAGAGCTGTTATGATGCAGATCTGACAGAGAGCATGTGTCAACCATGGAGGAGCGCCCGGTCTCCTAATGAGTAGGAGTGTCTCTGACGTTTTCCTCCCAGTCTCCTAATGAGTAGGAGTGTCTCTGACGTTTTCCTCCCAGTCTCCTAATGAGTAGGAGTGTCTCTGACGTTTTCCTCCCAGTCTCCTAATGAGTAGGAGTGTCTCTGACGTTTTCCTCCCAGTCTCCTAATGAGTAGGAGTCTCTCTCTGACGTTTTCCTCCCAGTCTCCTAATGAGTAGGAGTGTCTCTCTGACGTTTTCCTCCCAGTCTCCTAATGAGTAGGAGTGTCTCTGACGTTTTCCTCCCAGTCTCCTAATGAGTAGGAGTGTCTCTGACGTTTTCCTCCCAGTCTCCTAATGAGTAGGAGTGTCTCTGACGTTTTCCTCCCAGTCTCCTAATGAGTAGGAGTGTCTCTGACGTTTTCCTCCCAGTCTCCTAATGAGTAGGAGTGTCTCTGACGTTTTCCTCCCAGTCTCCTAATGAGTAGGAGTGTCTCTGACGTTTTCCTCCCAGTCTCCTAATGAGTAGGAGTGTCTCTGACGTTTTCCTCCCAGTCTCCTAATGAGTAGGAGTGTCTCTGACGTTTTCCTCCCAGTCTCCTAATGAGTAGGAGTGTCTCTGACGTTTTCCTCCCAGTCTCCTAATGAGTAGGAGTGTCTCTGACGTTTTCCTCCCAGTCTCCTAATGAGTAGGAGTGTGTCTTACGTTTTCCTCCTGGTCAGACGACTCCTCTCCTCCTGGGTGCTCTCCCAGGGGAAGTAGCCCAGTAGAAACTTCCATCCCTCCTTCCTCAACACATGACACAGACCCTAGGAGGGAAGGAGAGACAGAAAGAGGGATGGGGGAGAGAGAGAAAGTAAGAGAGGAGAGACGAACAGCTTTTATTTCCACAGTCCTACAGTAAGTAACAAACAAAAACAGGCCTAACAGAGCTATTTCAGTTTCAACTCAGCCTTCGACTTCCAACTGTTGCGTCAGAGAGAGAGCGATGTCGGGAGACAAAACAATCTCTGAAAAGCGGCTGACCCCCACTTTTATATCCGTCATGTAGAGACTACAGAGAGGCATCAGATACTGCCTTTAATGAGTGTTCTGCCTCACTGCTCAAGGCCATACTCACAATGCAGTATGGATGAGCTACTGTAGCTAGCTCTGTCAAGGATGAACAGTATATGTAGGAATTAAAAGCACTGATGGGTTTGTGCTGTTGCTACTCTCTTAATTAACAGCAGAGGGCGTGTGTGTGGTGTGTGTGTGAGACACAGAGACTGTCCCGTTTGATCATGTGTTTCAGTGTGTTATATCCTGCTGTATTTAGTTGGTTCCTGGTGTTTCAGTGTGTTATATCCTGGTGTTTCAATGTGTTATATCCTGGTGTTTCAGTGTGTTATATCCTGCTGTATTTAGTTGGTTCCTGGTGTTTCAGTGTGTTATATCCTGCTGTATTTAGTTGGTTCCTGGTGTTTCAGTGTGTTATATCCTGCTGTATTTAGTTGGTTCCTGGTGTTTCAGTGTGTTATATCCTGCTGTATTTAGTTGGTTCCTGGTGTTTCAGTGTGTTACATCATGCTGTATTTTGTTGGTTCCTGGTGTTTCAGTGTGTTATATCCTGCTGTATTTAGTTGGTTCCTGGTGTTTCAGTGTGTTATATCATACTGTCGTTAGTTGGTTCCTGGTGTTTCAGTGTGTTATAATCCTGGTGTTTCAGTGTGTTATATCCTGCTGTATTTAGTTGGTTCCTGGTGTTTCAGTGTGTTATATCCTGCTGTATTTAGTTGGTTCCTGGTGTTTCAGTGTGTTATATCCTGCTGTATTTAGTTGGTTCCTGGTGTTTCAGTGTGTTATATCCTGCTGTATTTAGTTGGTTCCTGGTGTTTCAGTGTGTTATAATCCTGGTGTTTCAGTGTGTTATAATCCTGGTGTTTCAGTGTGTTATAATCCTGGTGTTTCAGTGTGTTATATCCTGCTGTATTTAGTTGGTTCCTGGTGTTTCAGTGTGTTATAATCATGCTGTATTTAGTTGGTTCCTGGTGTTTCAGTGTGTTATAATCCTGGTGTTTCAGTGTGTTATATCCTGCTGTATTTAGTTGGTTCCTGGTGTTTCAGTGTGTTATATCCTGCTGTATTTAGTTGGTTCCTGGTGTTTCAGTGTGTTATATCCTGCTGTATTTAGTTGGTTCCTGGTGTTTCAGTATTTTACATCATACTGTCGTTAGTTGGTTCCTGGTGTTTCAGTGTGTTATATCCTGCTGTATTTAGTTGGTTCCTGGTGTTTCAGTGTGTTATAATCCTGGTGTTTCAGTGTGTTATAATCCTGGTGTTTCAGTGTGTTATAATCCTGCTGTATTTAGTTGGTTCCTGGTGTTTCAGTGTGTTATAATCCTGGTGTTTCAGTGTGTTATAATCCTGGTGTTTCAGTGTGTTATATCCTGCTGTATTTAGTTGGTTCCTGGTGTTTCAGTGTGTTATATCCTGCTGTATTTTGTTGGTTCCTGGTGTTTCAGTGTGTTATATCCTGCTGTATTTAGTTGGTTCCTGGTGTTTCAGTGTGTTATATCCTGCTGTATTTAGTTGGTTCCTGGTGTTTCAGTGTGTTACATCATACTGTCGTTAGTTGGTTCCTGGTGTTTCAGTGTGTTATATCCTGCTGTATTTAGTTGGTTCCTGGTGTTTCAGTGTGTTATATCCTGCTGTATTTAGTTGGTTCCTGGTGTTTCAGTGTGTTATAATCCTGCTGTATTTAGTTGGTTCCTGGTGTTTCAGTGTGTTATATCCTGCTGTATTTAGTTGGTTCCTGGTGTTTCAGTGTGTTACATCATACTGTCGTTAGTTGGTTCCTGGTGTTTCAGTGTGTTATATCCTGGTGTTTCAGTGTGTTATAATCCTGGTGTTTCAGTGTGTTATAATCCTGGTGTTTCAGTGTGTTATAATCCTGGTGTTTCAGTGTGTTATAATCATGCTGTATTTAGTTGGTTCCTGGTGTTTCAGTGTGTTATATCCTGCTGTATTTTGTTGGTTCCTGGTGTTTCAGTATTTTACATCATACTGTCGTTAGTTGGTTCCTGGTGTTTCAATGTGTTATATCCTGGTGTTTCAGTGTGTTATATTGTGCTGTATTTTGTTGGTTCCTGGTGTTTCAGTATTTTACATCATACTGTCGTTAGTTGGTTCCTGGTGTTTCAGTGTGTTATAATCCTGGTGTTTCAGTGTGTTATAATCCTGGTGTTTCAGTGTGTTATATCCTGCTGTATTTTGTTGGTTCCTGGTGTTTCAGTATTTTACATCATACTGTCGTTAGTTGGTTCCTGGTGTTTCAATGTGTTATATCCTGGTGTTTCAGTGTGTTATATTGTGCTGTATTTAGTTGGTTCCTGGTGTTTCAGTGTGTTATATCATGCTGTATTTAGTTGGTTCCTGGTGTTTCAGTGTGTTATATCCTGCTGTATTTAGTTGGTTCCTGGTGTTTCAGTGTGTTATATCCTGGTGTTTCAGTGTGTTATAATCCTGCTGTATTTAGTTGGTTCCTGGTGTTTCAGTGTGTTATATCCTGCTGTATTTAGTTGGTTCCTGGTGTTTCAGTGTGTTATATCCTGCTGTATTTAGTTGGTTCCTGGTGTTTCAGTGTGTTATATCCTGCTGTATTTTGTTGGTTCCTGGTGTTTCAGTGTGTTATATCCTGCTGTATTTAGTTGGTTCCTGGTGTTTCAGTGTGTTATATCCTGCTGTATTTAGTTGGTTCCTGGTGTTTCAGTGTGTTACATCATACTGTCGTTAGTTGGTTCCTGGTGTTTCAGTGTGTTATATCCTGCTGTATTTAGTTGGTTCCTGGTGTTTCAGTGTGTTATAATCCTGGTGTTTCAGTGTGTTATAATCCTGGTGTTTCAGTGTGTTATAATCCTGGTGTTTCAGTGTGTTATATCCTGCTGTATTTTGTTGGTTCCTGGTGTTTCAGTATTTTACATCATACTGTCGTTAGTTGGTTCCTGGTGTTTCAGTGTGTTATAATCCTGGTGTTTCAGTGTGTTATATCCTGGTGTTTCAGTGTGTTATAATCCTGCTGTATTTAGTTGGTTCCTGGTGTTTCAGTGTGTTATATCCTGGTGTTTCAGTGTGTTATATCCTGCTGTATTTAGTTGGTTCCTGGTGTTTCAGTGTGTTATATCCTGCTGTATTTAGTTGGTTCCTGGTGTTTCAGTGTGTTACATCATACTGTCGTTAGTTGGTTCCTGGTGTTTCAGTGTGTTATATCCTGCTGTATTTAGTTGGTTCCTGGTGTTTCAGTGTGTTATAATCCTGGTGTTTCAGTGTGTTATAATCCTGGTGTTTCAGTGTGTTATAATCCTGGTGTTTCAGTGTGTTATATCCTGCTGTATTTTGTTGGTTCCTGGTGTTTCAGTATTTTACATCATACTGTCGTTAGTTGGTTCCTGGTGTTTCAGTGTGTTATAATCCTGGTGTTTCAGTGTGTTATATCCTGGTGTTTCAGTGTGTTATAATCCTGCTGTATTTAGTTGGTTCCTGGTGTTTCAGTGTGTTATATCCTGCTGTATTTAGTTGGTTCCTGGTGTTTCAGTGTGTTATATCCTGCTGTATTTAGTTGGTTCCTGGTGTTTCAGTGTGTTATATCATGCTGTATTTAGTTGGTTCCTGGTGTTTCAGTGTGTTATATCCTGCTGTATTTTGTTGGTTCCTGGTGTTTGTGTGTTATATTGTGCTGTATTTTGTTGGTTCCTGGTGTTTCAGTATGTTACATCATACTGTCGTTAGTTGGTTCCTGGCACCACATTTGACGTGTTCCTTACCCCTTTGAATATGGTCTGTTTGAGGTGTGAGATGTTCCTCATGCGTCCCTCAGGGTCCATGTTGGTGTTCCACTCCTCCGCCCCAACAGGCTCCCTACGCCGGACCGTTGGCCGCACGCCAAGATCAATCTACCAGGACAGGACAGATAGGGAGAGTATGGAAATACTGCATTAACTACGCATGGTACTGCTACACCAATAACACACTATAGAGAGAGAGAGGGAGGGGACTGATATCAAATTAGCAAAATACCTTGTCAAAATCTAAGAATTTAAACAAAGAAAGACATTAACAATGTAAAGACTCAGTGACCACAGCCTGGCTATCGAGACAGGATGCCATAGAAAACATGGAAGGTCAGACTCAGTGACTATAGCCTGACCATAGAGACAGGATGCCATAGAAAAACATGGAAGGTCAGACTCAGTGACCGCAGCCTGGCTATCGAGACAGGATGCCATAGAAAACATGGAAGGTCAGACTCAGTGACCGCAGCCTGGCCATAGAGACAGGATGCCATAGAAAACATGGAAGGTCAGACTCAGTGACTGCAGCCTGGCCATAGAGACAGGATGCCATAGAAAACATGGAAGGTCAGACTCAGTGACCGCAGCCTGGCCATAGAGACAGGATGCCATAGAAAACATGGAAGGTCAGACTCAGTGACCGCAGCCTGGCCATAGAGACAGGATGCCATAGAAAACATGGAAGGTCAGACTCAGTGACTATAGCCTGGCCATAGAGACAGGATGCCATAGAAAAACATGGAAGGTCAGACTCAGTGACCACAGCCTGGCCATAGAGACAGGACACCATAGAAAACATGGAAGGTCAGACTCAGTGACTATAGCCTGACCATAGAAACAGGACACCATAGAAAACATGGAAGGTCAGACTCAGTGACTATAGCCTGACCATAGAGACACCATAGAAAACATGGAAGGTCAGACTCAGTGACTATAGCCTGACCATAGAGACACCATAGAAAACATGGAAGGTCAGACTCAGTGACTATAGCCTGACCATAGAGACACCATAGAAAACATGGAAGGTCAGACTCAGTGACCACAGCCTGACCATAGAGACACCATAGAAAACATGGAAGGTCAGACTCAGTGACCACAGCCTGGCCATAGAGACACCATAGAAAACATGGAAGGTCAGACTCAGTGACCACAGCCTGGCCATAGAGACACCATAGAAAACATGGAAGGTCAGACTCAGTGACCACAGCCTGACCATAGAGACACCATAGAAAACATGGAAGGTCAGACTCAGTGACCACAGCCTGGCCATAGAGACACCATAGAAAACATGGAAGGTCAGACTCAGTGACCACAGCCTGGCCATAGAGACACCATAGAAAACATGGAAGGTCAGACTCAGTGACCACAGCCTGACCATAGAGACACCATAGAAAACATGGAAGGTCAGACTCAGTGACCACAGCCTGGCCATAGAGACACCATAGAAAACAAGCTGGTCCTGGGGCTCTTTACACAAACAGACCCCACAGAGCCCCAGGACATCAACACAATTAGACCCAACCAAATCATGAGAAAACAAAAAGATGATCATTTTCAATGTGTCAAGTAATTAACAAAAAAACAGAGCAAACTAGAATGCTATTTTGCCCTAAACAGTGAGTACACAGTTGCAGAAAAAGAGGTGGAAACTGAGGTGCACTTCCTAACCTCCTGCCAAATGTATGACCATACTAGAGAGACATATTTCCCTCAGATCACACAAATCCACAAACCCAATTTTGATAAAGTCCCATATCTACTGGGTGAAATACCACAGTGTGCCATCACAGCAACAAGATTTGTGACCTGTTGCCACAAGAAAAGGGCAACCAGTGAAGAACAAACACCATTGTAAATACAACCCATATTTAAGTTTATTTATTTTCCCTTCTGTATTTTAACCATTTGTACATCATTACAACACTGTATATAGACATATGTTTACTGTAAATTGTTAATTATCTATTTCACTTGCTTTGGCAATGTTAACATATGTTTCCCATGCCAATAAAGCCCTTAAACTGAACAGAGAGACCAGACAGACCAGACAGGATAAGGGGTGTCAAGTCCAACTCATGAGGGTCACGACCCCCATTGAAATCCAACAAAAACCCAAGCTTAAATGGAAATCATTTAAAAAGCTATTTCAAGTGTGTGTGTATATGTCACATATAACTCTGTGTCCAGTACTAGCCTACACACATGTCCAATTGACAGCTGTGTGATGGTCTGTTTGCCAGGCCAACAACCTGGTACAATACCGTAGCTACTACATTCTGTCCTCATTTCAGCCACTTAAGTCAATTGAACAGTTCTGCTCAGAGAGATAGAGATAGAAGAAGCGGATCCAGCCAGGAAGAAAGACTAACTAAAGCCTAAGCTACGAAGCGGAGAACTGTTTCCATGGGGACAGGGCTGATAAGGGGGGGGGGGGGAGAAGGATGGACTGTAAATAGGAGTCAATAATTCATGAGCTTTGTGATAAGCAGGGATGTGTGTGTGTGTGTGTGTGTGTGTGTGTGTGTGCAGCACCATAACTATCCAACATCCAGCCAGCCAATACACAAGATAGCGCTATTTTGTTACGCCTTCATTGGAAAATAACTAGGAAGAGATTTAGGAATATCTTTTCTCATGTCAGTGAAAATATTTTGCTGAAGGTGTGGGTTGTATAAACAGAACAAGAGAGAGTCCACGAAGCTCCTACATACAGTGGATTCAGAAAGTACTCAGACCCCTTGACTTTCTCCACATTGTTACGTTACAGCCTTATTCTAAAATGGATCATATCATTTTTTCCCCCCGTCATCAATCTATACACAATACCCCATAATGACAAAGCAAAAACAAGTCTTTACATTTTTTGAAAAAAATATTATAAAAAATAAAACACTGAAATATGACATTTCTATAAGTATTCAGACCCTTCACTCCGTACTTTGTTGAAGCATCTTTGTCAGCAATTACAGCCTTGAGTCTTCTTGGGTATGAAGCTACAAGCTTGGCACACCTGTATTTGGGGAGTTCCTCCCATTCTTCTCTGCAGATCCTCTCAAGCTCTGTCATGTTCGATGGGGAGCGTCGCTGCACAGATATTTTCAGGTCTCTCCAGAGATGTCTGGGCTCTGGCTGGGCCACTCAGACATTGAGACTTGTCCCGAAGACACTCCTGCATTGTCATGGCTGTGTGCTTATGGGTCGTCCTGTTGGAAGGTGAACCTTCGCCCCAGTCTGAGGTCCCTGCCACTGAAAAACATCCCCACAGCATGATGCTATCACCACCATGTTTCACCGTAGGGATGGTGCCAGGTTTCCTTCAGATGTGACACTTGGCATTCAGGCCAAAGAATTCAATCTTGGTTTCATCAGAACAGAGAATCTTGTTTCTCATGGTCAGATTCCTTTAGGTACCTTTTGGCAAACTCCAAGCGGGCTGTCATGTGCCTTTTACTGAGGATTGGCTTCTGTCTGACCACTCCGCCATAAAGGCCTGATTGATGGAGTGCTGCAGAGATGGTTGTCCTTCAGGAACTGTGGAGCTCTGTCAGAGTGACCATCGGGTTCTTGGTCACCTCCCTGACCAAGGCCCTTCTACCCCATTTGCTCAATTTGGCCGGGCGGCCAGCCCCTGGAAGAGTCTTGGTGGTTCCAAACTACTTCCATTTAATAATGATGAAGGCCACTGTGTTCTTGGGGACCTTCAAAGCTGCATATCTGATCAACTTCGTATAGTGTGGCTCTTTATACAGAGGTTGTTTTAAAAGGTAAAGTAGCATATTTACACTATTGATCTTTCTCCCTCTTTTCTAATGATTTCCACAAGGTAATAAAGTGGCCAGCCAGGAGGTTCATGTAATCAAAATCTAATTAAAAAATCTGGCGTGCGTTGCATTCCTCCTCGACTCAGAGGTTACACTCTGCATCATCAGCCAATCGAAGTGAGAGAGAGCGAGCGAGAGAAAGAGGTCTAATTTATTTACCATTTACTCACCACAGATCTATTTAAATAATGTATAAACCTTTATTTAAACCAGGTAGATTGAAAACACATGGCGCTTGCAAAGCCAAGAGTCGTTGGTTCGATTTTCGCTGGAGCCTCCCATACGTAAAAATGTATGCACACGACTAAGTCTGGTTTGATAAAAGCATCTGCTAAATGGGATAGGGGATACGTAGTCAGTTGAGGAAAACAGTCGTAACGTTGAAAGGGGAGACCTAGTCAGTTGAGGAAAACAGTCCTAACGTTGAAAGGGGAGACCTAGTCAGTTGAGGAAAACAGTCCTAACGTTGAAAGGGGAGACCTAGTCAGTTGAGGAAAACAGTCCTAACGTTGAAAGGGGAGACCTAGTCAGTTGAGGAAAACAGTCCTAACGTTGAAAGGGGAGACCTAGTCAGTTGAGGAAAACAGTCCTAACATTGAAAGGGGAGTCCTAGTCAGTTGTACAACTGAAATGTGTCTTCCTCATTTAACCCTCTGAATCAGAGTGGTGCCGGGGGGGGGGGGGGCAGCAGTTGTTGGGGATAAGGACAGAACGGCAGATTTGTCCACCTTGCCGGCTCGAGGATTCGAACCAGCGACCTTTCTGTTACTGGTCCAACACTCTTAACCGCTAGGCTACCTGCTGCCTCACGGCATATATTATTACAGCCTGGCCAAGATAGTGCCTCTATATTTATTTATTATTCATATATTGATTACTGAGAACACGTTCTCTATTACAATAACACCTAGATGGTTATTAGAACCAGGGGGAGGCGGCGATGGTGCACTGTAGTGAAGATGGTTATTAGAACCAGGAGGAGGCGGCGATGGTGCACTGTAGTGAAGATGGTTATTAGAACCAGGGGGAGGCAGCGATGGTGCACTGTAGTGAAGATGGTTATTAGAACCAGGGGGAGGCGGCGACGGTGCACTGTAGTGAAGATGGTTATTAGAACCAGGGGGAGGCGGCGATGGTGCACTGTAGTGAAGATAGTTATTAGAACCAGGGGGAGGCAGCGATGGTGCACTGTAGTGAAGATGGTTATTAGAACCAGGAGGAGGCGGCGATGGTGCACTGTAGTGAAGATAGTTATTAGAACCATGGGGAGGCAGCGATGGTGCACTGTAGTGAAGATGGTTATTAGAACCAGGGGGAGGCGGCGATGGTGCACTGTAGTGAAGATGGTTATTAGAACCAGGGGGAGGCGGCGATGGTGCACTGTAGTGAAGATGGTTATTAGAACCAGGGGAGGCGGCGATGGAGGCATATAGCTGGTGTCTAGAAACAATGTCCCCACTCTGGCCTACAGACCTACCCATGTCCCCACTCTGGCCTACAGACCTACCCAAGTCCCCACTCTGGACTACAGACCTACCCATGTCCCCACTCTGGACTACAGACCTACCCATGTCCCCACTCTGGACTACAGACCTACCCATGTCCCCACTCTGGACTACAGGTCTACCCATGTCCCCACTCTGGCCTACAGGTCTACCCATGTCCCCACTCTGGCCTACAGGTCTACCCATGTCCCCACTCTGGCCTACAGGTCTACCCATGTCCCCACTCTGGCCTACAGGTCTACCCATGTCCCCACTCTGGCCTACAGGTCTACCCATGTCCCCACTCTGGCCTACAGGTCTACCCATGTCCCCACTCTGGCCTACAGGTCTACCCATGTCCCCACTCTGGCCTACAGGTCTACCCATGTCCCCACTCTGGCCTACAGACCTACTGAGAAACAAAGTTCAAACATTTTTAAGTGGATTTCTCATTTCCAGACATTTCTGAGAAGCACAGCAAGTGTGACATTTTGCCGTTCCACTCTGGGTGCCATTCCACTGAGTGGGTTGTGTGTGGTGACTATTTCTATGTTTAGCAAGGCACATGTCATCCAACATCACACTCAACCACACCTGTGGAGAGGAGAGGAGGCTAGCTAGCAGCACAGGTTGCCTTGGCAACGCTGAGAGCAGAGGGTCACTTCTAATTAAAACAGAGGCAATTAGAGAGGAACTGGGTGGCTGTTACCACAACCTCCTGGTTTAATGGAGACAGACGGTAGAGCTGTGTGTGTGAGGAAAAAGGGAACTTCTGTCAGAGTACCATCTAGCCAGTCTGCACTGGTCCTGGCTGAGAGTCCCATCTAGCCAGTCTGAGAGTCTCGTCTTGCCAGTCTACACTTGTCCTGGCTGAGAGTCCCATCTAGCCAGTCTGCTCGGGTCCTGGCTGAGAGTCCCATCTAGCCAGTCTGCTCGGGTCCAGGCTGAGAGTCCCATCTAGCCAGTCTGCTCGGGTCCAGGCTGAGAGTCCCATCTAGCCAGTGAGACTGGTGGGCACTAGGCAGTAAGCAGCCGTGCTTCACATCTCAGAAGATTGCTACAGTAGGTCATGTTGATGTGGTTCTGGAGACGTTAAACACTGTCAGATCTGATCACCTGTATGTGTTTCCTAAGCCTGTGTTTATCACCAAGACAGGTCAACTCAAATCAAAGTTTATTTGTCACATGTGCCGAATACAACAGGTGTAGACCTTACAGTGAAATGCTTACTTACAGGCTCTAACCAATAGTGCAAAAAAGGTATTAGGTGAACAATAGGTAAGTAAAGAAAAAAACAACAGTAAAAAGACTGAAAAATGCTTGGTCCTCCTTTTCCTGAAGTCCACAATCATCTCCTTAGTCTTGGTTACGTTGAGGGATAGGTTGTTATTCTGGCACCACCCGACCAGGTCTCTGACCTCCTCCCTATAGGCTGTCTCGTCGTTGTCGGTGATCAGGCCTACCACTGCTGTGTCGTCTGCAAACTTAATGATGGTGTTGGAGTCGTGCCTGGCCATGCAGTCGTGGGTGAACAGGGAGTACAGGAGGGGACTGAGCACGCTCCTCTGAGGGGCCCCCGTGTTGAGGATCAGTGTGGCAGATGTGTTGCTACATACCCTCACCACCTGGGGGTGGCCCATCAGGAAGTCCAGGATCCAGTTGCAGAGGGAGGTGTTTAGTCCCAGGATCCTTAGCTTATTGATGAGCTTTGAGGGTACTATGGTGTTGAACGCTGAGCTGTAGTCAATGAATAGCATTCTAACATAGGTGTTCCTTTTGTCCAGGTGGGAAAGGGCAGTGTGGAGTGCAATAGAGTTTGCATCATCTGTGGATCTGTTTGGGCGGTATGCAAATTGGAGTGGGTCTAGGGTTTCTGGGATAATGGTGTTGATGTGAGCCATTACCAGCCTTTCAAAGCACGTCATGGCTACGGACGTGAGTGCTACGGGTCTGTAGTCATTTAGGCAGGTTGCCTTTGTGTTCTTGGGCACAGGGACTATGGGGGTCTGCTTGAAACATGTTGGTATTACAGACTCAATCAGTGACATGTTGAAAATGTCAGTGAAGACACCTGCCAGTTGGCCAGCACATGCCCAGAGCACACGTCCTGGTAATATGTCTGGCCCCGCAGCCTTGTGAATGTTGACCTGTTTAAAGGTCTTACTCTCGTCAGCTACAAAGAGCGTGATCACACAGTCGTCCGGAACAGCTGATGCTCTCATACATGCCTCAGTGTTGCTTGCCTCAAAGCGAGCATAGAAGTGATTTAGCTCGTCTGGTAGGCTCGTGTCGCAAGCCCTGCCACATAAGACGAGCGTCGGAGCCGGTGTAGTATGATTCAATCTTAGCCCTGTATTGTCGCTTTGCCTGTTTGATGGTTCGTCGCAGGGCATAGCAGGATTTCTTATAAGCTTCCGGGTTAGAGTCCCGCACCTTGAAAACGGCAGTGCTACCCTTTAGCTCAGTGCGAATGTTACCTGTAATCCATGGCTTCTGGTTGTGGTATGTACGTACAGTCACTGTGGGGACGACGTCCTCGATGCACTTATTGATAAAGCCAGTGACTGATGTGGTGTACTCCTCAATGCCATCGGAAGAATCCCGGAACATGTTCCAGTCTGTGCTAGCAAAACAGTCCTGTATTTTAGCATCTGCTTCATCTGACCACTTTTTTTATAGACCGAGTCACTGGTGCTTCCTGCATTAATTTTTGCTTGTAAGCGGAAATCAGGAGGATAGAGTTGTGGTTGGATTTACCAAATGGAGGGCGAGGGAGAGCTTTGTACACGTCTCTGTGTGTGGAGTACAGGTGATCTAGAATTTTTTTCCCTCTGGTTGCACATTTAACATGTTGATAGAAATTTGGTAGAACTGATTTAAGTTTCCCTGCATTAAAGTCTCTGGCCACTAGGAGCGCCACCTCTGGGTGAGTGGTTTCCTGTTTGCTTATTTCCTTATACAGCTGACTGAGTGCAGTCTTAGTGCCAGCATCTGTCTGTGGCGGTAAATAAACAGCCATGAAAAGTATAGCTTTAAACTCTCTAGGCAAGTAGTGTGGCCTGCAATTTATCACAATATACTCTACTTCAGGCGAGCAAAATCTAGAGACTTCCTTAGATTTCGATGCTCCAGCTGTTGTTTACAAATATGCACAGACCGCCCCCCCCTCGTTTTACCGGAGTATGCGGTTCTATCTTGCCGATGCAGCGTATATCCCACTAGCTGAATATCCATGTCATCTTTCAGCCACGATTCCAGGAAACATAGGATATTACAGTTTTTGATGTCCCGTTGGTAGGATATTCGTGATCGTACCTCGTCTAATTTATTGTCCAATGATTGCACGTTGGCGAGTAATATTTACGGTAACGGCAGCTTTGCCACGCACCTTCTGCGGATCCTCCCAAGGCATCCCGCTCTGTGTCCTCTGTACCCGCGTCTCTTCCTCTTGCAAGTAACTGGGATGTTGGCCTTGTCGGGTGTTCGGAGAATGTCCTGTTTGTCTGCTTGTTGCAGAAAGAAATCTTGGTCTAATCCGAGGTGAGTGATCGCTGTCCTGATATCCAGAAGCTCTTTTTTGCCATAAGATACGGTGGCAGAAACTTTATGTACAAAATAAGTTACAAATAACGCTTTTAAAAAAACACATAGTAGCCCAATTGGTTAGGAGACTGTAAAACTGCTGCCATTTCTTCCACCGCCATTTTCCAGTTCCAGAGTGTGTGTGTGTGTGTGTGCGTGTGTGTGTGTGTGCGTTCATTCCCAGTGTCTACTCTGACTCACCCTGGTGATAACCTCAAAGCCTGGTTCCTCCTGCTGGTTGATGTCCAGTCCAGGTATGGCCTCATTCAGCAGGTCAGCCACCTCCCCGACAGGCCTCTGCTGCAGTAGCTCCGTGTCTGGACCCCGGAGCGCATCAAACAGGTAGTTGGTCACCCTGGAGAAACCGCCCAGAGTAGTGGTGACTGGGTCCTGAGAAAACCTCTGTTGGGGGAGAGGGAGGAGAGAGGGAGTAAAGCAGAACAGGGGAGAGAGAGAGAAGAGGAAAAAGGAAGAGGATTGCGGGGACAAGAGAGGAGTAGAGCGGGAGAGAGGGAGAGGAGAGAGGAGAAGAGGGATGACAGGGAAGATAGGGGTCATGAAGGAGGTCATTGTTAACGCTGTGGCACCAGACAGATGTAGTTTAGCTGCAGTCTCATTATAAGCACTAAGATGACAAGGGCTTATTTTAGCTATGTGCTATTTTCACCTAATCACAGGTGTGAAATGTTACATTTGGAAGTACCCACAGCTAGATGATTTACTGCACATTTTAAACTTTCGATTTTCATCAAAAGCAACGGGGAAAGCATCTCAAGAGCACAACAGCATTGGTTATCATCTCAGATTCCCAACCTAGTACCCTCCCCCGGCCTCCCACTGCCTGAAACACTTTCAACTCTCCAGACTGCGTACTCTTACGATGAAGAAGTAAAAGCCTACAATATCACATCACCAAGAAAACTAATGCTTCAAGGACTCATTTTTTTTTATACTCTCGCTACAAAAGTACCACAGGAATCAAAGACTTTACAGAAAAGAGGCCAATCTATTTCTCCTGCCGTTGGTTACCGGCCGGCTGAGACGCTGCTCATTCATCTTCGCAATTGGATTTTTTAGAGTCGCATTAGAAAACAATATTCCAGCAGCGTTAACCCCTTTGTGAAGAGAGGCCACCCAATGTTATTAGCAAGTCAAGGCTCATTAGCTTCTCCTCCACAATCCCTGCTTTACTAAATGGCTCCTGTAAAACTGATCTAGGGCAGGAGAGAGGAGGCTGGGCTGGGAGGGAGGGAGGCACCCTGAACCTTAATGATAATGAGTACAGTACTCTCACTCAGCCAGGCAGCCTCAGCAGCCAAGCTAATGTCTATGAGATGTAGCTGCTATTCCATAACGCAGTCGGGATGTAAAACAATGTGCAACTACAGTTAGGCCTGTTATCTGCCCACTACGCATTACCAGACGTCGTTAACAACATGCCCCGGTTCCTTTGGAGAGAGCAGAGGCACGGCCCACTTTTAATTATAAAGGATAACACTAAGACCTGCGCTGACGGAGGTTCTATTTCAAACAGAAAAAAGATTTTTATTACAAGAGTCAAAATGTCAACGAGAAGGACAATAGATTAATGATCCAATTAAAAGTCCCTGAGGCGACCTAAAAACAACTCCTGACAACTATTCCCTCTGTCTGCTGGCCATGTAGCCTGGTGCTGATGGCATACAAACTTTATTACCCAGATCTCCCCTGTTCAGAGCATGTATCCCCCTGTAACCCCCATCCTTTATTACCCAGTTCTCCCCTATTCAGAGCATGTACCCCCCTGTAACCCCCATCCTTTATTACCCAGTTCTCCCCTATTCAGAGCATGTACCCCCCTGTAACCCCCATCCTTTATTACCCAGTTCTCCCCTATTCAGAGCATGTACCCCCCCTGTAACCCCCATCCTTTATTACCCAGTTCTCCCCTGTTCAGAGCACGTACCCCCCTGTAACCCCCATCCTTTATTACCCAGATCTCCCCTATTCAGAGCATGTACCCCCCTGTAACCCCCATCCTTTATTACCCAGTTCTCCCCTATTCAGAGCATGTACCCCCCTGTAACCCCCATCCTTTATTACCCAGTTCTCCCCTATTCAGAGCATGTACCCCCCCTGTAACCCCCATCCTTTATTACCCAGTTCTCCCCTGTTCAGAGCACGTACCCCCCTGTAACCCCCATCCTTTATTACCCAGTTCTCCCCTATTCAGAGCATGTACCCCCCTGTAACCCCCATCCTTTATTACCCAGTTCTCCCCTATTCAGAGCATGTACCCCCCTGTAACCCCCATCCTTTATTACCCAGATCTCCCCTGTTCAGAGCATGTACCCCCCCTGTAACCCCCATCCTTTATTACCCAGTCCCCCATCGGCTGCCCCCGCCCCCTCCCCCGTCTCCCCACGAGCACGTCCCCCGTACCCCCCCTCCCGTCCCCGCAGAGCGCCCCCGACCCCCTCCTTTATTCCCAGCCCCCGCGGCGACCCCCCGTACCCCTCCCCCGTCCCCCTGTTCAGAGCACGTACCCCCCTGTAACCCCCATCCTTTATTACCCAGTTCTCCCCTATTCAGAGCACGTACCCCCCGTAACCCCCATCCTTTATTACCCAGTTCTCCCCTATTCAGAGCATGTACCCCCCCTGTAACCCCCATCCTTTATTACCCAGATCTCCCCTGTTCAGAGCATGTACCCCCCTGTAACCCCCATCCTTTATTACCCAGATCTCCCCTGTTCAGAGCACGTACCCCCCTGTAACCCCCATCCTTTATTACCCAGTTCTCCCCTATTCAGAGCACGTACCCCCCTGTAACCCCCATCCTTTATTACCCAGTTCTCCCCTGTTCAGCGCATGTACCCACCCCGTAACCCCCATCCTTTATTACCCAGTTCTCCCCTATTCAGAGCATGTACCCACCCCGTAACCCCCATCATTTATTACCCAGTTCTCCCCTATTCAGAGCATGTACCCCCCTGTAACCCCCATCCTTTATTACCCAGATCTCCCCTGTTCAGAACATGTACCCCCCGTAACCCCCATCATTTATTACCCAGTTCTCCCCTATTCAGAGCATGTACCCCCCTGTAACCCCCATCCTTTATTACCCAGTTCTCCCCTATTCAGAGCATGTACCCCCCTGTAACCCCCATCCTTTATTACCCAGATCTCCCCTGTTCAGAACATGTCTTCTCCCCTATTCAGAACATGTCTGCGTCCCAAATGGCACCCTATTCGCTATATAGTGCACTACTTTAGACCAGAGCCCCTTTCCCTATATAGTGCACTACTTTAGACCAGAGCCCTATTCCCTATATAGTGCACCAATTTTGACCAGAGCCCTATGGACTATAAAGGGAATAGGGTGCCATTTGGGACAGAGTTAATATCTCCTACCCTGGCTTTCAGAGAGGCCTCAAAACAAACCAACAAAATGTGCTGCTCTCATTAAGTCACCGGCCTGCTCAGAACAAACTCATTAAGTCACCGTCCTGCTCAGAACAAACTCATTAAGTCACCGGCCTGCTCAGAACAAACTCATTTAGTCACCGGCCTGCTCAGAACAAACTCATTAAGTCACCGGCCTGCTCAGAACAAACTCATTAAGTCACCGGCCTGCTCAGAACAAACTCATTTAGTCACCGGCCTGCTCAGAACAAACTCATTTAGTCACCGGCCTGCTCAGAACAAACTCATTTAGTCACCGGCCTGCTCAGAACAAACTCATTTAGTCACCGGCCTGCTCAGAACAAACTCATTTAGTCACCGGCCTGCTCAGAACAAACTCATTTAGTCACCGGCCTGCTCAGAACAAACTCATTTAGTCACCGGCCTGCTCAGAACAAACTCATTAAAATAACAGTTTGTTCTGTGAATCCTGAGGCCCGTATAGAGGCTGGGAGGCGGCAGGTTCTAGACTAGGGTGTGAGGCGGCAGGTTCTAGACTAGGGTGTGAGGCGGCAGGTTCTAGACTAGGGTGTGAGGCGGCAGGTTCTAGACTAGGGTGTGAGGCGGCAGGTTCTAGACTAGGGTGTGAGGCGGCAGGTTCTAGACTAGGGTGTGAGGCGGCAGGTTCTAGACTAGGGTGTGAGGCGGCAGGTTCTAGACTAGGGTGTGAGGCGGCAGGTTCTAGACTAGGGTGTGAGGCGGCAGGTTCTAGACTAGGGTGTGAGGAGGCAGGTTCTAGACTAGGGTGTGAGGAGGCAGGTTCTAGACTAGGGTGTGAGGAGGCAGGTGCTAGACTAGGGTTTGAGGAGGCAGGTGTAGACTAGGGCGTGAGGAGGCAGGTTCTAGACTAGGATGTGCAGGTTGTACCGTAATAAGTCCGAAGGTGGCATCATCTAGCAGGTTCTCAAAGGACTGGGACATAGCTCTGCTGTGGGGGCTGACCTGGAGGAGGGAGGCATCTGTGGTCGACCTAATGGGGAGGACAGAAAGAGAAAGAGCGAGAGAAATTACAATAAGTGAGATATGACTCATCATGAGACTAGTCTGGAAGAGAAGCTCCAAGAGTTGGTGGTTTCAGGGCCGAAACTTTGGTTTAGAAGTGGGGGGGTGACATAATTATTATATATATTTTTTTTATCCAGTCGGATAAACACTCCAAACAGCCTCCCCAACCGCTCAGAGGCCTCCGCATGGTCCTAAAGCACACCGTTGCTTCTTTTTGTATCACATTCCAATGATAAAATCCCACGCCCCCAGTGAAAGTGGCGTCTCCGGTCTCAGGGAACAAGCTTGTCTGGAAGAGAAGCTCAGAGAGTCACTGGTCTCAGGGAACAAGCTTGTCCAGTATTGGATTCTGCCATTACAGAATCCAATATTGTGTCAACCACTTAACAGTCCTTCACTAAGCTGTGCTCAGATCCAGCCTGTAGACCTCTACAGAAGCCCTTAACAGTCCTTCACTAAGCTGTACTCAGATCCAGCCTGTAGACCTCGACAGAAGCCCTTAACAGTCCTTCACTAAGCTGTACTCAGATCCAGCCTGTAGACCTCTACAGAAGCCCTTAACAGTCCTTCACTAAGCTGTACTCAGATCCAGCCTGTAGACCTCTACAGAAGCCCTTAACAGTCCTTCACTAAGCTGTACTCAGATCCAGCCTGTAGACCTCTACAGAAGCCCTTAACAGTCCTTCACTAAGCTGTACTCAGATCCAGCCTGTAGACTACTACAAGTCACAGGACTTAACTGTGTGTTGTTAGTGTCTGGCTGATGTGTGGAGTAGACTACTTCTAGTGCTAACAGCCCCACAGCCAGTGGTAGTGTCCCAAATGGCACCCTATTCCCTTTATAGTCCACAGGGCTCTGGTCAAAAGTAGTGCACTAAATAGGAAACAGGCTGCCATTTGGGACATGAGGAGAGTCTTTGCTATGGTTAAGATGATCCCCACTAGGACTTGTCCCTCCGTGAATTATTGAAGAGCTCTATTGATTTTTCCTGGAAATTGAATAGGGACTCTTAACAGACTAAACATTTAACACGTAAAAAAAACACCAGGTGTGACAATGGTTGCTTCACATCGGGACGTAGCACGGGGAAACACTGTCTGCTGCTTGCGGAAACATAACACACTTCGTTCAGTAACATCCCTGTACTAGAGTAGGTAGGCTCAGTGACTAGTGTTATGCATATCATACAGTGGGTTCAAACAGGGGTCGTGTCCCAAATGTAGGGCCCTATAAAGATCTGCGTTGCGGAGAACGCGGACGGAATTACGGAATCCAAACATTACAACGGAATTCAACATTAAAACATTTAACTATTGAAGCTTGTAGGACATCACCTAAATGCATTGAAGCAAGTAGGACATCACCTAAATGTATTGAAGCAAGTAGGACATCACCTAAATGTATTGAAGCAAGTAGCACATCACCTAAATGTATTGAAGCAAGTAGCACATCACCTAAATGTATTGAAGCAAGTAGCACATCACCTAAATGTATTGAAGCAAGTAGCACATCACCTAAATGTATTGAAGCAAGTAGCACATCACCTAAATGTATTGAAGCAAGTAGAACATCACCTAAATGTATTGAAGCAAGTAGCACATCACCTAAATGTATTGAAGCAAGTAGCACATCACCTAAATGTATTGAAGCAAGTAGCACATCACCTAAATGTATTGAAGCAAGTAGCACATCACCTAAATGTATTGAAGCAAGTAGCACATCACCTAAATGTATTGAAGCAAGTAGCACATCACCTAAATGTATTGAAGCAAGTAGAACATCACCTAAATGTATTGAAGTTAGCAGGACATCACCTAAATGTATTGAAGCAAGTAGCACATCACCTAAACGTATTGAAGTTAGCAGGACATCACCTAAATGTATTGAAGTTAGCAGGACATCACCTAAACGTATTGAAGTTAGCAGGACATCAACTAAATGTATTGAACTTATTAGAAAATTCTATTACTTTCCATAGATGATCATAAAACATGAACAAAATAAGTCAGTGATGAATAAATTCCTTCAAATTCCTGAAGAGGCCAGGTCACAGGAATGCCCCTGTCTGTGTGTGCCCGTTTGTCTACCACTTTCTGTAGCCGTTAGCGATGATGCTAATGAAAAATAAAAAAACGCCATCTGGCAAAATGGTAGCCTATTCCCTTTATAGTGCACTACTCCAAAAGATGTACACTATATAGGGAATAGGGTCACATTTGGGACAGTAGTGTGATGAAGTTAATTTGCCTGTTTGAATAGTCCTGCAGTCCCAGAAAACCAACAAAGCAGTTGTTAAGGCGTGCAACTCATTAAAAACCTCTGCCAGCTGTAATATACTCTGGGATTTTAATATTCAGAGCTATTTCAAATAAACTCAACTGTGCTCAGTTTGGCTCATTTAAAGCAGAGGAGAGAGTGAGGCTCCATCCCAAACGACACCCCCTTCCCTATAAAGTACTTTAGAAAGTAGTGCACTTCATAGGGAATAAGGTGCCATTTATATGAGTATAATGGGTGGCCTATTGCCACTCCGGCCAGGAGAGAAAATGAGAAAAGAGACAGGCGGGTCGAGGATTAAAAAGTGAAGAACAAAAGGAGGGTCATTCTGCAACTCCTCCAGACTCCTGGTGCCAATTCAGAAACATTCCTAATTGATATTTGGGAAAAGGTTGATTACTAATGAAAGCTGATTGTAATGGGCTTTTATCTGTGGAGGAGTATGCCTATACTAGGATGGAAGCAAATATAAGTAATTATAACTTCATAACAAATCATGCAAATAATGATGTACATTTAACAGGAATATGTTAATGTATAGACAAACGGTTATGCATTTTTATTTGTCATTAATCAAGTTAATTTAGGAAAATCCGACTAGCTAACATTAGCCAGCTAGCTATACATTTAGCTTGCTCTATGGAAGGTTGACATTTGAATGAACTGTAATTTGTGTTGTTTAAAGGCCCAGTGTGGTCCAAATTCAGTGTTTCATATCATAATGTACAACTGATGTGTTTGCTATGCTTTATCTTGGCCAGGTCGCAGTTGCAGATGAGAACTTGTTCTCAACTAGCCTACCTGGTTAAATAAAAGGTGAAATAAATAAATATCATATTGTACAACAGCTGATGAAACTAACACTGTAAAAGAGTGAAAACATTTGATCAGTTTTATTTCCTGATAGTTTCTAGTTGAAATAAACTAATCAGCAGGTTGGCATGGGCGGGAGTTTCGGCTTCCCATGGTGACATCACAATGCGGTAAATTAGTTAATAGACCAATAACAAAAAGATTTCCAAACCTCTCTGCCAATAAAAGCTAGTTTTCCATATTCCCCTCCTCACTTAGATCCCTCCCAGACAGTCTTAGCAAAATTCTTGCCAGAGAAATTACATTTTTGTAAATTTTAATGGAAATTATTATAGTATGGTACTTCAATAAACCAGCAAACCAAGCTGTCATCTTGTGAACCAGTGGATGTAAAGAATTTAGCTAAAGCATTTACTACAAATTGAATGAACAATGTTGTAAGCTTGCCTTGCTGTTCATTAAAACATGTTTCAAAGTCAAACACTAGTCATTGTTCTTTATTGTGGTAACGGAGATTGAAGATGTTTGTAACGTAGCTGAAGTAACTATAGGAGTAACATTGGAGATTGAAGATGTTTGTAACGTAGCTGAAGTAACTATTGTAGTAACGTTGGAGATTGAAGATGTTTGTAACGTTGCTGAAGTAACTATTGTAGTAACGTTGGAGATTGAAGATGTTTGTAACGTAGCTGAAGTAACTATTGTAGTAACGTTGGAGATTGAAGATGTTTGTAACGTAGCTGAAGTAACCATTGTAGTAACGTTGGAGATTGAAGATGTTTGTAACGTAGCTGAAGTAACTATAGGAGTAACGTTGGAGATTGAAGATGTTTGTAACGTAGCTGAAGTAACTATTGTAGTAACGTTGGAGATTGAAGAGGTTTGTAACGTAGCTGAAGTAACCATTGTAGTAACGTTGGAGATTGAAGAGGTTTGTAACGTAGCTGAAGTAACCATTGTAGTAACGTTGGAGATTGAAGAGGTTTGTAACGTAGCTGAAGTAACTATTGTAGTAACGTTGGAGATTGAAGAGGTTTGTAACGTAGCTGAAGTAACCATTGTAGTAACGTTGGAGATTGAAGAGGTTTGTAACGTAGCTGAAGTAACCATTGTAGTAACGTTGGAGATTGAAGAGGTTTGTAACGTAGCTGAAGTAACTATTGTAGTAACGTTGGAGATTGAAGATGTTTGTAACGTAGCTGAAGTAACTATTGCAGTAACGTTGGAGATTGAAGATGTTTGTAACGTAGCTGAAGTAACCATTGTAGTAACGTTGGAGATTGAAGAGGTTTGTAACGTAGCCAACTATTTTCTAGCTTATTGTGTAGTTGATGATGAAAAGAGCTGTATGCCTATGGAGCTGTGTGGCCCATCTGTATGGACCCTAAAACGTTTGGTATAAATAATAGTTCAGAACAGTGGTTTTAATTGCTTCAACTGGTTAATCATTAATCCCCAAGAAATTGCAGAAAATTACAGAGTGAAGGAAATGCAACTGTCAAACTACTATTATGAAATAAAAGTCCTGCTTCAGTACAACTCCACATTGAACCACAGCCAGAGGATGACTACATTACGACTGCACATTGAACCACAGCCAGAGGACGGCTACATTACTACTCCACATTGAACCACAGCCAGAGGATGACTACATTACTACTCCACATTGAACCACAGCCAGAGGACGGCTACATTACTACTCCACATTGAACCACAGCCAGAGGATGGGTACATTACTACTCCACATTGAACCACAGCCAGAGGATGGCTACATTACTACTCCACATTGAACCACAGCCAGAGGACGGCTACATTACTACTCCACATTGAACCACAGCCAGAGGACAGCTACATTACTACTCCAGATTGAACCACAGCCAGATGACTACTCCACATTGAACCACAGCCAGATGACTACATTACTACTCCACATTGAACCACAGCCAGAGGATGAATACATTACTACTCCACATTGAACCACAGCCAGAGGATGAATACATTACTACTCCACATTGAACCACAGCCAGAGGACAGCTACATTACTACTCCACATTGAACCACAGCCAGAGGGCACATTATTGTTCTGCGGTTCTCATTTGTTTCTCATATGGTAAGTATGTGTTGTTGCATGAGAAATAATGTATAAGGAAAGCTATTACTGCCGTCAGTACTGGCATTGTGAAAAACACAAGGCTCGTCTTCAATGAATTGCGAGGTAAGCAATCCTTTGGCGGCTTCTGCTGTGCATGAGTGATGTCCCATTCCATAGGGTTATTTATCTCTCCCTACGACTAAATGCTCCGTTTGAGGGACACTCCCCCACCGAGGGACACTCGAAAACGAGGGGAGGCTAAGATGGGTTATTGGAATTGAGAGTCTCTCTCGCGCTCCCCCCCAATTGGTCCTAAGAGACCAGTAGACTGTTAGCCTGACACAGCAGGTGGAAGGTAAGAGAAGGCTACACCAACACAATGTAGCCAGCCACACACAGAACACACAGCAACTCACCACCCACAGCATTAGCATAGAAATGGTGTTGAAACACAACCGTTAAAACCGTCCAATCCACTGAAGTAAAGGGGAGCCTTTAACAACCCATCACAGCATGGCAGCATCTAGAAAGAGATAAACTGCAATAGCAGCTCCCCGCATGCAAATAAATCCCACAGCCTTCGTCCCAAATGGCACCCAATCCCATATATAGAGCACTAACTCCTACCAGAGCCCCTGTATATAGAGGATAGTGTGGTGTGTGGGACGCCACCACGGTGTGAAGGCGGTTATTATTACTACTAGAGAGGGGAAACCGCTGCTAAAGGCCACTGAGAAACTGCCTAACAAAACACCTGATAGATGAACAGACAGTTCTGTGATTCTGTTGGACACATATAGGGCTGAGACTGGCACCCTATTCCCTGTTTACTACACTACGTTAGACCAGAGCCCTATTCCCTGTTTACTACACTACTTTAGACCAGAGCCCTATACCCAGTTTACTGCACTACGTTAGACCAGAGCCCTATTCCCTGTACTACGTTAGACCAGAGCCCTATTCCCTGTACTACGTTAGACCAGAGCCCTATTCCCTGTACTACGTTAGACCAGAGCCCTATTCCCTGTTTACTACACTACGTTAGACCAGAGCCCTATTCCCTGTTTACTACACTATATTAGACCAGAGCCCTGTTTACTGCACTACATTAGACCAGAGCCCTATTCCCTGTTTACTGCACTACATTAGACCAGAGCCCTGTTTACTGTACTACATTAGACCAGAGCCCTATTCCCTGTTTACTACACTACATTAGACCAGAGCCCTATTCCCTGTTTACTGCACTACATTAGACCAGAGCCCTGTTTACTGCACTACGTTAGACCAGAGCCCTATTCCCTGTTTACTGCACTACATTAGACCAGAGCCCTATTCCCTGTTTACTACACTATATTAGACCAGAGCCCTGTTTACTGCACTACATTAGACCAGAGCCCTATTCCCTGTTTACTGCACTACATTAGACCAGAGCCCTATTCCCTGTTTACTACACTACATTAGACCAGAGCCCTATTCCCTGTTTACTGTACTACATTAGACCAGAGACCTATTCCCTGTTTACTACACTACATTAGACCAGAGCCCTATTCCCTGTTTACTGTACTACATTAGACCAGAGCCCTATTCCCTGTTTACTGTACTACATTAGACCAGAGCCCTATTCCCTGTTTACTACACTACATTAGCCCAGAGCACTATTCCCTGTTTACTGTACTACATTAGACCAGAGCCCTATTCCCTGTTTACTACACTATATTAGACCAGAGCCCTATTCCCTGTTTACTGCACTACATTAGACCAGAGCCCTGTTTACTGCACTACGTTAGACCAGAGCCCTATTCCCTGTTTACTGCACTACATTAGACCAGAGCCCTATTCCCCATTTACTGTACTACATTAGACCAGAGCCCTATTCCCTGTTTACTACACTACATTAGACCAGAGCCCTATTCCCTGTTTACTGTACTACATTAGACCAGAGCCCTATTCCCTGTTTACAGCACTACGTTAGCCCAGAGCCCTATTCCCTGTTTACTGTACTACATTAGACCAGAGCCCTATTCCCTGTTTACTGTACTACATTAGACCAGAGCCCTATTCCCTGTTTACTACACTATATTAGACCAGAGCCCTGTTTACTGCACTACGTTAGACCAGAGCCCTATTCAATGCACTACGTTAGACCAGAGCCCATGTGAGTGAGTGAGTGTCTCTCCTCCCAGGTTCTGTAGCAGCGCAGCAGAACCACCATAAATCTCTTCTGGATGAGCAATGAAGCCTCCTGTAAATGACATTCATGTTAAGTAACAACGACCGTACAAACACCGGTCCGCTTAGCCGGGGGGGGACTCTGTTCCCACAGCACCGCCGCCGGGGGGGGGACTCTGTTCCCACAGCACCGCCGCCGGGGGGGGGACTCTGTTCCCACAGCACCGCCGCCGGGGGGGGGGACTCTGTTCCCACAGCACCGCCGCCGGGGGGGGGACTCTGTTCCCACAGCACCGCCGCCGGGGGGGGGACTCTGTTCCCACAGCACCGCCGCCGGGGGGGGGACTCTGTTCCCACAGCACCGCCGCCGGGGGGGGGACTCTGTTCCCACAGCACCGCCGCCGGGGGGGGGACTCTGTTCCCACAGCACCGCCGCCGGGGGGGGGACTCTGTTCCCACAGCACCGCCGCCGGGGGGGGGACTCTGTTCCCACAGCACCGCCGCCGGGGGGGGGACTCTGTTCCCACAGCACCGCCGCCGGGGGGGGGACTCTGTTCCCACAGCACCGCCGCCGGGGGGGGACTCTGTTCCCACAGCACCGCCGCCGGGGGGGGACTCTGTTCCCACAGCACCGCCGCCGGGGGGGGACTCTGTTCCCACAGCACCGTGCTGATGTCACAGTATATGGTAAAACAAACGGGACCACACTACTTTCTACTCCTCATGGAGAGGTAATCAATGTGTACGGAAATAATGAAACAAACACAAAACCAAACAGACAGACCCATGGTTGTCCTGTAGTGTCCTTTCATAGATGTCAGGTATTGTAGTCAGTGTTAAAACCTCTACTCCTGAGTCAACACAGTCCTGGTTACTGTACCAAACAGTGTACACTGAACGCTGGCCAACAGGACACGTTCACATCAATATTGTGATGGATACAGTCATGCCTTCATAAAACATTATAATACCTTGTAAACAATATCAGCAGTAACACCAGTTGATGAGATTGCCAATAATAAATCATATGAATTAAATTAGGCTACCGGTACTCATAAGGGACATACAGTGCATTCCGAAAGTATTCAGACTCCTTGATTTTTTCCCCCCACATTCTGTTATGTTACAGCCTTATTCTAAAATTGATTAAAGAAACAAAAATACTCACCAATCTACACACAATACCCCATAATGACAAAGGGAAAACAGGTTTTTAGAAATGTTTGCAAATGTCTTAAAAAATAAATAAACAGAAATAACTTATTTACATAAGTATACAGACCAGACCCTTTGCTATGAGACTCGAAATTGAGCTCAGAATAATCCTGTTTCCATTGATCATCCTTGAGATGTTTCTACAACTTGGAGTCCACCTGTGGTAAATTCTATTGATTGGACATGATCTGGAAAGGCACAGTGCATGTCTAAGCAAAAACCAAGCCATGAGGTCGAAGGAATTGTCCGTAGAGCTCCGAGACAGGATTGTGTCGAGGCACAGATCTGGGGAAGGAAACCAAAACATTTCTGCAGTATTGAAGGTTCCCAATCATTTTTTAACCACCAAGACTCTTCCTAGAGCTGGCCGCCCAGCCAAACTGAGCAATCAGGGGAGAAGGGCCTTGGTCAGGGAGGTGACCAAGAACCCAATGGTCACTCTGACAGAGCTCCTCTGTGGAGATGGGAGAACCTTCCAGAAGGACAACCAACTCTGCAGCACTCCACCAATCAGGCCTTTATGGTAGTGGCCAGACAGAAGCCACTCCTCAGTAAAAGGCTCATGACAGCCTGCTTGGAGTTTGCCAAAAAGGCACCTAAAAACTCTCAGACCATGAGAAACAAGATTCTCTGGTCTGATGAAACCGAGATTGAACTCTTTGGCCTGAAAGCCAAGTGTCACGTCTGGAGGAAACCTGGCACCATCCCTACGGTGAAGCATGGTTGAGGCAGCATCATGCTGTGGGGATGTTTTTCAGTGGCAGGGACTGGGAGACTAGTCAGGATCGAGGCAAAGTACAGAGCGATCCTTCATGAAAACCTGCTCCAGAGCACTCAGGACCTCAGAATGGGGTGAAGGTTCACCTTCCAACAGGACAATGACCCTAAGCACACAGTCAAGACAACGCAGGAGGGGCTTTGGGACAAGTCTCTGAATGTCCTTGAATGGCCCAGCCAGAGCCCGGACTTGAACCCGATCGAACATCTCTGGAGAGACCTGAAAATAGCTGTGCAGCAACGCTTCCCATCCAACCTGACAGAGCTTGAGAGGATCTGCAGAGAAGAATGGGAGGAACTCCCCAAATACAGGTGTGCCAAGCTTGTAGCATCATACCCCAGAAGACTCAAGGCTGTAATCGCTGCCAAAGGTGCTTCAACAAAGGGTCTAAATACTTATGTAAATTATATTTTTAATTTTTAATACATTTGAAGAAAAAAAAAGTCTAAAAAGAGTTTTTGCTTTGTCATTATGGGGTATTGTGATGTCATTATGGGGTATTGTGTGTAGATTGATGAGGGAGAGAAAAAAAAGTTAATCCATATTAGAATAAGGCTGTAATGTAACAAAATGTGGAAAAAGTCAAGGGGTCTGAATACTTTCCCGAATGCACTGTACGTATATTATCACAATACTAACTGGATACAGTCACAGTTGATGAGTTATTTATACAGGGTGCCGAGCTGATGACGTGAAACACAACAATACTACATCTTCTAGTAGCCTACAGACAACGAAGAACAAGGGCGCTTCCTGCCATCCAGGACCTGTATACCAGGCGGTGTCAGAGGAAGAACACCCAAGTCGTAGACTGTTCTCTCTGCTACCACACGGCAAACGGTACCAATGTCTGGAAGCAACAGGACTGAACAGCTTCTATCCCCAAACCATAAGACTGCTAAACAAGACTCACACACACAATGGACACACACACACACACACACTCACACCTCACCACATATGCTGCTACCGTCTATTATCTATCCTGTTGCCTAGTCACTTTACCCCTACCTAAATGTACATATCTACCTCAATTACCTCGTACCTCTGCACATCAACTCAGTACTGGTACTTCCTGTATATAGCCATGTTATTACCTCATACCCCAGCACATTGACTCAGTACTGGTACTTCCTGTATATAGCCATGTTATTACCTCATACCCCAGCACATTGACTCAGTACTGGTACTCCCTGTATATAGCCATGTTATTACCTCATACCCCAGCACATTGACTCAGTACTGGTACTTCCAGTATATAGTCATGTTATTACCTCATACCCCAGCACATTGACTCAGTACTGGTACTCCCTGTATATAGCCATGTTATTACCTCATACCCCAGCACATTGACTCAGTACTGGTACTCCCTGTATATAGCCATGTTATTTTTACTCACTGTGTATTTATGCCTCGTGTCACGTTCTAAATGTTTTATGTTTAACTCCGTGTTGTTGGTAAAGGGCCCGTCAGGAAGCATTTCACTGTTAGTCAACACCTGTTGTTTACGAAGCATGTGACAAATAACATTTGATGTGATGAAGTACTACAGATGCTTTTCAAAAAACTGGTTGAACGGACATTTTTACCCTGTAGGCACCTGCAACAAGTAGGATAAATTACACTTGCCGACAATTACTTGCCTCCAACCAAATGAATTTGAATTTTGAATAATTTGGTCCGGCCCATTTTTTAGTTGGAAGTGAAAAATCTTAATTAAAATAAAATACAGATATTTTTTTATTTAACTAGGCAAGTCAGTTAAGAACAAGTTTTTTTTTTTACAATGACGGCCTACCCCGGCCAAACACGGACGACACTGGGCCAATTGTGTGCCACCCTATGGGACTCCAAATCACAGCTGGATGTTATACAACCTGGATTTCGAACCAGGGAATGTAGTGACGCCTCTTGCACTGAGATGCAGTACCTTAAACCACTGCGCCGTTCGGGAGCCCCGAATTTCAGTTTAGTTCACATTTTTTGGGGTCCTGTGCCAGTTGTAAATCAAACAAATAAACGTGTGAACACCATTAGATTTGTGAATTTTGACATATGTTAGAAGTAATAGTGAATTGTGTAATGATATTAATATATTTGACTGCAACTGAATGGACTGACTTCCATAGACCCTGAAGCCCTCTAGCGGTGACTATAGGAATTACACTGACACACTTAATTTACCATCATACGCAAGGAAACAGTTTAACCTCTCTTTCTGGCCATTATATCTGCTAACAAAAGGTGCAGAGAGGAACCTACAGGGGGGGTAGCAGCAGAGAGGAACCTACAGGGGGGATAACAGCAGAGAGGAACCTACAGGGGGGATAACAGCAGAGAGGAACCTACAGGGGGATAGCAGCAGAGAGGAACCTACAGGGGGGATAGCAGCAGAGGGGAACCTACAGGGGGGATAACAGCAGAGAGGAACCTACAGGGGGGGTAGCAGCAGAGAGGAACCTACAGGGGGGATAACAGCAGAGAGGAACCTACAGGGGGATAGCAGCAGAGAGGAACCTACAGGGGGATAGCAGCAGAGAGGAACCTACAGGGGGGATAGCAGCAGAGAGGAACCTACAGGGGGGATAACAGCAGAGAAGAACCTACAGGGGGGATAGCAGCAGAGAGGAACCTACAGGGGGATAACAGCAGAGAGGAACCTACGGGGGGATAACAGCAGAGAAGAACCTACAGGGGGATAGCAGCAGAGAGGAACCTACAGGGGGGATAGCAGCAGAGAGGAACCTACAGGGGGATAGCAGCAGAGAGGAACCTACAGGGGATAACAGCAGAGAGGAACCTACAGGGGGGATAACAGCAGAGAGGAACCTACAGGGGGGATAGCAGCAGAGAGGAACCTACAGGGGGGATAGCAGCAGAGAGGAACCTACAGGGGGGATAGCAGCAGAGAGGAACCTACAGGGGGGATAGCAGCAGAGAGGAACCTACAGGGAGATAGCAGCAGAGAGGAACCTACAGGGGGGATAGCAGCAGAGAGGAACCTACAGGGGGGATAGCAGCAGAGAGGAACCTACAGGGGGGATAGCAGCAGAGAGGAACCTACAGGGGGGATAGCAGCAGAGAGGAACCTACAGGGGGATAGCAGCAGAGAGGAACCTACAGGGGGATAGCAGCAGAGAAGAACCTACAGGGGGGATAGCAGCAGAGAGAAACCTACAGGGGGATAGCAGCAGAGATAAACCTACAGGGAGATAGCAGCAGAGAAGAACCTACAGGGGGGATAGCAGCTACTTCTCCAATGAATGTATTCTGCCTTCTTCAGAGTTAACCATGTACCTGGTGTGGCTGTCCGTGATAAACATGAGACTTGAGATCCCCCTCTAGCCTCTCCCCCTCTCCCCCGGACACAGCATGCGTGTTTTTAGCTTTATCTTTCTCTCTACATTGCTGGAAAAGGTAAGCCCTAAAGTAAACATTTCAATGCTAGTCTAAAGCTGCCTGTTGTTTATGAAAGCATGTGACAAATAAAAATGCATTCAATTTTTCTGTTTTTAACTGAACCTGGCAGAGTGGAAGCGGAACAGAAACCACTTTCAGGATGTGTACCAAATGGCACCCTATTCCCTATGTAGTGCACTACTTTCTACCAAGGCTCATAGGACTCTGGTCAAAAGTAGTGCACTATATACCATTTGGGACACAACATCAGTTTCAAGGCCTCTTCACATGCGGCCACAGAACTAACCAGACCACCTGGTGTGTGGGCGCCAGGTCACTGTATTTTTACAGCAGAACAGGCTACATCTGGCTGGGGGGGGGGGGGTCATACTTTCATACAAGCAATCATCTCCAGCACTGGGAAAGACTTGACTTTCAATTCTAGAGCGGTGTGTGTTCTGGAGTGCGTCTGTCCAGGGCGTGATAGCTCTGCTCTGTCCACTAGTGACTGTCTGTATAACCTGTAATTGTGTTCACCGTGGGACTGGGCTTGGGCCTTGGCTGACATAGGATAGTGGCCCTTTGAGGAACACAAAGATCACCACATACCCAGTGTTACCAGTGGCAATACATACAACACTATTCCCTGGCTTTTTCATTGCTAAAGTAAAAAAATATATAATTGAAAATTTGAATGAAGTGGAATGCATGGAATAAGTTGTATTAGACTCCCTCGCCTAGCCCCACTCCCTCGCCTAGCCCCACTCCCTCGCCTAGCCCCACTCCCTCGCCTAGCCCCACTCCCTCGCCTAGCCCCACTCCCTCGCCTAGCCCCACTCCCTCGCCTAGCCCCACTCCCTCAGTTCTGTCTTTGAGAGACTAAGTTGAGTGTGTTTATGTCTTCTGTCAGCAGCATGTATCTCAACATGTATATTTACTGTCTGGTCTACGTACTGTGTCAGCAGCATGTATATTTACTGTCTGGTCTACGTACTGTGTCAGCAGCATGTATATTTACTGTCTGGTCTACGTACTGTGTCAGCAGCATGTATATTTACTGTCTGGTCTACGTACTGTGTCAGCAGCATGTATATTTACTGTCTGGTCTACGTACTGTGTCAGCAGCATGTATATTTACTGTCTGGTCTACGTACTGTGTCAGCAGCATGTATATTTACTGTCTGGTCTACGTACTGTGTCAGCAGCATGTATATTTACTGTCTGGTCTACGTACTGTGTCAGCAGCATGTATATTTACTGTCTGGTCTACGTACTGTGTCAGCAGCATGTATATTTACTGTCTGGTCTACGTACTGTGTCAGCAGCATGTATATTTACTGTCTGGTCTACGTACTGTGTCAGCAGCATGTATATTTACTGTCTGGTCTACGTACTGTGTCAGCAGCATGTATATTTACTGTCTGGTCTACGTACTGTGTCAGCAGCATGTATATTTACTGTCTGGTCTACGTACTGTGTCAGCAGCATGTATATTTACTGTCTGGTCTACGTACTGTGTCAGCAGCATGTATATTTACTGTCTGGTCTACGTACTGTGTCAGCAGCATGTATATTTACTGTCTGGTCTACGTACTGTGTCAGCAGCATGT
Source organism: Salmo salar (assembly GCF_965601325.2). Lineage (NCBI taxonomy): Eukaryota > Metazoa > Chordata > Actinopteri > Salmoniformes > Salmonidae > Salmo > Salmo salar. The sequence continues at coordinate 80,541,471 of NC_138307.1, read as the reverse complement.
ATATTTACTGTCTGGTCTACGTACTGTGTCAGCAGCATGTATATTTACTGTCTGGTCTACGTACTGTGTCAGCAGCATGTATATTTACTGTCTGGTCTACGTACTGTGTCAGCAGCATGTATATTTACTGTCTGGTCTACGTACTGTGTCAGCAGCATGTATATTTACTGTCTGGTCTACGTACTGTGTCAGCAGCATGTATATTTACTGTCTGGTCTACGTACTGTGTCAGCAGCATGTATATTTACTGTCTGGTCTACGTACTGTGTCAGCAGCATGTATATTTACTGTCTGGTCTACGTACTGTGTCAGCAGCATGTATATTTACTGTCTGGTCTACGTACTGTGTCAGCAGCATGTATATTTACTGTCTGGTCTACGTACTGTGTCAGCAGCATGTATATTTACTGTCTGGTCTACGTACTCTGTCAGCAGCATGTACTTCCTGAGACAGTCCAGGAAGCCTTCACTACCTCCCTGGTGAAAGTGTAGGGCAGGCAGCTCAACCCCCATGTTGCGGTCTCTTAGGGTGAACACCAGGTAGGACCAGCCCTCCTCCTTCACCCTGACTGAGGCCAGGTCACTGAGACGGAAGAACAGCCGGGAACCCTTACTCTTCTCTGGGATGGGAGCGGGTTTAGGAGGAGCACCTGGAGAGAGAGATACAGGATATACACAGACATAGAAACACAATGAGGAGAGAGGAGAGAGAGATGGGGGGGGGGGGTTTAGATACACAACACTACGCATGTACTCCCACACAGAAGAGACACACACACAAATTAGAGTATGTGTGTACTCTCTCTAGGGTATTTCCTAATGCAGAGAGACAAGCAGCACAACGTTCATGCCACACTTCATCTATAGTTGTATAGATCCATGTGTAATGCTTTTTAATTTGACTCGCTTGACATTTAAATGTCTGCAGCGCAGGAAGTAGCAGGAGGCCTGATTAATCCCCCAGCGGCCTGCTGGAGAAGATTGATCGTACTGTGGGAAAACAGAAGCAATTAGTCTCCTCTCCTCCAACCAACTTAATCAGGGTCGCTCCACTAAAGCAGCTTCTGGACGTTAAGAGGAGAGGTGATTTGGAATTCCAGCCAGAGAGGAGGGAGAGAAAATAAATAAATAAATAAATACATACATACATACACACAAATATATATACACATGAGAGAGCGCTGCACGCTTAACCTTGTTTAGTCTTGCCATGAAGAACCACAGAACGGCAAGGCCAAGAACAACAATTATGTTGCATTGTGGTTCCAGTACTAGACTTGACAGTTGAAAGAAACCAGACATTTTTCATTGCAGTAGGCTACAGGTAATGACAATATATCAGCTGGACAGGTAATGAATAGTGATATTTTGGCTCTCCATAGAGGAAGCATGATGATGCTAAATCATTGATATGTTCTCCATTACTTTCCCTGACTAAATAAAAGGTCAAATAAAATGGCCATTCTACTGTGGCCTACCGGGACTTACCGGGGCCTAACAGGGCCTACTGTGTCCTGCTCTGTTCTAGGGTGTCCTGCTCTGTTCTAGGGTGTCCTGCTCTGTTCTAGTGTGTTCTGCTCTGTTCTAGTGTGTTCTGCTCTGTTCTAGGGTGTCCTGCTCTGTTCTAGTGTGTCCTGCTCTGTTCTAGGGTGTCCTGCTCTGTTCTAGGGTGTCCTGCTCTGTTCTAGGGTGTTCTGCTCTGTTCTAGTGCGTCCTGCTCTGTTCTAGTGTGTTCTGCTCTGTTCTAGTGCGTTCTGCTCTGTTCTAGTGCGTCCTGCTCTGTTCTAGTGCGTCCTGCTCTGTTCTAGTGCGTCCTGCTCTGTTCTAGTGCGTCCTGCTCTGTTCTAGTGCGTCCTGCTCTGTTCTAGGGTGTCCTGCTCTGTTCTAGTGTGTCCTGCTCTGTTCTAGTGTGTCCTGCTCTGTTCTAGGGTGTCCTGCTCTGTTCTAGGGTGTCCTGCTCTGTTCTAGGGTGTCCTGCTCTGTTCTAGTGTGTCCTGCTCTGTTCTAGGGTGTCCTGCTCTGTTCTAGGGTGTCCTGCTCTGTTCTAGGGTGTCCTGCTCTGTTCTAGGGTGTCCTGCTCTGTTCTAGGGTGTCCTGCTCTGTTCTAGGGTGTCCTGCTCTGTTCTAGTGCGTCCTGCTCTGTTCTAGTGCGTCCTGCTCTGTTCTAGTGCGTCCTGCTCTGTTCTAGTGTGTTCTGCTGTGTTCTAGTGTGTTCTCTTCCACTCACCTTCTCCATTGTTGCTGGGTTTCTTCCTGAACTGAACAGTGTGAACCATGTCCCACTCTGTCTCACAGCTCAGCTGGTGCTCCACCTGCCTGGGAGGCTTGTCTCCTGGGTTTTGGTTTGTACCCTGGTGCCGCTGGCCCCATTCAAACACGGAGCTAGACTCCTGGGAGAGAGAATACAGGTATACTCAGACTCACCCAAATACGGTAGCATCTATATACAGTACACACACCAACCCATATACAGTACTATCTATATACAGTACACACACCTACCCATATACAGTACACACACCTACCCATATACACTACTGTTCAAAAGTTTGGGGTCACTTAGAAATGTCCTTGTTTTCCATGAAAACATACATGAAATTAGTTGCAAAATGAATAGGAAATATAGTCAAGACATTGACAAGGTTATAAATAATGATTTTTAATTGAAATAATAATTGTGTCCTTCAAACTTTGCTTTTGTCATAGAATCCTCCACTTGCAGCAATTACAGCCTTGCAGACCTTTGGCATTTTAGTTGTCAATTTGTTGAGGTAATCTGAAGAGATTTCACCCCATGCTTCCTGAAGCACCTCCCACAAGTTGGATTGGCTTGATGGGCACTTCTTACGTACCATACTGGTCAAGCTGCTCCCACAACAGCTCAATAGGGTTGAGATCCGGTGGCTGTGCTGGCCACTCCATTATAGACAGAACACCAGCTGACTGCTTCTTCCCTAAATAGTTATTGCATAGTTTGGAGCTGTGCTTTGGGTCATTGTCCTGTTGTAGGAGGAAATTGGCTCCAATTAAGCGTCGTCCACAGGGTATGGCATGGCTTTGCAAAATGGAGTGATATCCTTCCTTCTTCAAGATCCCTTTTACCCTGTACAAATCTCCCACTTTACCACCACCAAAGCACCCCCAGACCATCACAAACTGAAATGGTCCACACACAGACAGCATGGAGAAGAAGGCGCAACAGCGCCTCTTCAACCTCAGAAGGCTGAAGAAATTCGGCTTGTCCCCAAAAACACTCAAACTTTTACAGATGCACAATCAAGAGCATCCTGTTGGTCTGTATCACCGCCTGGTACGGCATCTGCTTCGCCCACAACCGTAAGGCTCTCCAGAGGGTAGTGAGGTCTGCACAACGCATCACCGGGGGCAAACTACCTGCCCTCCAGGACACCTACACCACCCGATGTCACAGGAAGAACAAAAAGATCATCAAGGACAACAACCACCCGAGCCGCTGCCTGTTCACCTCTCGCTACCATCCAGAAGGCGAGGTCAGTACAGGTGCATCAAAGCTGGGACCGAGAGACTGAAAAACAGCTTCTATCTCAAGGCCATCAGACTGTTAAACAGCCATCACTAACATTGACTGGCTGCTGCCAACATACTGACTCAATCTTTAGCCACTTTAATAATAAAAAAATTGGATGTAATAAATGTATCACTAGTCACTTTATATAATGTTTACATACCCTACACTACTCATCTCATATGTATATACTGTACTCTATACCATCTACTGCATCTTGCCTATGCCGTTCGGCCATCGCTCATCCATATATATTTATATGTACATATTCTTATTCATTCCTTTACACGTGTGTGTATAAGGTAGTTGTTGTGAAATTGTTATATTACTTGTTAGATATTACTGCATGGTTGGAACTAGAAGCATTTAGCTACACTCGCATTAACATCTGCTAACCATGTGTATGTGACAAATAAAATTTGATTTGATTGCCTCCACCATGCTTGACAGATGGCGTCAAGCACTCCTCCTCCATGTTTTCTGCGTCTCATGAATGTTCTTCTTTGTGAACTGAACACCTCAAACTCAGATTCGTCTATCCATAACCCTTTTTTTCTAAATCTTCCTCTGGCCAGTGTCTGTTCTTTTGCCCATCTCAAACTTTCCTTTTGAATTGGCCAGTCTGAGATATGGCTTTTTCTTTGCAACTCTGCCTAGAAGGCCAGCATCCTGGAGTCGCCTCTTCACTGATGACGCTGAGACTGGTGTTTTGCACGTACTATTTAATGAAGCTGCCAGTTGAGGACATGTGAGGCGTTTGAGAAACAAACTAGACACAAATGTACTTGCCCTTTAGCTCAGTTGTGTGCACCGGGGCCTCCCACTCCTCTTTCTATTCTGGTTAGAACCAGTATGTGCTGTTCTGTGAAAAGGGTTTTCTAATGATCAATTAGCCTTTTAAAACGATAAACTTGGATTAGCTAACACAACGTGCCATTGGAACCCAGGAGTGATGGTTGCTGATAATGGGCCTCTGTACGGCCATGTAGATATTCCATTTTAAAAAATCAGCAGTTTTTTAAAATGTCTAAGTGACCCCAAAATGTTGTACTATCTATATACAGTCCACACACACACACACACACACACACCACCCCCTATATACAGTACTATCTATATACAGTACATAGTTCTGGCTGGCTGGCTGGGTAGGTAGTGGTACAGATAATTACAGCAAAGGCTGGAAATACTATGAGAGAGGCTATTCAAATTAAACCGGTTTTGACATAGAAAGAGAATATGGGATGTATTTTTTTTCTCCACAGAGAACCTAACTGACAGACATCTGTCCTGAGTGGCTGATAGAGAGACGAGAGTTAGTTTCTATGAAGAGATGAGCTAGCTATGTGTTTTCATCACGACCGGGATGAACCATATTAGATTCAGGAATCAGGATATACTTCTGGGCTTTGGTTTCCTGTTGCATCTCTACTCTCAGGGTTTTTATTTCAGTCAGAGATCACTAGAACATCTTTATTCTAGTGCAGCAGAGAAACAGATAGGAAACATGAAGCGATGCTGCTGTCACATGACCAAGGTGATTGGAGCCAGACTGTGGTTTGACAGTCATCATCGAGCTCTCAAGACAACTGATGTGTCACCATGGATACAGCCAAGCCAATATATAAAATGTGGAGTGTTGTCATCATAATTCTGACTAATGTTCCCATTAAGCTGTGCGGACACCGCGCAGAAGAAATATCAGCCCGCGCAGAGAAGCACGAGATTGAACTTCATAGAGTTTTCCCCCCTTTAGTTAACACTATCAACGTGTCCCTTTACTGTGGGAATTGTGATCGAATCAATGCGTTATTAGCCACTTTCAACACAACATACCGAAACAAAACGAATTGTGCAAGACTTAGTAGGCAAAACTATGCAAGAGATTTTCTTTTGTAGGCAGAACACATCGGTGTATGATTATTGTGTTGACAGGCACCACTCAGCCCGTACTCTACACAAACCGGTGGCATAACCAATCAGAGCTGCAGTAGGCCTATATAAACACACAATTATAAACTGGGTGAATGCTGATTGGCTGACAGCCGTGGTATATCAGGCCGTATACCACGGGTATGACAAAACATTTAGTTTTACTGTTCTAATTACGTTGGTATTAGCCCAGTTATAGATAATCTGTAGTCAGCAATAGGGGAGTGATTGCTTCCTACAAGACCACAAACCATGTACATTTCTATACATCTTTGAAACATGAGTCAGGTAAAGAGCTTTTTTTTGTCTTAAAGGGGCAGTTTTTTTTATTTTGAGACAGGCTTGAATAAGCTAAGTATCCAATAGGCAGAGGGGAGTATAATTTGTCTGATTCTCTGTAATAATGTCAGAATAATAAAGTGGTTTCTTGCATCAAACACCATTTCCAGTCACCACCTTGTCTAAAGGACAAGTGGATAAAACAGGTTCATGTCAAGACCTGCGTGTATTTTTTTCAAAAGTCTCATGGAATGTAGGCCTCATTGAACACCACACATTGGCTGCTACTGTAGGCTGAATGACAGAACAGCTATTTCCATGTTAAACAAATTGCACTGTCTGTATTATCAGCACCAGCCAACAGTTGTGGCCGAGCCAATTAGCAGTGTTTCTATATGAACGTACCAGTAAGATTGATAAGAGTCTAATCTTGTTAGTATTTTAATATATGTACACTTTGTTTATGATGACCTGAAACATGGAATATTAAATCTAAAGATATGCAAATGAAGTCTAACCTTGGCAGCACACAGCATGGCAGAGTGGTCAACATCTTCCATGGGTTTATATTCCAGCACTATGTCTCCATCCTGGTAGAAATGACGAGAATGAATGTTCAGTCTGATCTGTGGACATTATAAGAGGAAAGGATACATCTCATTGTGTTGCATATTGCCATACCTGGTCCAGGACACGCAGGAATCCTGAAGTGAGAGAATCCTGCTCCTCACTCCTTTCTGGGTTGGTGTGTATAAAAACTCCATCATGCTCATATAGAACCTGAGAGAGAAAGAGGGAAACGCATTCAGAGATGAATACAACTCATGTTATGTTGTTGTTGGAGACTTGGTAAACAAATAGGCCTAATGTACCTAGCTAGCTGGCTAACTTCATCCAAATCAAGTGCCGTTTGCATGTGACAATGTAATGGGATACATTTGCTGTATGGTTTACAATTTTGCTGGCGGCTCTTTGAACATTGACCAATTTAACATTCTGTCACCGTTCTACCTTTTCAGGAATGTGATGTTGTGGCTAGCTAGGTAGCTGGCTCAACCAACTTCCTGACAACTTTTAAACTGTTTTGCATGTTTGTTTTGGTGGTTGCTAGTAACGTTACAAGTTAGCTCAACTTGTCACTATGAAAGTTAACAACACGAGCCTGTTGGTATTCTGGAAGTCGACAGTTTCACAAGTAACTTCTTATGACCGCCAACCACTTCGACCTGTATCTGTTAAGTGGACAGGCAACTTCTACTGGCTAACGTTGGTTGTCAAGTGTCGCCCAGGGCTTTTTCAACTTCTAGCCAACTAAACTATTTACAAAACCTCACAGACAACATGATCCGTTTACAATGCGAACAAAACAAAGTATATAAAACATTTTTTTTAAATGCCACAAATGTGTTTTCTCAGCACCTTAAATCCCGCTGAAGTCGCCATGTCGCCTGTCTCAGCTGACGACGACGTAGTAGGACAGGTCACGTGTTTCCACTAGAATACGTAACTAAATACTCACCAATGGGTGTTGCTGAATCCCTTTTTACATTCTGTTTTATTTCACCTTTATTTAACCAGGTAGGCTAGTTGAGAACAAGTTCTCATTTACAACTGCGACCTGGTCAAGATAAAGCAAAGCAGTTCGACAACATACAACAACACAGAGTTACACATGGAGTAAAACAAACATACAGTCAATAATACAGTAGGGGAAAAAAGTATATATGATATTATACACATTCATTGTAAACCAACGACTCAATTTACGAGATCATTGACATAGTTGAGTATATCTCGCATACAACAGAGATTATTAATTGAACTGTTTATTGTTCAAGCTTCCACTTCCGTAAACATCCGCCAGGGAACATTAGCCTTAACAGGGGTGTAGTCATTATCCCGATTTTGTTGCAAAACGTTTCGTAAACAGAACGAAACGGGGAGGGACCTACGTTAATCTGTCACATAGAATCTCTTGCTTTTTTCAAACTGTTTGGACTAATGATTACACCCAGCCGTAAGAAGTGGTGGCACCTTTGGACTTTGTCATAGGATGTTGTTTAACGTTTAATTTGGGGCTATTATTCCAGACAAAGGGTGAAAAACCCTGTACATATTCAGACAAATCATCAAATCAAATTGTATTGTCACATGTATCGAATATAACAGGTTCACCTTACAGTGAAATGCTTACTTACAAGCCCTTAACAAACAATGCAGTTTTATGAAAAAATAAGTGTTAAGAATTACTTACTAAAATAAACTGTAGTAAAAAATTAAAAATAAAAAAAGAAGAAAATAGAAAAATAACAAATAATTAAAGAGCAACAATAAAATAACTGTAGCGAGGCTATACACAGGGGGTACCGGTCAAAGACTGGTGTTATACCGTAAGTGAGCAGGTGTTTAAATCAACTCTCTCTCTTCAATTCAAAGGGCTTTATTGGCATGGGAAACATGTTTACATTGCAGAAGCAAGTGAAATAGATAATAATCAAAAGTGAAATAGACAATAATAAACAACAAAAGTTTAAAAGGAATAGAGACATTTCAAATGTCATATTATGGCTATGTGCAGTGTTGTAACAATGTGCAAATAGTTAAAGTAAAAAAGGAAAATAAATAAGCATAAATATGGGTTGTATTTACAATGGTGTTTGTTCTTCACCGGTTGCCTTTTTCTTGTGGCAACAGGTCACAAATCTTGTTGCTGTGATGGCACAACTGTGGTACTGTATTTCAACCAATAAATATGGGAGTTTTTCAAGATTGGATTGTTTTCAAATTCTTTGTGGGTCTGTGAATCTGAGGGAAATATGTGTGTCTAATATGGTCATACATTTGGCAGGAGGTTAGGAAGTGCAGTTCGGTTTCCACCTCATTTTGTGGGCAGTGTGCACATAGCCTGTCTTCTCTTGAGAGGCTGGTCTGCTGATGGCGGCCTCTCTCAATAGCAAGGCTATGCTCACTGAGTCTGTGCATAGTCAAAGCCTTCCTTCATCTTGGGTCAGTCACAGTGGTCAGGTATTCTGCCACTGTGTACTCTCTGTTTAGGGCCAAATAGCGTTATAGTTTTCTCCGTTTTTTCTTGGTTGATGAGCGGACCCCAGACCTCACAACCATAAAGGGCAATGTGTTCTATAACTGATTCCAGTATTTTTATCCAGATCGTAATTGGTATGTCGAATTTTATGTTCCTTTTGATGGCATAGAAGGTCCTTCTTGCCTTGTCTCTCAGATCGTTCACAGTTTTGAGGAAGTTACCTGTGGTGCTGATGTTTATGCCAAGGTTTGTAGATGGAATTTGTATTTGTGGTCCTGGCGACTGGACCTTTTTTAGAACACCATTATTTTTGTATTATTTATGCTGCAATAGTTTATGTGTCGGGGCTAGGGTCGGTCTGTTTTTTCTGGAGTATTTCTCCTGTCCTGTGTGAATTTAAGCATGCTCTCTCTAATTCTCTCTATCTTTCTCTTCTTTCTTTCTTTCTTTCTTTCTTTCTTTCTTTCTTTCTTTCTTTCTTTCTTTCTTTCTTTCTTTCTCGGAGGACCTGAGCCCTAGGACCATGCCTCAGGACTACCTGGCCTGATGACTCCTTGCTGTCCCCAGTCCACCTGGTCGTGCTGCTGCTCCAGTTTCAACTGTTCTGCCTGCAGCTATGGAACCCTGACCTGTTCACCGGACGTGCTACCTGTCCCAGACCTGCTGTTTTCAACTCTCTAGAGACAGCAGGAGTGGTAGAGATACTCTGAATGATCAGCTATGAAAAGCCAACTGACATTTACTCCTGAGGTGCTGACCTGTTGCACCCTCGACAACCACTGTGATTATTATTATTTGACCCTGCTGGTCATCTATGAACATTTGAACATCTTGGCCGTGTTCTGTTATAATCTCCACCCGGCAGCCAGAAGAGGACTGGCCACCCCTCATAGCCTGGTTCCTCTCTAGGTTTCTTCCTAGGTTCTGGCCTTTCTAGGGAGTTTTTCCTTGCCACCGTGCTTCTACACCTGCATTGCTTCCTGTTTGGGGTTTTAGGCTGGGTTTCTGTACAGCACTTTGTGACATCAGCTGATGTAAGAAGAGCTTAATAAATACATTTGATTGATTGATTTACTGTCAGGGCCCAGGTCTGACAGAATCTGTGCAGAATATCTAGGTGCTGCTGTAGGCCCTCCTTGGTTGGGGACAGAAGCACCAGATCATCAGCAAACAGTAGACATTTGACTTCAGATTCTAGTAGGGCGAGGCCGGGTGCTGCAGACTGTTCTAGTGCCCTCACCAGTTCATTGATATATATGTTGAAGAGGGTGAGGCCCGGGTGCTGCAGACTGTTCTAGTGCCCTCACCAGTTCATTGATATATATGTTGAAGAGGGTGAGGCCGGGTGCTGCAGAATGTTCTAGTGCCCTCACCAGTTCATTGATATATATGTTGAAGAGGGTGAGGCCGGGTGCTGCAGAATGTTCTAGTGCCCTCACCAGTTCATTGATATATATGTTGTAGAGGGTGCTGCAGAATGTTCTAGTGCCCTCGCCAGTTCATTGATATATATGTTGTAGAGGGTGGGGCTCAAGCTGCATCCCTGTCTCACTCCACGGCCCTGTGGAAAGAAATGGGTGTGTTTTCTGCCAATTTTAACCGCACACTTGTTGTTTATGTACATGGATTTTATAATGTTATGTTTTTCCCCAACACCACTTTCCATAAATGTCCATAGCTGACCATCAAGCCAAATTGAGTCAAAAGCTTTTTTGAAATCAACAAAGCATGAGAAGACTTTGCTTTTGTTGTGTTTTGTTTGTCAATAAGGGGGTGCATGGTGAATATGTGGCCTGTCGTACGGTAATTTGGTAAAAAGCCAATTTGACATTTGCTCAATACATTGTTTTCACTGAGGAAATGTAGGAGTCTGCTGTTAGTGATAATGCAGAGAATTTTCCCAAAGTTGCTGTTGACACATATCTCACTGTAGTTATTGGGGTCGGATTTGTCTCCACTTTTGTGGATTGGGGTGATCAGTCCTCGGTTCCAAGTTTTAGGAAAGATGCCAGAGCTGAGGATGATGTTAAAGAGTTTAAGTATAGCCAAGTGAAATTTGTGGTCTGTATAATTTATCATTTCATTTAGGATACCATCAACACCACAGGCCTTTTTGGGTTAGAGGGTTTGTATTTTGTCCTGTAGTTCATTCAATGTCATTGGAGAATTCAGTGGGTTCTGGTAGTCTTTAATAGCTGATTAAAATGTTCTATTGTTCATGTATGTGTTTTTGCTGTTTGTTCTTTGTTATAAAAAAAGTATTTTTCGAAGTGGTTTACCCATACATCTCCATTTTGGATAGATAACTATTTGTGTTTTCCAATTTTCCCAGAAGTGTTTAGAGTCTATGGATTCTTCAATTACATTAAGCTGATTTCTGACGTGCTGTTCCTTGTTTTTCCGTAGTGTATTTCTGTATTGTTTTAGTGATTCACCATAGTGAAGGCGTAGTCTCAGGTTTTCTGGGTCTCTGTGTTTTTGGTTAGATATGTTCCTCAATTCCTTTCTTGGGATTTTGCACTTTTCATCAAACCATTTGTCATTGTTGTTCATTTTCTTAGGTTGTCTGGTTGAAATGTTTAGATTTGATAGTGAAGCTATTTAGGCTTTCTACTGCCAAGTTTACACCTTCGCTATTGCAGTGAAACGTTTTGTCCAGGAAGTTGTCTAAAAGGAATTGAATTTGTTGTTGATTAATTGCTTTCTGGTAGGTTTCTACACTACTTTCCTTCCATCTATAGCATTTCTTAATAGTATGCCGTTTGTTCAGCTTGGATGCCTCATGATTAAATATTGCTCTGTTAAAGTAGAATGTGATTTTGCTGTGATCTGATAGGGGTGTCAGTGGGTTCTCTCTCCTCTCCCTTTCTAATGTAGAATTTAGTGCATCTTGTTCTCACTTAATAGCAAATTAAAGCTGGAATTGCTCCATTTACAGACCAGCTCACACATTTACCTCTTCTGGCTCCTGTAAGACCTCTTTGTCTTCACAGAAGAGAGAGAGAGAGAGAGAGAGAGAGAGAGAGAGAGAGAGAGAGAGAGAAGGAGTCTCTGGGATGGATGAGGCTAATATTTCAGGAGAGACGGAAGGAGAAGGAGTCTCTGGGATGGATGAGGCTAATATTTCAGGACAGACGGAAGGAGAAGGAATCTCTGGGATGGATGAGGCTAATATTTCAGGACAGACGGAAGGAGAAGGAGTCTCTGGGATGGATGAGGCTAATATTTCAGGAGAGACAGAAGGAGAAGGAGTCTCTGGGATGGATGAGGCTAATATTTCAGGAGAGACAGAAGGAGAAGGAGTCTCTGGGATGGATGAGGCTAATATTTCAGGAGAGACAGAAGGAGAAGGAGTCTCTGGGATGGATGAGGCTAATATTTCAGGAGAGACAGAAGGAGAAGGAGTCTCTGGGATGGCCCCTGGATGAGTCTGAAGGGAAGTGTGTATCACTTTCTCATAAACTGTTCAAACTCACCACTCAGTCTGTTCCCACTGGAGGCTATAGCAGTCAGTAATAATGCTCAAAGTTCAAGTACACACACTCCGTGAAGAACTGCTTGGTCTCTGGTTCACTCAACCACAAACATGATGATGACTCCCACAGTTAGACAGAGTATGAGTGCAGTTTGGTATATGACTAAAAATGAATACTCTCTCCATGGTGCCCTCCTACTCACGCACGGACACGCACGAGCACAAATATATACACACACACCGACTAACGTCTTTAAAAACACAGGTCACTGTTTTCATGAGGTTATTGATGTCATTCTGTAAAAAGTGTCAGTGAACTTCTCCAGGAAACCTGGCAAGTAGTTTTCCTGGTTTGATGTCACCACCTTGGTCTGTGTTCACGGTTCCCATTAGTTTTCCTGGTGTGATGTCACCACCTTGGTCTGTGTTCACGGTTCCCATTAGTTTTCCTGGTGTGATGTCACCACCTTGGTCTGTGTTCACGGTTCCCATTAGTTTTCCTGGTGTGATGTCACCACCTTGGTCTGTGTTCACGGTTCCCATTAGTTTTCCTGGTGTGATGTCACCACCTTGGTCTGTGTTCACGGTTCCCATTAGTTTTCCTGGTGGGATGTCACCACCTTGGTCTGTGTTCACGGTTCCCATTAGTTTTCCTGGTGTGATGTCACCACCTTGGTCTGTGTTCACGGTTCCCATTAGTTTTCCTGGTGTGATGTCACCACCTTGGTCTGTGTTCACGGTTCCCATTAGTTTTCCTGGTGTGATGTCACCACCTTGGTCTGTGTTCACGGTTCCCATTAGTTTTCCTGGTGTGATGTCACCACCTTGGTCTGTGTTCACGGTTCCCATTAGTTTTCCTGGTGTGATGTCACCACCTTGGTCTGTGTTCACGGTTACCATTAGTTTTCCTGGTGTGATGTCACCACCTTTGTCTGTGTCACGGTTACCATTAGTTTTCCTGGTGTGATGTCACCACCTTGGTCTGTTCACGGTTACCATTAGTTTTCCTGGTGGGATGTCACAACCTTTGTCTGTTCACGGTTACCATTAGTTTTCCTGGTGTGATGTCACCACCTTGGTCTGTGTTCACGGTTACCATTAGTTTTCCTGGTGGGATGTCACAACCTTTGTCTGTGTTCACGGTTACCATTAGTTTTCCTGGTGTGATGTCACCACCTTGGTCTGTGTTCACGGTTACCATTAGTTTTCCTGGTGTGATGTCACCACCTTGGTCTGTGTTCACGGTTACCATTAGTTTTCCTGGTGGGATGTCACAACCTTGGTCTGTTCACGGTTACCATTAGTTTTCCTGGTGTGATGTCACCACCTAGTGGTCTTATGTATTATTGGCTTCTAACATGTACAGCAAGAGGAGGATGTATTTTATTGTCATGAATCTTGCCCTAGAGGCAGCCTGCAGAGTGGTCGCTAGCTGGCACAACCACAAAGTCATAAAATATCAATTTTAACCTAACCTTAACCACACTGCTAACCCTAATGACTAATCCCAAACTTAAAAGAAGACCAAAAAGCAAATGTTTGTTTTCATGAATTTTTACAATATAGCCTATTTTTACTTTGCAGCTGGCCCATCGAATGAAAATCACGCAGTTCTGCCTCCAGGGCAAGATTAATGACAATAAACGTCAACCTGCGAGGAGAATGGGCCTCCTCCCGTCTGAGGGAGAATCTCAAACGTCCTCTCTCTCCTCCTCTCCTTCTCAAAACACATTGCGAAAAAGCTAGAGGTCCTTCCCCTCTGATCTTCTCCTCCAATGGGTTTTGAGAAGGCGCCGAGGAGAAATTAAGTTTCTCCCTGACACTTGTTCCTCTCAAGGTTTCTTCCTTCTAAGGAGATGTTTACTTGTCACTATACTGCTGCTTGCATAGGGATCTAGGCCGGCTTACGGTAAAAGCACTTTGTGACTGATGATATAGAAAGGGATTTATGGATGGAATTTGATTTGTAACCCAATCTCTGTATATATAGGGCTGCCTCTAACCCAATCTCTGTATATATAGGGCTGCCTCTAACCCAATCTCTGTATATATAGGGCTGCCTCTAACCCAATCTCTGTATATATAGGGCTGCCTCTAACCCAATCTCTGTATATATAGGGCTGCCTCTAACCCAATCTCTGTATATATAGGGCTGCCTCTAACCCAATCTCTGTATATATAGGGCTGCCTCTAACCCAATCTCTGTATACAAAAAAAAATAGCCCCACCTGCTTTGCATGTTGTGCCCTCCTCAGCATCTTAAATAAGCATGCCCCACTCAAAAAATGTAGAACTTGGAATAGATATAGTCCTTGGTTCACTCCAGACCTGTCTGCCCTTGACCAGCACAAAAACATCCTGTGGCGTACTGCATTAGCATAGAATAGCCCCCGTGATATGCAACTTTTCAGGGAAGTTAGGAACAAATATACACAGGCAGTTAGAAGAGCCAAGGCTAGCTTTTTCAAACAGAAATTTGCATCCTGTAGTACTAACTCAAAAATGTTCTGGGACACTGTAAAGTCCATGGAGAATAAGAGCACCTCCTCCCAGCTGCCCACTGCTCTGAGGCTAGGAAACACTGTTACCACTGCTAAATCCACTATAATTGAGAATTTCAATAAGCATTTCTCTACGGCTGGCCATGCTTTCCACCTGGCTACCCCTACCCCGGTCAACTGCCCGGCACCCTCCACAGCAACCCGCCAAAGTCCCCACCATTTCTCCTTCACCCAAATCCAGATAGCTGATGTTCTGAAAGAGCTGCAAAATTTGGACCCATACAAATCAGCCGGGCTAGACAATCTGGACCCTCTCTTTCTAAAATGATCTGCCGAAATTGTTGCAACCCCTATTACTAGCTTGTTCAACCTCTCTTCCATATCATCTGAGATTGCCAAAGATTGGAAAGCTGCTGTGGTCATCCCCCTCTTCAAAGGGGGTGACACTCTAGACCCAAACTGTTACAGACCTATATCCATCCTACCCTGCCTTTCTAAGGTCTTCGAAAGCCAAGTTAACAAACAGATTACCGACCATTTCGAATCCCACCGTACCTTCTCTGCTATGCAATCTGGTTTCAGAGCTGGTCATGGGTGCACCTCAGCCACACTCAAGGTCCTAAACGACATCATAACTGCCATCAATAAGAGACATTACTGTGCAGCCGTATTCATCGACCTGGCCAAGGCTTTCGACTCTGTCAATCACCACATTCTTATTGGCAGACTCGACAGCCTTGGTTTCTCAAATGATTGCCTCGCCTGGTTTACCAATTACTTCTCTGATAGAGTTCAGTGTGTCAAATCGGAGGGCCTGTTGTCTGGACCTCTGGCAGTCTCTATGGGGGTGCCACAGGGTTCAATTCTTGGGCCGACTCTTCTCTGTATACATCAATGATGTTGCTCTTGCTGCTGGTGATTCTCTGATCCACCTCTACGCAGAGGACACCATTCTGTATACTTCTGGCCCTTCTTTGGACACTGTGTTAACTAACCTCCAGACGAGCTTCAATGCCATACAACTCTCCTTCCATGGCCTCCAACTGCTCTTAAACGCAAGAAAAACTAAATGCATGCTATTCAATCGATCACTGCCCGCACCTACTAACCCGTCCAGCATCACTACTCTGGACGGCTCTGACTTAGAATACGTGGACAACTACAAATGCCTACGTGTCTGGTTAGACTGTAAACTCTCCTTCCAGACTCACATTAAGCATCTCCAATCCAAAATTAAATCTAGAATCGGCTTCCTATATCGCAACAAAGCACCCTTCACTAATGCTGCCAAACATACCCTCGTAAAACTGACCATCCTACCGATCCTCGATTTCAGTGATGTCATCTATAAAATAGCCTCCAACACTCTACTCAACAAACTGGATGCAGTCTATCAGAGTGCCATCCGTTTTGTCACCAAAGCCCCATACACAACCCACCATTGCGACCTGTACGCTCTCGTTGGTTGGCCCTCGCTTCATACTCGTCGCCAAACCCACTGGCTACAGGTTATCTACAAGTCTCTGCTAGGGAAAGCCCCGCCTTATCTCAGCTCACTGGTCATCATAGCAGCACCCACTTGTAGCACGCGCTCCAGCTGGTATATCTCACTGGTCACCCCCAAAGACAATTCCTCCTTTGGTCGTCTTTCCTTCCAGTTCTCTGCTGCCAATGACTGGAATGAACTGAAAAAATCTCTGAAGCTGGAGACTCATATCTCCCTCACTAGCTTTAAGCACCAGCTGTCAGAGCAGCTCACAGATCACTGCACCTGTACATAGCCCATCTGTAAACAGCCCATATATCTACCTACCTCATCCCCATACTGTATTTATTTATCGTGCTCCTTTGCACCCCAGTATCTCTACTTGCACATTCATCTTCTGCACATCTACCATTCCAGTGTTTAATTGCTATAAATAGGCCACCATGGCCTATTTATTGCCTTATCTTACCTCATTTGCACTCACTCTATATAGACATTTTGTTTTCTTTTGTTCTACTGTATTATTGACTGTATGTTTTGTTTATTCCATGTGTAACTCTGTGTTGTTGTATGTGTCGAAATGCTATGCTTTATCTTGGCCAGGTCGCAGTCGTAAATGAGAACTTGTTCTCAACTAGCCTACCTGTTTAAATAAAGGTGAAATAAATAAAATAAAAATGTTATTTTATCATTAATACGTGTCACATATCAGTTTGCAAAAAAAACATAATTGAGGTAATGAAGCCGCATACAAACATGGTCTCTTTTTGTTTTGTTGAGTAAGGCAGCTCCAAAATGTAGGTGTTTCAGCCTGGCTCAGTGCTTTCTGCCTAACCCAGGACCTCCACATCCGCCATCTTCACCTCTGGGATCATCTGAGACCAGCCACCTGGACAGCTGATGAAACTGAGGAGTATTTATGTCTGTAAGAAAGCCCTTTTGTGGGGAAAAACTCATTCTGATTGGCTGGGCCTGGCTCCCCATCTGTGCCCCTGCCCAGTCATGTGAAATCCATAGATTAAGGCCTAATGAATTTATTTCAATTGACTGATTTCCTTAAATGAGCAGTAGCTCAGTAAAATAGTTGAAATTGTTGCATGTTGCATTTCTACTTTTGTTCAGTATATATATATATATATATAAAAACATTTAAGGATCATGCCTGTAACATGTTATGTTTCTTACTACATAATGGATGTTGAAGTCAGATTTATTTCTCAAATTATGTAAATTGCCTTTTTTTCTGTTTGTAATTTTATTTTAAAAAATGTGTCATGTTTGGTTTATGATATTTGAAAAGAAGAAGAGGACATCATTATATTATTACTTACCGATAGATGTTCTTTACTTATTGTTTAGTTGAATTTATTTAATATTAGATCAGTTGTTTCTCAATGTACCATCTGGCTTCTAAGAGAGTTCTGGAAGTGAAACCAATACGCTGTAAATGATTACCAGTTATTTATGTACTACTTTACCTCCCAAAAAATAAATCATTTAACTGAAATATTATTTAGTCGTTGTCTTTGTTAATTGGAGAAGAACATTTCTTTATTCATTAGACAAAACATGGAGGACACTACCCAACTTCCCATTCTGTCTCATAGATCAAACAAATTATTTATAAAATGATTCAGTAGTCAGTTATTGAAAAGAGAATCAGGTCTACACTTTCATTCTTACACAAAGCAGCACAAAGATTGCATCACCCGACCAGTCCGTACAGAAATAACTGAAAAATACCTCAAGCTTAATATATCCCCCTGGACTGGTTGGTTCTGATCCAGATGTGTTGGGTTAAATGATGAAGACACAAGATTGTTTGTTTTTCACCTTGTTATCAACGCTTAGTTCACACTGGTCATATGTCATAAAATCATTAAAAAGCAGTACGATTCAGGTATAGAATTAAGTGTTTTCTAAGTGAAGAGCAGAAAGCCAGTAAAGGTGCTGTGGTGATTATTGTCATCAAAGATGTAATAGCCTGCCATCAGACGAGTGTAGACTTCATCTCCTGCATCCAACTTCAGTGTGACACCATTGGATCCACCGTCCTCTGAGTCTGAAACATCATCGGTCACAGTCACCATTAGAAGTCCATTTTTATACAGCGACACTCTTCTCTTCTTGCTGGAGGTTGTAAAGGCAGTGTATGTGAAGTAGTAGACTCCATTAACCGCTGCTCTGAAGATACCTGTCACTGGACTGTAAGCCTCACCAATATTGTTGAAGACATGTTTGTAGACCAGGATGCCATCATCACTATTTGGTCCTTTGGATTCAGACAGCGAGGCTGAGAAGGCCACCTTCGGTCTCTCTCTGTTCTCTCTCTTCAGTTCCTCCACGGTGGCTCCCATCTCATTCAGTTTGGTGCTCTGTTGAGCCACAATGGCTCTCAGCTCCTGGAGTAGGTCTCTCTGTTCCTCCACGGTGGCTCCCATCTCATTCAGTTTGGTGCTCTGTTGAGCCACAATGGCTCTCAGCTCCTGGAGTAGGACTCTCTGTTCCTCCACGGTGGCTCCCATCTCATTCAGTTTGGTGCTCTGTTGAGCCACAATGGCTCTCAGCTCCTGGAGTAGGTCTCTCTGTTCCTCCACCTGGCTCTCGCTGACCCTCTGTGTGGTTTCCATAAAGATTGGCTTCTTGTCATTGTCTCTACTTTGAAAAACCTGCAGCTCAGAGAGACAGCTGCAGAGAACAAACAGCAGAACAACGAAGGTCCTCATCTTTCAGATCAACTCTGGGATCCTTTGGTATCAAACACCTAAAGTCAAGAATTCTACACAGATGAATAGTTAACATTTACTCAGCCATTTATTGTTAATACTTAACTGTCCTTGGATAGGTGCCGATGTTGCGTCTTCTGCTGTTTAAGTTCAAAGTTTTTATTTATCCAATGGCAGACAGTAAACACTCTCTGCTGTGTTAACAGAATTCTTTATATTAATAGAATGAAAAGGAACATATGTCATATAAAAAGATGTACGATGTAGAGTGCAGAAAGTCAGTTACAGATATGCTCCGGGACTTTGGCAACTAACAAAGTACTTTTTTAAACCTCCCGCTTTGGGCTGGATATGTATAGGGTGTATAGGTCATACATGCTTAATCTATGAGCAGAATTATTTTACCTCAATTAACCATCAAATCCCTAGTTTAAAAGCAACTGTTTTTTTAAAGACATTTTCTCTACATTTCCCCCAACGTGGGCCAGCCCCCTAGCAATTCAAGTTCTAGCCAATGAGCGTCAGCCTCTTGCATTTGAGTGACAGCTAGCAAGAGGCCTGCCCAGCGTTATCCAGTCAGTGGACACAGCAGAGAGAGAGATCAATGACGTAATGCACATATGCGACGTAGTATGCCATTTCCGGGCTTGTGAGTGGGCTTGTGAGTGGGCTTGTGAGTGCTACTTTCAGAACAACTGGCTAAAAAGTATAGAAAAGTACCGGAGTATCTCTTTAAGGTGGTGATTAATGTCATCATAGACATGATGTCCTGACTTCATACTAGTGTATTGTAATGATACAGTCCATTTTTATCTGATCTAAGTCTGTGGATGTGGGACCACATCATTACAGCAATTGCACTCATCATTGAGAACAGACATTCAGGGTCAAATACACTACATGACCAAAAGTATGTGGACACCTGCTCGTCCAACATCTCATTCCAAAATCATGAGCATTAATATGGAGTTGGTCCCCCCATTGCTGCTACAACAGCCTCCACTCTTCTGGGAAGGCTTTCAACTAGATGTTGGAACATTGCTGCGGGGACTTGCTTCCATTTAGCCACAAGATCATTAGTGAGGTCGGGCACTGATGTTGGGTGACTAGACCTGGCTCGCAGTCGGCGTTCCAATTCATCCCAAAGGTGTTCAATGGGGTTGAGGTCAGGGCTTTGTGCAGGCCAGTCAAGTTCTTACACACCGATCTCAACAAGCCATTTCTGTATGGACCTCGCTTTGTGCATGGGGGCATTGTTATGCTGAAACAGGTTGCCACAAAGTTGGAAGCACAGAATAATCTAGAATGTTATTGTATGCTGTAGAATAAAGATTTCCCTATACTGGAACTAAGGGGCCTAGCCCGAACCATCAAAAACTGCACCAGACCACCAAATTTTACAGTTGGCACTATTCATAGAGGCAAGTAGCGTCCTCCTGGCATCCACCAAACACAGATTCGTCCATTGGACTGCCAGATGGTGAAGCGTGATTCATCGCTCCAGAGAACATATTTCAACTGCTCCAGAGTCCAATGGCGGCAAGCTTTACACCACTCAGGCCAACGCTTGGCATTGAGCATGGTGATCTTAGGCTTGTGTCCGGCTACTTGGCCATGGAAACCCATTTCATGAAGCTCCCGACGAACAGTTATTGTCCTGACATTGCTTCCAGAAGCAGTTTGGAACTCGGTAGTGAGTGTTGCAACTGAGGACTGACAATGTTTACGCATTACGCGCTTCAGCACTCAGCGGTCCCATTCTGTGAGCTTGTGTGGCCTACCACTTCACGGCTGAGCCGTTGTTGCTCCTAGACATTTCCACTTCACAATAACAGCACTTACATTTGACCGGGGCAGCTCTAGCAGGGCATACATTTGACGAACTGACTTGTTGGAAAAGTGACATCCTATGACGGTGCCACGTTGAAAGTCACTGAGCTCTTCAGTAAGTCCATTCTACTGCCAATGAGATTGCATGGCTGTGTGCTCGGTGTTATACACCTGTCAGCAACGGGTGGGGCTGAAATAGCCGAATCCACTAATTTTAAGGGGATTCACTATATACAGTCGTGGCCAAAAGTTTTGAGAATGACACAAATATTTATTTCCACAAAGTTTGCCGCTTCAGTGTCTTTAGATATTTTTGTCAGATGTTACTATGGAATACTGAAATATAACTACAAGCATTTCATAAGTACCAAAGGCTTTTATCGACAATTACATGAAGTTGATGCAAAGAGTCAATATTTGCAGTGTTGACCCTTCTTTTTCAAGACCTCTGCAATCCGCCCTGGCATGCTGTCAATTAACTTCTGGGCCACATCCTGACTGATGGCAGCCCATTCTTGCATAATCAGTGCTTGGAGTTTGTCAGAATATGTGGGGTTTTGTTTGTCCACCCGCCTCTTGAGGATTGACCACAAGTTCTCAATGGGATTAAGGCCTGGGGAGTTTCCTGGCCATGGACCCAAAATATCGATGTTTTGTTCCGAGCCACTTAGTTATCACAAGGTGCTCCATCATGCTAGAAAGGGCATTGTTCGTCACCAAACTGTTCCTGGATGTTTGGGAGAAGTTGCTCTCGGAGGATGTGTTGGTACCATTCTTTATTCATGGCTGTGTTCTTAGGCAGAATTGTGAGTGAGCCCACTCCCTTGGCTGAGAAGCAACCCCACACATGAATGGTCTCAGGATGCTTTACTGTTGGCATGAAACAGGACTGATGGTAGCGCTCACCTGGTCTTCTCCGGACAAGCTTTTTTCCGGATGCCTCAAACAATTGGAAAGGGGATCCATCAGAGAAAATGACTTTACCCCAGTCCTCAGCAGTCCAATCCCTGTACCTTTTGCAGAATATCAGTCTGTCCCTGATGTTTTTCCTGGAGAGAAGTGGCTTCTTTGCTGCCCTTCTTGGCACCAGGCCATCGTCCAAAAGTCTTTGCCTCACTGTGCGTGCAGATGCACTCACACCTGCCTGCTGCCATTCCTCAGCAAGCTCTGTACTGGTGGTGCCCCGATCCCGCAGCTGAATCAACTTTAGGAGACGGTCCTGGCGCTTGCTGGACTTTCTTGGGTGCCCTAAAGCCTTCTTGACAACAACTGAACCACTCTCCTTGAAGTTCTTGATGATCCGATAAATGGTTGATTTAGGTGCAATCTTACTGGCAGCAATATCCTTGCCCGTGAAGCCCTTTTTGTGCAAAGCAATGATGATGGCACGTGTTTCCTTGCAGGTAACCATGGTTGACAGAGGAAGAACAATGATTCCAAGTACCACCCTCCTTTTGAAGCTTCCAGTCTGTTATTCGAACTCAATCAGCATGACAGAGTGATCTCCAGCCTTGTCCTCTTCAACACTCACACCTGTGTTAACGAGAGAATCACTGACATGATGTCAGCTGGTCCGTTTGCGGCAGGGCTGAAATGCAGTGGAAATGTTTTGGGGGGATTCAGTTCATTTGCATGGCAAAGAGGGACTTTGCAATTCATTGCAATTCATCTGATCACTCTTCATAACATTCTGGATTACATGCAAATTGCCATCATACAAACTGAGGCAACAGACTTTGTAAAAATTAATATTTGTGTCATTCTCAAAACTTTTGGGCACGACTGCACACAAAAGTATCAGTCAGCAGAATCACCCATTCGTATGGTTGAAATGAGATGGGTAATATCTGAGTAGTGTAAATGGATATATAGGTAGACTTACACATTTATTTATATATTTTTTTAATTTAACCTTTATTTAACTAGGCTATTCAGTTAAGAACAAATTCTTATTTACAATGACGGCCTACCCCGGCCAAACCCGGACGACGCTGGGCCAATTGTGCGCCGCCCTATGGGAGTCCCAATCATGGCCGGATGTGATACAGCCTGGATACGAACCAGGGACTGTAGTGACGCCTCTTGCACGGAGATGCAGTGCTTTAGACCGCTGTGCTACTCGGGAGCCCCTCGGGACCCCACATGGCGATAGACTGACCAGGTAGACCTCCACACGGCTATAAACTGACCAGGTAGACCTCCACACGGCAATAGACCTCCACATGGCGATAGACTGACCAGGTAGACCTCCACATGGCGATAGACTGACCAGGTAGACCTCCACACGGCGATAGACTGACCAGGTAGACCTCCACACGGCTATAAACTGACCAGGTAGACCTCCACATGGCGATAGACTGACCAGGTAGACCTCCACATGGCGATAGACTGACCAGGTAGACCTCCACACGGCGATAGACTGACCAGGTAGACCTCCACATGGTGATAAGACTGATCAGATTGGTAGAGTAAGTAAGGGTCTGTTCAGGAGGGTGCATTATATACAGAATATACATAGATTGTGTGTAGAACAGACATCGTCTGTTGTGTAGGACAGATATCTTCCGTCATGTAGAACAGTGAATTGAACGCGTCAGCTATACATTACATTTCTATATGCTACAATCTGAACATTTCACCTCACTGAATGTTTAAATCAGCTGATCTGAAGCAGGAAGCTCCAGCCCCAGAGAATGACGCAGCTCTGATGGCTGCCTGCCTCATGTGGAACCAACCAGCCAGGCTTCAGACATGGTTGGTTGTAGTCACCGGAGTGAGAGGAGCTAACCACAGGGACAGACAGGGTTTGCAATGTACATGAATACCAATACTCATGCTCTCCAACCCACACATTTAAAAACATTGAATTGGTGTAGGACTGTGCATGGGCTAGAGGGAGTTTCCACCATCTCTCTTACACCAGTCCAAGAACATATTTTCATGGAACTGGTGTTTAGAGCCACATCAACAGTAGTGAAAGACCAAAGACACCAAATACCCTCACATCATTTACATGCTGCCAGCCTCTATAACAACCCAAACCATGAAGACTGCTTCAAATGTGTAGGGCAGGGCTGCCCAACCATGTTCCTGGAGTACTACCCTCCTGTAGGTTTTCCTTTCAACCCCAGTTGTAACTAACCCGATTCAGTTCATCAACCAGCTAATTATTAGAATCAGGTGCGCTAGATTAGGGTTGGAGCGAAAACCTGCAGGACCATAACTCTCCAGGAACAGGGTTGGAGTGAAAACCTACAGGACAGTAGATCTCCAGGAACAGGGTTGGAGAGAAAACCTACAGGACGGTAGATCTCCAGGAACAGGGTTGGAGAGAAAACCTACAGGACAGTAGATCTCCAGGAACAGGGTTGGATAGAAAACCTACAGGACGGTAGATCTCCAGGAACAGGGTTGGAGAGAAAACCTACAGGACGGTAGATCTCCAGGAACAGGGTTGGAGAGAGAACCTACAGGATGGTAGATCTCCAGGAACAGGGTTGGAGAGAGAACCTACAGGATAGTAGATCTCCAGGAACAGGGTTGGAGTGAAAACCTACAGGACAGTAGATCTCCAGGAACAGGGTTGGAGAGAAAACGTACAGGACAGTAGATCTCCAGGAACAGGGTTGGAGTGAAAACCTACAGGACAGTAGATCTCCAGGAACAGGGTTGGAGAGAAAACCTACAGGACAGTAGATCTCCAGGAACAGGGTTGGAGAGAAAACCTACAGGATAGTAGATCTCCAGGAACAGGGTTGGAGAGCCCTGGTGTAGGGGTCTACCTGGTCACCATATGGTTACGTCTTATGTAGGCCGGAGGCTGTAGTGACTGGGTTTAACCAGTCAGCAAATGAAATGCTTTTCATCCTGGTGCAGAATAAACCAGGGCAGAGTAGCACATCTGGGTTCAAACACTATTCCATATCATTACCAACACTGTTCCATAACATTACCAATACTTTAGCTGTGACTGAGCGTTGAACTAAAAGTGAAAACCCTGCCTATCTGGCTCAAACAAACATTGTTGAATAGTCTTTGAACCCAGGTCTGTAGAGTAGAGACCAATCATGAATCTCTCCCTGTTTCCCTGCAGAAATCCACCAGACATGTCATT
This sequence comes from Salmo salar, assembly GCF_965601325.2. Lineage (NCBI taxonomy): Eukaryota > Metazoa > Chordata > Actinopteri > Salmoniformes > Salmonidae > Salmo > Salmo salar. Next base: position 80,516,541 of record NC_138307.1, on the reverse strand, counting down.
AAATAACATGAGATCTGGAATGAAGTCTCCCTCCCTGTAGGTCTCCTCTTGGTTTAGCCGGCGCCAGAAGAACTTCTATACATGGTGTTGGTGATCACAGTCCGTTGGTATCGTCTCAGGAAGTTACACTTTTAGAACATGTCCTCCTCCAATCAGAAGCAGTAGAACATGTTCTCCTCCAATCAGAAGCAGTACGTGACTACCTAACACTATGTATGCTGAATATGTTTGAGTCTAAGTTCAAAACGGTTGGAGGATGTGTAGTGAAGCTTCAATTGTTTCATTAAAAAGAATGACAATGTATTTGACACCTATGCGTTGTAAATAGTTATAATTGTTCTATTACAAAACACGACACTAGCAGTTAAAAAATTACAATTCCAGAAAGTGTGCTTTCATCCACAATTGTTATTTCATTTTACAATCATTAACAAGACTATTGTACACTTTTCTACACCTGCGTATCGTTTCCCCAAAGCTTGTAAAAAGCAGATAAAACATCCAACGTTATTCATACTCTTCATACGTTTTTTGGGTTGTTTTTTTAACAATGTATTTTTTTTGTCATTTACATTTTTCACAGAGCAACTCGGCAAACAGGAAGAAAACGTAGTATAACAAAAGCATTGATAGTGACGGGTCAGTGCAAAAAATCTGCATTTTAAATCAGAGAGAAAGATCGAGATCTGCCATTTTTTTTGTTGTTATTGAAAAAGCACAATGCCTGTATTCATAAAGGGTCTCAGAGCAGAAACGCTGATCTAGGATCAGTTCAGTCTTTTAGAACTTAAATCAATAAGGTTACAGAGACGGGTGGGACTCCTACCGAGAAGCTTTATGAACACAGGCCAAGAAAAGAGCTGGATGACAGAATCAGAGGGCTTTCACCACTTCACCACCACAGAAGAAGAAGCAGTACCAAGGGCTTGGACACATTTCCATACAACATGTACTTCAGTTTATCAACAATAAAGATCAGGGTTTTTTCTTCTTTCTCTAAAGTGAAACAAAATGAAGCCTTCAGAGACGGATGACTCCATCATGCACATTATCCTCGCCCCCCAAAAAAGGCCTACAAATCTGGGGTATGAGTCTTTATGATTTCTAATTTAGTACGGTCTGTTGGTTTGTGTTCATTTGAGAGAGGTGGGGACAGTGTGTGTGTGTGTATTTCACAACAGTGTGTGAGTGTGTATTTCACACTAGTGTGTTAGAAGTCCATCTGCTAGGTTGTAGAAAGACAGAGGCAGATTCCTTCCTATCATGTTCTCTTCACCTCTTCATCACTCAGAGGTCTCATATGGATGGGTCAGGAGGGGGTGTCGTCAGTCTCATACGGATGGGTCAGGAGGGGGTGTCGTCAGTCTCATACGGATGGGTCAGGAGGGGGTGTCGTCAGTCTCATACGGATGGGTCAGGAGGGGGTGTCGTCAGTCTCATACGGATGGGTCAGGAGGGGGTGTCGTCAGTCTCATACGGATGGGTCAGGAGGGGGTGTCGTCAGTCTCATACGGATGGGTCAGGAGGGGGTGTCGTCAGTCTCATACGGATGGGTCAGGAGGGGGTGTCGTCAGTCTCATACGGATGGGTCAGGAGGGGGTGTCGTCAGTCTCATACGGATGGGTCAGGAGGGGGTGTCGTCAGTCTCATATGGATGGGTCAGGAGGGGGTGTCGTCAGTCTCATATGGATGGGTCAGGAGGGGGTGTCGTCAGTCTCATATGGATGGGTCAGGAGGGGGTGTCGTCAGTCTCATATGGATGGGTCAGGAGGGGGTGTCGTCAGTCTCATATGGATGGGTCAGGAGGGGGGTGTCGTCAGTCTCATACGGATGGGTCAGGAGGGGGTGTCGTCAGTCTCATACGGATGGGTCAGGAGGGGGTGTCGTCAGTCTCATACGGATGGGTCAGGAGGGGGTGTCGTCAGTCTCATACGGATGGGTCAGGAGGGGGTGTCGTCAGTCTCATACGGATGGGTCAGGAGGGGGTGTCGTCAGTCTCATATGGATGGGTCAGGAGGGGGTGTCGTCAGTCTCATACGGATGGGTCAGGAGGGGGTGTCGTCAGTCTCATATGGATGGGTCAGGAGGGGGTGTCGTCAGTCTCATATGGATGGGTCAGGAGGGGGTGTCGTCAGTCTCATATGGATGGGTCAGGAGGGGGTGCCAATGAATGAATATTACAGTATAAAGAATAGTATATAAGCCAGCACATTGTTCCATAGAGGGAGAAGTGTAGTGAGTAAAGTGTATGATGACTCAGAGGGAGAACAGCAGTCTTCATGTCATAAGGAGGGAGATGAGAGGGGAGGCTGAGGGCAGAGGCAACAGTCCTGGTTGCTTAAGGGGGGGAAAGGGGGAGGATGGGGTAAGTTGGGACGTGGGGGGTAAGTTGGGACGTGGGGGTTGGGGGTTAAGCGGATGAGCAGCAGCCCCCTGCGGCCGTGGCGGCTTGAGGGTCATCGTCCACGATCTGTACCCCCCTTCGTGATGTCGTTGACTGGCTGGCTCCGTTACCCTTCGCCCTCTCCTCTGCTTGGGCCGTCTCCATCATTCCTGTCAACAAAAGGGAGAGTCAGTACTGTGGGAGACAAAGTCCTACCAACAAAAGCTGAAAGTCCTACAACCAAGAAAAGCCAAACATTCTACAAACAAAAGCTTTAAGTCCAATCTACAAAATTCAGAAGTACTACCAACAGAAATCAAAGTCCTACCAGTTGGTCCATCATAATATAATCGTTTCAAGTATTTTCTTTTTGCCTCAACCTGAGCCATTACATTCATCATCACTATTCCATAACATGTGAGAATGGCTGTTTACTTTTACACAGGTCAAGGAACAGTTCTTCTATTCCCTTGTTTAATTTGGCTGATGTGTGATAGTGTTTCGCCCCCACTGACTCTGCATACCTGTGAGGAGAGGAATGGACAGAGAAAACAGAACAATCAGGTAGGCCAATCACCATTCAGTTGTCAACTCAGACAAATGTGCGTTTAGTTATCAATATTCCGACCAATCACGTTTAGTTAACATTCAGACCAATGACCATTTAATTACATCAACATTCACAAACAAAAGAAGGCTGTCGACTTGACGTTTAGACAACGTTATGAAAGGGTACTCCAAAAGCAGTACAGCACCATAAGCTGATAAGACTGAACACCCCTGCTGTACAAGGTCTCTATGGTAAAGTTACAGGAGAAGAGTGATAAAACAAACCCTTCTGCCTCTTCAACTGATACATGTCTCTCCTTCTCCAGATCTACTTTATTACCTAAGAACAAAGAGGATGTATTAGTTTAGAGATCACATACTGTATATTTAACATTAGCGCCACCAACTGTACGTCTAGTAGACTGAAGGCACACTATTTAACCAGGAAGAGACCATTGAGGTTAGAACCCTCTCATGTGATGGGGGAGTGACTGCAACAGTTATGTTTATCTTGACAGCGTTAGTTTAACTCATGATTTACAATGCAGAAGTCATTGACCACCACACAGTTGAAATAATAAATGTTGTATTGAATAAGTGTGTAAATTACATGATGGTTTCAGTAAGAAAACATTTTTCATAATTAACAGCTAGCGTGTGCTTGTCATAACAAGCTCTCATTGGGAGGTTACCATGAAGCGTTTTACATGACCTGACATCTAGTGGTGATATTACGAACTGCATCTCACTGCCTCGGTTGTGAACAGTGCCGTTTCAGATTGACTTTGAGACCTTGTTGTTCATTAGTGTGCTTGTGGTGTTTCAGCGGAAACCTCTGTATTCGTATACACTGCCATAGATGGGTACAACTTAAATATTTGTCTAAGAAGGTAAACTGAACAACGGTTTTGTATTTACTTTCATATTTATTTAGGATATAGTAGCTTTTTGGTGGTTATCTTGTAAACAACAAATAAAATGTTCTTAAATTATGCGTTATTTTTAATATTTAGTTAAGAATTCATCATTTGGAGTATCTGTTAAACCTTTAGAACACAATTTGTGAGAAAAAGTGTGTTTTTCATGCCACCTCTAAAAAACAATATATCGAAATCGGTGACTTTTGCCTCCCTAAAATCGGTATTGGACCCAGAAATCCCATATGGGTTGGGCTCTCGTTAAGACATCACCTAAAGGGCTCTAGTTAAGACATCACATAAAGGGCTCTAGTTAAGACATCACATAAAGGGCTCTAGTTAAGACATCACATAAAGGGCTCTAGTTAAGACATCACCTAAAGGGCTCTAGTTAAGACATCACCTAAAGGGCTCTAGTTAAGACATCACATAAAGGGCTCTAGTTAAGACATCACATAAAGGGCTCTAGTTAAGACATCACCTAAAGGGCTCTCGTTAAGACATCACCTAAAGGGCTCTCGTTAAGACATCACATAAAGGGCTCTAGTTAAGACATCACCTAAAGGGCTCTAGTTAAGACATCACCTAAAGGGCTCTAGTTAAGACATCACCTAAAGGGCTCTCGTTAAGACATCACCTAAAGGGCTCTAGTTAAGACATCACCTAAAGGGCTCTAGTTAAGACATCACCTAAAGGGCTCTAGTTAAGACATCACCTAAAGGGCTCTAGTTAAGACATCACCTAAAGGGCTCTAGTTAAGACATCACATAAAGGGCTCTAGTTAAGACATCACATAAAGGGCTCTAGTTAAGACATCACCTAAAGGGCTCTAGTTAAGACATCACATAAAGGGCTCTAGTTAAGACATCACCTAAAGGGCTCTCGTTAAGACATCACCTAAAGGGCTCTAGTTAAGACATCACCTAAAGGGCTCTAGTTAAGACATCACCTAAAGGGCTCTAGTTAAGACATCACCTAAAGGGCTCTAGTTAAGACATCACCTAAAGGGCTCTAGTTAAGACATCACATAAAGGGCTCTAGTTAAGACATCACATAAAGGGCTCTAGTTAAGACATCACATAAAGGGCTCTAGTTAAGACATCACATAAAGGGCTCTCGTTAAGACATCACATAAAGGGCTCTCGTTAAGACATCACATAAAGGGCTCTAGTTAAGACATCACATAAATATTGAGGAGGATGTAACCACAACAATGTCAACAATTATTTCCTCCGTGCAACTCGTCCTGCATTTGAAAGGTTCCCTAGCTGCTGGTTGGAGAGAACTTTGTGAAAGTCAGGGTTGAAAGTTCTAGGCTTTAGTTGTAGCATTTCAGAGGGAGAGAGCAATGGCATGTGTTTGAAGCAAATTTAGCTGTCTGACAGCTGTCTTATGTGACTGAAATTTGGAGGCAACAGAATATCCGAGACAAACAAAATATATTCTAGACACCCTCCATCCTGGCAACATTGTAATGAAATTATTCGGATTTCTATTTAATTGCAGGGCCCATAACTAAGCTAAATTCTCCGCACCACTTCAAGATCGATCCAGTTACAGGGTGAAATGTGACAAACAATAAAAGAAGTGTTGAAAAGTTAGCTATGGTCTGCAATAACTTACCTACTATACATAAACAAATCTCATTCCCCAACATTTTCCTCAATTCTTTGACCCAGTTTTTCACCTACAAAGCAAAAACATTACATTTCACATTTCATATCGATTTACAGTTCAAGAAAACAAACTTCAACATTAGAACACGAGACACTGATGCAAATTAAATATTAATATGTAAATCAAAAGAAAACATTTTCAGTAATTTATCTGGACATTTCTATGTAGCTCATTTTTTAAATGATGTTCTTCTCTTCATAGGCTGTGTTCCTAATAGCACCCTGTTTCCCTATGGGCCCTGGTCAAATGTAGTGCACTGTATAGGGAATAGGGTGCCCTTTGGGACACAGCCCTGCTGTTCTCCCTGAGGAGATCATAGCTACCTTCTGGAAAGAGTCCTCATCTGTGATGTCATAGACCAATATCGCTCCATTGGAGTCTCTGTAGTAGATGGGACCTAACGCGTGGAACCGCTCCTGACCTGCTGTATCCTGGGGTGGAGAGAGAGAGTCCACTGTTCAAGCCTCTGGAAAAACACTGTTTGACATGGACACTGACTGGCTACAAGAACAACATTACACACAATAAGGAAGAAACACCTGCAAGCCAGACTGACTCAGCCAAATAATGTAAACTATGCATCTCTCCCTGCCTGCAACAGACTGACTCAAATCAAAATGGACGCCAAATTCCTGTTCCTATTGCATCAAATGAGGCAGGACCATATGTTACAGGGCAGAGAGAGATCACTGCAGAACCATATGTTACAGGGCAGAGAGAGATCACTGCAGAACCATGTGTTACAGGACAGAGAGAGATCACTGCAGAACCATATGTTACAGGACAGAGAGAGATCACTGCAGAACCATATGTTACAGGACAGAGAGAGATCACTGCAGAACCATATGTTACAGGACAGAGAGAGATCACTGCAGGACCATATGTTACAGGACAGAGAGAGATCACTGCAGAACCATATGTTACAGGACAGAGAGAGATCACTGCAGGACCGTATGTTACAGGACAGAGAGAGATCACTGCAGGACCGTATGTTACAGGACAGAGAGAGATCACTGCAGGACCATATGTTACAGGACAGAGAGAGATCACTGCAGAACCATATGTTACAGGACAGAGAGAGATCACTGCAGGACCATATGTTACAGGAAAGAGAGAGATCACTGCAGGACCATATCATTTCTTCGAGGAGGAACAGGAAGTCAAAGCAGATGAAGGGATCTACATCCTGTTCCCCATATGAGCCCTGGTCAAAAGCAGTGCACCATGTAGGGAACAGGATGCCATATGGGACCCAGAGGAGTGTCCAACACGCTGAGAGAGAGCAGGCCTTACCCATATGGCCAGGTTCACCCTCTTCCCTGTGATGTTGAGCTTCTTGGTGAGGAAGGAGGCCTGGAAGAGACAAAACACATTAGTCATGTGTCTGGAGAAACACACACAGTAACAGGCCCTGGTTTAACTGACAGTATTAACTACATTCAGCTCCTATCAACAAGCTGCTGTGAAGAAACACGTAAGATACACAGGGAGGAACAGGGACAGACATCAGCTGTGACACGGGCCCTGGTGAACAGGGACAGACATCAGCTGTGACACGGGCCCTGGTGAACAGGGACAGACATCAGCTGTGACACGGGCCCTGGTGAACAGGGACAGACATCAGCTGTGACACGGGCCCTGGTGAACAGGGACAGACATCAGCTGTGACACGGGCCCTGGTGAACAGGGACAGACATCAGCTGTGACACGGGCCCTGGTGAACAGGGACAGACATCAGCTGTGACACGGGCCCTGGTGAACAGGGACAGACATCAGCTGTGACACGGGCCCTGGTGAACAGGGACAGTCTCCCCTTGCCAAGTCTTGCCTGGCAGTGGATGTGTGTCATTTGGAAAACTATCCCCTTTTAGCCCAGTCATCTACCTGCAACACCATTCACCATTCATGGAACACGTTCCTTCTTAGTATGGAAGAACTACACTATATACTTTGACAACTTTAGTAAGTTAAGTCATTCTTTTCCCATCCACAGTAATGACCTGGTTCTAAGTATCTCTGTTGAGGTATCATCATCATCTCTACATTCTCTTCCTCATTAAGACACAAAGGGATTCCATAATGAAAAGAGCTCTGTTGAGAAATGAAAGTGGAATAGGAAGACATTTAGTTGAATGGGTATTCTACTCAGGAAAGGGTGTCAGTAACTTTCTAATTCACCTGACTGTCAGAGGAAAGATTACCAGAAAGAAGATCTTCATTTCTTTCTCAGACTGACATTTCAGCATCTGCCTGCCTCTGAGCTTTAGATTTTTAAAGGAACTGACAGTTTGAGAGAGTGAGAGAAACAGTGAGAAACAGATGAGTTTTAAAATAGCTCAAAACAGCATGAAGATACAACAACATCTGTTAATGTCATTAAGGCCCAGACAGATTTACTAGGCTAGCTGAGGACAACGCAGCTCAGCTCTCAGTCCACCAGCATATGATCACAATCACGTGTTGCTCAGCAGGGTTCTAGAACTCCAGTCAGTCCCCTGTATCCACGGTAACACGCCATCCAGATAGTACAGTGGAATAGCTCAGTCACGTAGGCTAATCCAGGAAAACCTGAGGATACTGATGGGATTACTAGGCCTCGTTAAAACACTGGGGAGCAGCAGTGCTAGCTGCGTCACTACAGATCCTGGTTCGATTCCAGGCTGTGTCGCAGCCGACCACGACCGGGAGCCCCATGAGGCGGCGCACAATTGGCCCAGCGTCATCTGGATTAGGGGATAGTTTGGCCACCTGGGATGTCCTCGTCCCATCATGCTCCTTGTGGCGGGCCGAGCGCATGCACGGTCGCCAGGTGTACAGTGTTTCCTCTGACACATTGGTGCGGCTGGCTTCGGGGTTAAGCGAGCTGTGTGTCAAGAAGCAGTGTGGCTTGGCGGGGTCGTGTTTCGGAGGACGCATGGCTCTCGACCTTCACCTCTCCAGAGTCCGTACAGGAGTTGCAGCAATGGGACAAGACTGTAACTACCAATTGGATACCCCGAAATTGGGGAGAAAAAGGGGTAGAAAATAAATAAAAATACATTGGGCAGCATTTAGATGTAGTTTTTATTTGGATACAGATTCAGAACTAATGAATGTCAGGGAAAGTAATCTGAAGACAAAGCCTACTGTGTGAGGTATTATAGCTAGGGTAAAGTATTGACAATCAGTGTTCAGTTCATACATGATGCAACACCTCTCAAATGTTGTCCTGTCGTTATGGTCTTTCTTTCTGCAGCTATAAGACAAGACAACACAGGCCAGGCCATTTCCACACGTTTCACCCAGGCATCCAGATGCCCAGTTAGGGTAGAGACATGTTCAACATGTGCCTTGGTGGAGGATGGCATAAAGACTGCATATTGGTTCCTGACTCTCTGCCCCACAACTAAACCAGTTACCTCCAAAGCATCTCGTTTTCTCCAAGACAGAAGCTAACAATGAAAGTAAAAAGGGGTGAACTCAGACAACATACCGCATCACAATCACAGACAACCTTTCTCCAGCAGGAGGATATTTTTACCCAGCATCCTCTCTTTAGCTTCTAGAGCTGGCCAGTATCTGTAGTCGGCTCTGGGCAGAGCTAATGGCCTGGCTGTCTGCCTGGAGCCTCTGTCTCTCAGCCAGGACCAGCCCAGTGATGACTGACTGACCAATAAAAAGCTTTTGGCTGCTCTGAAGAGGTGGAGACTAACAGAGGAATAAATAAAGTGCCCTGAGGAGAATTGGGGTCTGAGGGAGAGAGACAAAGAGCTCTGACAGAGAGAGAGAGATGGGGATGAGGTGAGACTAGACCTCTCATTAGGCAAGATTAGGCAGATTGACAAGGGCGACATTTTCTGAGCTCAACTGACCAAGACGCACCACCAACAACACATAAAACCTCACATAATTCTGCCCAAAAACAATGACAATTTCTCTCAACCAGTGGCATATTGGCTTTTTAGGTGAGTGCCGATGCCGCCCTGTGATAAGAAGTGCCCACTTTGTCAAAGGCAGGGACACAAAATATTTATCTAGTCCATTACCAGCGCTCCTCTCCAGGGTGCTGTTGGAGAGATTGGTCGCTGCAGCGCTCCACCAACATTACGACAAAAACTAATCTAACATAAATCATGTAGCAGATATAGGATAAGGTAGAAAGAGTATGTGGCATTTTCTGTAGCCTTCAGGCTGGAGATAAAATGGATGACAAAGTAATGAGACAAACTTTTATAATCAGTGGTTTCAAGTTTGTATCCTTAAATTTTTTTACGAGCTGATCATAACGAAAAAGAAAATACTTCTGCATTTCCCGCTGTGTAAACAACATGGCAAATAGGCTCAGGATATCTCCTCCTGATAAAGTCAGGTAGCTGATATTCAGAGTTTAAATAGCCAGATTGATTAGTCACAGGAATCAGGACTAATAAAGCCAATGCAACGACCTGTTTTACAGACGGTGGGCGTAACACACGAATGGGAATTCATAACATTCCATTGAGGGCCGATGTAGCAGTATAGCTTCTGTCCCACTCCTCGCCCCTACCTGGGCTCGAACCAGGGACCCTCTAAACACAGACAACAGCCACCTTCGAAGCATCGTCCACAAAAGCCGCGGCCCTTGCAGAGCAAGGGGAACAACTACTTCAAGGTCTCAGAGCGAGTGACGTCACCGATTGAAAAGCTATTAACGCGCACCCCGCTAACTAGCTAGCCATTTCACATCGGTTACACCGACATGGTAGGCTACACCCCACTAACTAGCTAGCCATTTCACATCGGTTACACCGACATGGTAGGCTACACCCCACTAACTAGCTAGCCATTTCACATCGGTTACACCGACATGGTAGGCTACACCCCACTAACTAGCCAGCCATTTCACATCGGTTACACCGACATGGTAGGCTACACCCCACTAACTAGCTAGCCATTTCACATCGGTTACACCGACATGGTAGGCTACACCCCACTAACTAGCTAGCCATTTCACATCGATTACATCGACATGGTAGGCTACACCCCACTAACTAGCCAGCCATTTCACATCGGTTACATCGACATGGTAGGCTACACCCCGCTAACTAGCTAGCCATTTCACATCGACATGGTAGCCTACACCCCGCTAACTAGCTAGCCATTTCACATCGGTTACATCGACATGGTAGGCTACACCCCACTAACTAGCTAGCCATTTCACATCGGTTACACCGACATGGTAGGCTACACCCCACTAACTAGCTAGCCATTTCACATCGGTTACATCGACATGGTAGGCTACACCCCACTAACTAGCTAGCCATTTCACATCGGTTACACCGACATGGTAGCCTACACCCCACTAACTAGCTAGCCATTTCACATCGGTTACACCGACATGGTAGGCTACACCCCACTAACTAGCTAGCCATTTCACATCGGTTACACCGACATGGTAGGCTACACCCCACTAACTAGCTAGCCATTTCACATCGGTTACACCGACATGGTAGGCTACACCCCACTAACTAGCTAGCCATTTCACATCGGTTACACCGACATGGTAGGCTACACCCCACTAACTAGCTAGCCATTTCACATCGGTTACACCGACATGGTAGGCTACACCCCACTAACTAGCTAGCCATTTCACATCGGTTACACCGACATGGTAGGCTACACCCCACTAACTAGCTAGCCATTTCACATCGGTTACACCGACATGGTAGGCTACACCCCACTAACTAGCTAGCCATTTCACATCGGTTACATCGACATGGTAGGCTACAACCCGCTAACTAGCTAGCCATTTCACATCGACATGGTAGCCTACACCCCACTAACTAGCTAGCCATTTCACATCGGTTACATCGACATGGTAGACAACATCCCACAAACTATCTAGCCATTTCACATCGGTTACATCGACATGGTAGGCTACACCCCACTAACTAGCTAGCCATTTCACATCGGTTACATCGACATGGTAGGCTACACCCCGCTAACTAGCTAGCCATTTCACATCGGTTACATCGACATGGTAGGCTACACCCCACTAACTAGCTAGCCATTTCACATCGGTTACACCGACATGGTAGGCTACACCCCACTAACTAGCTAGCCATTTCACATCGGTTACATCGACATTGTAGGCTACACCCCACTAACTAGCTAGCCATTTCACATCGGTTACATCGACATGGTAGGCTACACCCCACTAACTAGCTAGCCATTTCACATCGGTTACACCGACATGGTAGGCAACACCCCACTAACTAGCTAGCCATTTCACATTGGTTACACCGACATGGTAGGCTACACCCCACTAACTAGCTAGCCATTTCACATCGATTACATCGACATGGTAGGCTACACCCCACTAACTAGCTAGCCATTTCACATCGGTTACATCGACATGGTAGGCAACACCCCAGTAAGCACAGGTCTTTTTTTTGTGCTGTCCGGGACCACAGTCTTTTTGTTGTGTTTTACAAACGGTAGACGTATCACATACAGCGCTTTCAGAAAGTATTCAGTCCTCTTGACTTTTCCCACATTTAGGTTACAGCCTTATTCTAAAATTGATGAAATTGTTTTTTCCCCTCATCAATCTACACACAATACCCCATAATGACAAAGCAAAAACGTTTTGCTAATTTATATTAAAAAAAAAACCTGGAAATATGACATTTCCATAAGTATTCAGACCCTTTACTCAGTACTTTGTTGAAGCACCTTTGGCAGCGATTACAGCCGTTGTAGGCAGTCATTGGAAATAAGAATTTGTTCTTAACTGATTTACCTAGTTAAATAAATAAAAACTATATATAAAATAAATAAACTTCCAGGCAGACTTTAATTTGCATTGGTGTCCTGTAGCCAACTAGGCAAGGAGAGGGGGAAGGTGAAGAAGTGAGTCAGAGACCTTTCAGACAGCAGATATAATGACTACAGCAACCCAAAGAAACAGTTTGTCTCCAAGGAAGAAAACCACAGCTCAACTCGCTGCCAAATGGATGGTTTAACATTATGATGAATCTGTGGATCTGTTGGCAGATGGCCAGGCTGTGGGCCTCCAACTCTGTCTGCTTATTTTACTGGACATGCAGCAGCTGGAGTCTACAGGGTCAGCTCAGGTCAACGTCCAAGCTTCCTACAGCGATGTTTAGCCCCCTACAACAATCTGCTCCAATCCCCAGGGTCAGCTCAACGTCCAAGCTTCCTACAGCGATGTTTAGCCCCCTACAACAATCTGCTCCAATCCCCAGGGTCAGCTCAACGTCCAAGCTTCCTACAGCGATGTTTAGCCCCCTACAACAATCTGCTCCAATCCCCAGGGTCAGCTCAACGTCCAAGCTTCCTACAGCGATGTTTAGCCCCCTACAACAATCTGCTCCAATCCCCAGGGTCAGCTCAACGTCCAAGCTTCCTACAGCGATGTTTAGCCCCCTACAACAATCTGCTCCAATCCCCAGGGTCAGCTCAACGTCCAAGCTTCCTACAGCGATGTTTAGCCCCCTACAACAATCTGATCCAATCCCCAGGGTCAGCTCAACGTCCAAGCTCCCTACAGCGATGTTTAGCCCCCTACAACAATCTGATCCAATCCCCAGGGTCAGCTCAACGTCCAAGCTCCCTACAGCGATGTTTAGCCCCCTACAACAATCTGCTCCAATCCCCAGGGTCAGCTCAACGTCCAAGCTCCCTACAGCGATGTTTAGCCCCCTACAACAATCTGATCCAATCCCCAGGGTCAGCTCAACGTCCAAGCTTCCTACAGCGATGTTTAGCCCCCTACAACAATCTGCTCCAATCCCCAGGGTCAGCTCAACGTCCAAGCTCCCTACAGCGATGTTTAGCCCCCTACAACAATCTGCTCCAATCCCCAGGGTCAGCTCAACGTCCAAGCTTCCTACAGCGATGTTTAGCCCCCTACAACAATCTGCTCCAATCCCCAGGGTCAGCTCAACGTCCAAGCTTCCTACAGCGATGTTTAGCCCCCTACAACAATCTGCTCCAATCCCCAGGGTCAGCTCAACGTCCAAGCTTCCTACAGCGATGTTTAGCCCCTTACAACAATCTGATCCAATCCCCAGGGTCAGCTCAACGTCCAAGCTTCCTACAGCGATGTTTAGCCCCCTACAACAATCTGATCCAATCCCCAGGGTCAGCTCAACGTCCAAGCTTCCTACAGCGATGTTTAGCCCCCTACAACAATCTGCTCCAATCCCCAGGGTCAGCTCAACGTCCAAGCTTCCTACAGCGATGTTTAGCCCCCTACAACAATCTGCTCCAATCCCCAGGGTCAGCTCAACGTCCAAGCTTCCTACAGCGATGTTTAGCCCCCTACAACAATCTGATCCAATCCCCAGGGTCAGCTCAACGTCCAAGCTTCCTACAGCGATGTTTAGCCCCCTACAACAATCTGATCCAATCCCCAGGGTCAGCTCAACGTCCAAGCTTCCTACAGCGATGTTTAGCCCCTTACAACAATCTGATCCAATCCCCAGGGTCAGCTCAACGTCCAAGCTTCCTACAGCGATGTTTAGCCCCCTACAACAATCTGCTCCAATCCCCAGGGTCAGCTCAACGTCCAAGCTTCCTACAGCGATGTTTAGCCCCCTACAACAATCTGATCCAATCCCCAGGGTCAGCTCAACGTCCAAGCTTCCTACAGCGATGTTTAGCCCCCTACAACAATCTGATCCAATCCCCAGGGTCAGCTCAACGTCCAAGCTTCCTACAGCGATGTTTAGCCCCCTACAACAATCTGCTCCAATCCCCAGGGTCAGCTCAACGTCCAAGCTTCCTACAGCGATGTTTAGCCCCCTACAACAATCTGATCCAATCCCCAGGGTCAGCTCAACGTCCAAGCTTCCTACAGCGATGTTTAGCCCCCTACAACAATCTGATCCAATCCCCAGGGTCAGCTCAACGTCCAAGCTTCCTACAGCGATGTTTAGCCCCCTACAACAATCTGCTCCAATCCCCTTGAACTGTTTCCTTACCATATCTCTTCCTCATCAGATGGATATTGCTTATGGCTTTGTTCCTCATGTAACAAGTGATGGAATGGAAAACATAGAAGCTTATGGAAAAGCAGGACATGAAAGCTTCCTTTCCAGTCAGGACTGATCTTCATTTCCCTGCCCATTAGACCTATACGCTGTACAGTACCAAGGCACAGCCTCTCTGTCATATGTTATTATTAGATCTGATCAATAAAACACACTTAGCATCCATTCTCTATGGAGGTCATTATTGACTGACTGCACCTTGAAGTCACCAAGTAGAAGGCCTGTAAACAGACACCTAAACCTCCCATTACATCCTGTCAACCTGACATTACTACCTCCCATTACATCACGAGGACCTGTCAACCTGACATTACTACCTCCCATTACATCACGAGGACCTGTCAACCTGACATTACTACCTCCCATTACATCACGAGGGCCTGTCAACCTGACATTAATACCTCCCATTACATCATGAGGGCCTGTCAACCTGACATTAATACCTCCCATTACATCACGAGGGCCTGTCAACCTGACATTAATACCTCCCATTACATCATGAGGGCCTGTCAACCTGACATTTAATACCTCCCATTACATCATGAGGGCCTGTCAACCTGACATTACTACCTCCCATTACATCACGAGGACCTGTCAACCTGACATTACTACCTCCCATTACATCACGAGGGCCTGTCAACCTGACATTTAATACCTCCCATTACATCATGAGGGCCTGTCAACCTGACATTAATACCTCCCATTACATCACGAGGGCCTGTCAACCTGACATTACTACCTCCCATTACATCACGAGGGCCTGTCAACCTGACATTACTACCTCCCATTACATCATGAGGGCCTGTCAACCTGACATTAATACCTCCCATTACATCATGAGGGCCTGTCAACCTGACATTACTACCTCCCATTACATCACGAGGGCCTGTCAACCTGACATTAATACCTCCCATTACATCATGAGGGCCTGTCAACCTGACATTACTACCTCCCATTACATCACGAGGGCCTGTCAACCTGACATTACTACCTCCCATTACATCACGAGGGCCT
Organism: Salmo salar; assembly: GCF_965601325.2. NCBI lineage: Eukaryota > Metazoa > Chordata > Actinopteri > Salmoniformes > Salmonidae > Salmo > Salmo salar. The sequence goes on along the minus strand of NC_138307.1, from coordinate 80,500,966 downwards.
GTCAACCTGACATTAATACCTCCCATTACATCATGAGGGCCTGTCAACCTGACATTACTACCTCCCATTACATCATGAGGGCCTGAGTTTACATTTACATTTAAGTCATTTAGCAGACGCTCTTATCCAGAGCGACTTACAAATTGGTGCATTCACCTTATGATATCCAGTGGAACAACCACTTTACAATAGTGCATCTAAATCTTTTAGGGGGGGTTAGAAGGATTACTTTATCCTATCCCAGGTATTCCTTGAAGAGGTGGGGTTTCAGGTGTCTCCGGAAGGTGGTGATTGACTCCGCTGTCCTGGCGTCGTGAGGGAGCTTGTTCCACCATTGGGGTGCCAGAGCAGCGAACAGTTTTGACTGGGCTGAGCGGGAACTGTGCTTCCTCAGAGGTAGGGGGGCCAGCAGGCCAGAGGTGGATGAACGCAGTGCCCTTGTTTGGGTGTAGGACCTGATCAGAGCCTGAAGGTACGGAGGTGCCGTTCCCCTCACAGCTCCGTAGGCAAGCACCATGGTCTTGTAGTTTAAGTGTTAAGTAAAAAATAGAAAATAAAAGTAACAAATAATTCAACAGCAGCAGTGAAATAACAATAGTGAGGCTATATACAGGGGGTACCGGTACAGAGTCAACGTGTGGGGGCACTGGTTAGTTGAGGTAATTGAGGTAATATGTACATGTAGGTAGAGGTAAAGAGACTATGCATAGATAATAAACAGGGAGTAGCAGCAGCGTAAAAGAGGGGTCTGGGTAGCCATTTAATTAGCTGTTCAGAAGTCTTATGGCTTGGGGGGTAGAAGCTGTTCAGAAACCTTTTGGACCTAGACACCTGGAAGAGGGTGCCATTTGGTGCAAAGCCTTATCTCTGCAGTGCTAGCCTATTATACCCTACAGCTGCCTCAACTGACACTTTCTGCTTACCATCAACACATAGAGTATCAGGATACTATCTATGTTGGTCATCAACACTGTCTTGGTATGGTTCTGTTAAGTTGTCATATCAACAGGTTGTCCAATAAACATGACACTATAATTAGGCTAGGTCCCTCTGCTTGGGGCTGGGCCCAGATACTACAGTACAGCAGAAGACCAGGGGCTGGGCCCAGAACCTCTAATTGCCAGCCAAAATAACCCACTATTCAGATTTACTGGTCCTGGTCAGCCTGACCCTGGATCTGTTTGTGCCGTCTTGCCAGGCCAACCCTTTGTTAATTTCAACCATAAGAGTTGGCAAAACAGCACAAACAGATCCAGGAACAAGGTTAACTGCAACCTGCATGGAAAAATAAACTAAAATAGGCCTACAGCATCCACCTCTAATCCTGATCCATAACGCTTAACATTGAGGGATGTGAAACAGGCAGATTATCAGCAGCACAGAAACGTACCCCTCTCACGTGAGCTGGGCTAGATGACGATCCTTTGACCCAGACTTACATCATTACAAATCTCTGGCTGGCTGCTAAGGCCTTTCCACTGACCATGCCTGATCTGCAATACGTCACGTGGTTGTGTGTAATGTGTGTGTGTGTGAGAACTAGGCCTTTGTGTAAAGAAGAGGGAAAGCAGTTTGATCTGTTATATTTCACCATGACCTACCCATCGTTCAACTGATCAATCCACTTACCAAGTCTACAGTGGGCTTCCTACCAGACCTTCCAGTTTAGTGGGCAGACAAAGGTGGGTGATGGTAGCAGCAGTAGGATGTCAGTGAAACTGGATCGCTGGGAGCTGTTTCCTATTGGGGCGAGCTTTGGACTAGTAACCGAAAGGTTGCAAGTTCGAAACCCCGAGCTGACAAGGTAAAAATCTGTTGTTCTGCCCCTGAACAAGGCAGTTAATCCACTGTTCCTAGGCTGTCATTGAGAATTTGTTCTTAACTGACTTGCCTAGTTAAATAAAGGTAAAATATTTTTTTTGAATTCATTAGGACACACGTTTCGCAACAGAAAAAGATGCATTTCTTATTGGACAAACTTACGGAGTCCTTCCCAATTTCTATCAATTTTCTCCAGTTTGGTGCCTAATGAATATGACCCAGGAGAGGAGGACAGCCCAGGGCGTGGCTCCCTCCCTCCCCCCCCCCCGGGACAGCCCAGGGAAAATGCTGGGCGCTGGAGAGGTTATGGCTCTCAGGCACTGTGGGGTGGGGGTGTTGGTTATGGCTCTCAGGCACTGTGGGGTGGAAGTGTTGGTTATGGCTCTCAGGCACTGTGGGGTGGGGGTGTTGGTTATGGCTCTCAGGCACTGTGGGGTGGAAGTGTTGGTTATGGCTCTCAGGCACTGTGGGGTGGGGGTGTTGGTTATGGCTCTCAGGCACTGTGGGGTGGAAGTGTTGGTTATGGCTCTCAGGCACTGTGGGGTGGGGGTGTTGGTTATGGCTCTCAGGCACTGTGGGGTGGGGGTGTTGGTTATGGCTCTCAGGCACTGTGGGGTGGAAGTGTTGGTTATGGCTCTCAGGCACTGTGGGGTGGAAGTGTTGGTTATGGCTCTCAGGCACTGTGGGGTGGAAGTGTTGGTTATGGCTCTCAGGCACTGTGGGGTGGGGGTGTTGGTTATGGCTCTCAGGCACTGTGGGGTGGAAGTGTTGGTTATGGCTCTCAGGCACTGTGGGGTGGAAGTGTTGGTTATGGCTCTCAGGCACTGTGGGGTGGGGGTGTTGGTTATGGCTCTCAGGCACTGTGGGGTGGAAGTGTTGGTTATGGCTCTCAGGCACTGTGGGGTGGAAGTGTTGGTTATGGCTCTCAGGCACTGTGGGGTGGAAGTGTTGGTTATGGCTCTCAGGCACTGTGGGGTGGGGGTGTTGGTTATGGCTCTCAGGCACTGTGGGGTGGGGGTGTTGGTTATGGCTCTCAGGCACTGTGGGGTGGAAGTGTTGGTTATGGCTCTCAGGCACTGTGGGGTGGGGGTGTTGGTTATGGCTCTCAGGCACTGTGGGGTGGAAGTGTTGGTTATGGCTCTCAGGCACTGTGGGGTGGAAGTGTTGGTTATGGCTCTCAGGCACTGTGGGGTGGGGGTGTTGGCTTTCAATGAGGGCTTATCACTCAAGCGGAGCAAAACACCTGCTTCTGTATCAAATCTTACATGGTGATGTCATTACACATGGCAGTTAGGCCTCATTTGCATGTGAATGATTGAATCTCTTGAAAGGAACAATATTCTAAAACGGCTCAATTCAAAGTAGAAAAATGTGTATTATATAAAAGTGACCTAATAAGAATATTCCCTCAAAACAATGCCCATGAGATCATTATAGATTCATTGTTAACTGGACACCCAACAAAAGGATGATTGTTATGCGTGTTTGGGTTTGTAACACTTCAGAAGCTCCAGCCCAGCCTGTAGCCTACTAGACCAGAGGGACAGACTGGTATCCACACAAAGCACCAACGATGATTGAATTATATTACCGGCTTCTGTAGCTTAAAAGATTAATAGGCTAAAACTTATATTCATATTTGAGTGTGATGAAACAAATCTGGATTACAGATCTACGTCCCAAATGGCACACTATTCCCTATATAGTGTACTACCGTCGACCATAGGGCCCTGGTCAAAAGTAGTGCACTAAATAGCGAATAGGGTGCCATTTGGGATACTTCTTAGTCATCATGGGACTATGTCCAAACATTGCCTAATCGAGCTGACAGTTTGGACGAGTATTTAAATGAGAGTTAAGAGTCAGTCATGATTAACTAAACCTGAATTCTCTCCAGCTAACGAACTGCAAGTTATTCTCATCCCCCCGTTTCTCCTTTACTGTTCAGCTGAGGAGTGTGTGAACCTAAAAGACAGTTACCCAAAACAATAGGCCTGGGTTGTGTTCATTAGGCAACAAACGGAAGAAACAGGATGGAAACGAGGGGACGGACTACTACATGGAGTCCAATAAGAAACACTCACATTTGTGTGTCCTAATGAATACGACCCCAGTTCGTACTCCTTCCTTCCTTCCTCTCTGCTTGTGGGAGGGTCAGGTTACAGCCAAGGCAGCGTTTTCACTAGAAACAAAAGCAACTTGGCTCTGAGGTAGCTGTGCTAGAAAACAGCCACTTTCCTTTTCTTTTCTGACATGTAGAAACAAGGAGCTAGCCTGTGTGGGAGGATTGGTTAAAGCGTTTAGAACACTGACAGCACAAAGCCAGTGAAGAGCTATTGATTACAATTCAGAGTTAGTAGACCAAACCTTTGGTGCCTTTTAAAAATGGACGGTTGATTAGGTTAACCATACGTAAACATGTGTGATATCTAGGCCTAACTGTTTACATGCAAGAAGAAAACAATATAGTAGACTAAGTCAGTTCAGGACACTTTCTCTTAACCTGACCCGTGCTGACCTCTGGACAACGGCAGCGCGTCTGGGCCCCGCCACCAACCAGAGCGCGTCTGGGCCCCGCCACCAACCAGAGCGCGTCTGGGCCCCGCCACCAACCAGAGCGCGTCTGGGCCCCGCCACCAACCAGAGCGCGTCTGGGCCCCGCCACCAACCAGAGCGCGTCTGGGCCCCGCCACCAACCAGAGCGCGTCTGGGCCCCGCCACCAACCAGAGCGCGTCTGGGCCCCGCCACCAACCAGAGCGCGTCTGGGCCCCGCCACCAACCAGAGCGCGTCTAGGCCCCGCCACCTACCAGAGCGCGTCTAGGCCCCGCCACCAACCAGAGCGCGTCTAGGCCCCGCCACCAACCTGAGCGCGTCGAGGCCCCGCCAACAACCTGAGCGCGTCGAGGCTAAGCTAACAACCTGAGCGCGTCGAGGCTAAGCTAACAACCTGAGCTCGTCGAGGCTAAGCTAACAACCTGAGCGTGTCGAGGCTAAGCTAACAACCTGAGCGCGTCTAGGCTACGCCACCAACCTGAGCGCGTGTTGGCCACGCTACCAACCTGAGCGCGTCGAGGCTAAGCTAACAACCTGAGCGCGTCGAGGCTAAGCTAACAACCTGAGCGCGTCGAGGCTAAGCTAACAACCTGAGCCCAGTTTCCAGATAGCGATGGAATTTAGGCTTCTGAGTGTTTTATCAATGCATCTTTCCTAAAATGGCCGAAGATGTAACATGTTTCCCAAAACAGCACGCAGAGAGAACGGTCATTAAGTGCGTTATTGAGGCGTTGTCGATACTGATAGGATGGGAAGAAAAGGCAGTGCTGCTCTCGGATCAGCTTCCTCCATTTAAATTTGACCTGAACATGATAACCATTCCACAATACTGACAATGGATCAGCTCCTAGAGAAATATTGCCACCTGTGGCTGCAAATATTGAAGCGGCTTATTCTAATGCTTACCCTATAAATCACGATTTGGCACATAATTGCATACCTGTTAGGCTACACGTCATGAAGTAGAGGCAAGAATGACAGACAGTAGCCAAAGAGCAAAATACTAAATAAATGGAATGAACATGAAATTGTAGCCTGTACTCTGGTAGTGGTTTGAGAAGCCTGTAATAACTGACAGACAGCATAAAGCCAACCCTAACCGGACTGTGCTGGCTCAGATCATTTATTTTCATATCGTCCTTTCCAGAACTGTTCCAGCAACTATGGTGGATGCCTAACCAGGCCTGAACAGAACAGCTTGGCTCAGTAGTGTGAAAAGGGTCTGAGGCCTAGGATGACCTGAAGACAGGATTCAGAACAGCTTGGCTCAGTAGTGTGAAAAGGGTGTGAGGCCTAGGATGACCTGAAGACAGGATTCAGAACAGCTTGGCTCAGTAGTGTGAAAAGGGTGTGAGGCCTAGGATGACCTGAAGACAGGATTCAGAACAGCTTGGCTCAGTAGTGTGAAAAGGGTCTGAGGCCTAGGATGACCTGAAGACAGGATTCAGAACAGCTTGGCTCAGTAGTGTGAAAAGGGTGTGAGGCCTAGGATGACCTGAAGACAGGATTCAGAACAGCTTGGCTCAGTAGTGTGAAAAGGGTGTGAGGCCTAGGATGACCTGAAGACAGGATTCAGAACAGCTTGGCTCAGTAGTGTGAAAAGGGTCTGAGGCCTAGGATGACCTGAAGACAGGATTCAGAACAGCTTGGCTCAGTAGTGTGAAAAGGGTGTGAGGCCTAGGATGACCTGAAGACAGGATTCAGAACAGCTTGGCTCAGTAGTGTGAAAAGGGTCTGAGGCCTAGGATGACCTGAAGACAGGATTCAGAACAGCTTGGCTCAGTAGTGTGAAAAGGGTGTGAGGCCTAGGATGACCTGAAGACAGGATTCAGAACAGCTTGGCTCAGTAGTGTGAAAAGGGTGTGAGGCCTAGGATGACCTGAAGACAGGATTCAGAACAGCTTGGCTCAGTAGTGTGAAAAGGGTCTGAGGCCTAGGATGACCTGAAGACAGGATTCAGAACAGCTTGGCTCAGTAGTGTGAAAAGGGTCTGAGGCCTAGGATGACCTGAAGACAGGATTCAGAACAGCTTGGCTCAGTAGTGTGAAAAGGGTCTGAGGCCTAGGATGACCTGAAGACAGGATTCAGAACAGCTTGGCTCAGTAGTGTGAAAAGGGTGTGAGGCCTAGGATGACCTGAAGACAGGATTCAGAACAGCTTGGCTCAGTAGTGTGAAAAGGGTCTGAGGCCTAGGATGACTTGAAGACAGGATTCAGAACAGCTTGGCTCAGTAGTGTGAAAAGGTTCTGAGGCCTAGGATGACCTGAAGACAGGATTCAGAACAGCTTGGCTCAGTAGTGTGAAAAGGGTGTGAGGCCTAGGATGACCTGAAGACAGGATTCAGAACAGCTTGGCTCAGTAGTGTGAAAAGGGTGTGAGGCCTAGGATGACCTGAAGACAGGATTCAGAACAGCTTGGCTCAGTAGTGTGAAAAGGGTGTGAGGCCTAGGATGACCTGAAGACAGGGCAGCTTGTGGTTGGCAAGACTACTACACTACAACTAGCTTACAAGACAGTCGAATTATGGGCCTGTGCCAAAGTTCACTCATAGTCTAGTCTGACTGCCTGTAGTGGTCTCTAAGTGGCTCATTTCATGGCTCATTTCAGAGGGAAGAGCAAACATGGCATAACATCTGCTAGGGGCTGTACAGGCGTACAGGCAAATCTTGTGCTGTCATTTCGGCTGATGTTTCCATGGCATCAATGGATGTTGACATTTAGGCTAGCCTGGGGTAGGTCAACATCCAGACAGATCATGATCATTAGTAAAAGACCTGGGTGTTTACCGGCCTGTTTAGGCTACCGTATTATTTGGACACTGAAGTGGCCCACTAAACTAGGTAAATAGATTGTAAGCAACAGTTTATGACATCGTCATAATCAGTGTTGGGATTAGTTACTTGAAAAAGTAATATTACATTTAAATTTAAACGCATTACTTTGTGTGGAAAGTAATGTGTTATATTACTGTTACTTTCATGAAAATAAAAATCTCACCGTTGTTTGACTGTAACCCGTTATCCACAACACCGGTCATAATAGCCCATCACTATCTATCCATTAAACTGTTTGTTTTACACTGATCACACATTGTATTTCTCAAACAAACCATTACCTAATAACCTGTTCAGTAGTTGTGCAACAAGTCATTGTCTCCCACGCTGAAATCGGGGAGGGAACTGTGGATCTGTCTCCTTCCGTTAGTACATTAGTCACACGCAATCTCAGACAGCACTGGCACGATTTTGACAAAACTTGGGTGAAATGATGAGTCTTGCCATAGAGATCCAGCATTCATTAAATGACACTGATTGGCCCTAGGCGGGAGCTATAGTAAGTTGTTTGTAATTAGACAGTAGTTGCCATATTATTCTTGTTTGTAAGTATTGTTTGAGGGGTTTTTTGTGTATAAAAAGCCAGCAGCACCCCACCCTGCATCCCACCTCTGGAGCTAAGCAGGGTTGGTCCTGGTCGGTCCATGGATGGGAGACCAGATGCTGCTGGAAGTAGTGTTGGAGGGCCAGTAGGAGGCACTATTCCTCTGGTGTAAAAAAACAAAAGATATCCCAATGCCCCAGGGCAGTGATTGGGGACATTGCCCCGTGAAGGGCATCGTCTTTCAGATGGGACGTTAAACGGGTGTCCTGACTATGTGGTCACTAAAGATCCCATGGCACTTATCGTAAGATTAGGGGTGTTAACCCCCAGTGTCCTGGCTAAATTCATAATCTGACCCTCATACCATCACGGGCACCTACTCATCCCCAACTCCCAATTGGCTCATTCATCCCCTCCTCTGCCCTGTAACTATTGCCCTGTAAATGAGAATGTGGACTCTTGAAAATGAAGAGATTTTAATCCTGCAAAATGTCTAATAAATGAATAACAGTCTCTTGCTGCCTATTGTATCTCAGGAAACTGTGCAATGACCACACAGTGAACAGGAAATAAAGTAGGACCAAGGTGGAAATTGTAGTTGGTTCACACACAAGCAGTTTCACAACTGTTTTCTGCCTGAGCGTGTAGTTTCAAAGGGGGGGGGCTTTCCAAATATTCAAAACGATGTTTGCTGGGAAATAGCAGTTTCAAGTTGGCCATTCAAGACAGGTTTACCACATTTTTACTTTGACCCCAAAGGACTGACAGCAAAGAAAGCCTAATATTCACTGACGAGAGAGACCTACCAGTCACCTGAGAGAGAGTCCACAAGCAAGGGCAAGCTCCCGGAGAGATTATATTGGTATTAGTAATACGGCTGTGATACCAGCTTGTTGGTATCACAGCTGCCCTTTTAACCACAATTACCTTGCTTAGTGGGCGTGAGATTAGAGCACCATCATCATGAGGAGACTGACTGTAGCCTACCTTACTGCTGTCAATGTAGGCCCTAGTCAGTATTCACTAACTACTATCCAGTGTATGAGCTGGCTTACTTAGGCATCACACAATAATAATGTAGGCCTACTACTGTAAACAAAACAATAACAGTACTACTGACAAGAGAAAATGGTCACATGACAACTAGGCCTATTGCAATAGGACTTGAAACAACTGCTTGATACACCGGAACTGCCGTACTTATCACAGTGGGAGGCTGTTCCTTCTCCTGCTAGAACAAAAGCGGTACCTGCGGCGTGCCGACCCGGTGGCGACCAACCTATCGCAATGCTCGTCAGCGGCCAACAAGTTGACTTTGAGCCAATCAGAGAGCATGTAAAATGTAAAAGTTAACTAAAAAGAGGCCATTTTCTCCGTACATCCACGGATGAGCCAATCACACTTCATATGCTACATAGCTAGCTACCATCACACAGCTTAAGTGCACACAACACTAAATACTTCCTCCAAGCCAGCTAACCACTGTAGCTAGTTGACATAATTAAATCACAATGGACTAGCTGGTTTCTATGAAACAGCTGCCGAGTTAGTGCAGTGTCCTTAGCTTGCTAGCAATGTTGTGCCAGCTAGCGAATATGCTATGGAGTATGCTATGGAGAGTGAATTAAAATGTTTATTTGTCATCTTGCTAGGTAGTTATCTAGCTGTGTCCATCTGGCTAGCATAAACATGGGCTTTCTACAAAAAATGGCAACATTAGCGCAGACAACTTGGAATCTAGACCACAAGCAATACGCACGGATATGCATTGCCAAACAATGCTACTGCCACCTTCTGGTTTGGAGTATTTTAACAAGGCTGAGTGGCTGATGACTTCCAAGGTCTTTGCTGTGTGAACACAAAAGAGATTGAGTGTCGACAGTCAGAGGTGTCAAGTACGGTCTCCAGGAAACATTTGACAATCCTACCGGGGTGTCTGAGCTTGAAGACTCAAAGCTCACTGACAGTGCAGTAGATCGCAAACTCTAGTCTAGAGGTCTTCACAAATACACCCGAAACCTATTACCCCGAGAAGGAACTCGGATCTGTGTGAAAATATGTGAAATGCCGACTAAATCTGAAATTATATTTGAAGAAAATATCCAGATTAAAGTCACTTTTGCTGCGCATGGCAGAGTTGGTTCAGGTTCTTTCAATATGTTAATCTCTATCCTCCACCTGTCTCTGTCTGGCTTGAGCTCTCCCTACAGGGAACTTGAGACATTGTTTCAACTGGGCCGCTTGGGCCCTCACTGTCTCCCATGCCAATGATGACAGACTGTTGTATTTGCGCAAAGGATAAGTGTTAAGGTAGCCGATTTTATGACCAGTTTCCAGTGGAGATATGGGTTTCAGAAATATGATGCTAATTCACACCGAGGCACGATGGTTAGGCCTATCAAGAAGGAGTGTTGAAAAGATTTTTTGAATACAGTAAGGAACTATTTGCAATGGATGCATTGACGTAATGTGACGCAAAAAATGCTCAGAAGCTGCGCAGCTCAAGTTATGGTGAGTTAATGAGAAATACTATCAGACATCACCAAATGGAAACTTTTAGACCTATAGGCCTACAACTGCACGCAGGCCAGCTACTTTATGCATGCTCAAGCAAAATATATTAAAACAAAAAAACATTAAAAAGTGTAAACTCAAACAATTAAATAATGAATGTGCACGAATTAGCAGGAGACAGAGAGCATTCTGTAGAGACATGCTGATGCATCTCCACCACACACCCTATCCCTTCTCAACATTTTACATTCTGGATGTCATTTATGAAAATACTAAACAACAATTCAACTATTTTAAATACATCTAAAAACACATGTGCAACATTAACATTCACTGCCAGACAAGTCAAAACTACACAACTAAAATATGTAAAGTGTTGAAATAAAAGATCCCTGAAAATGTCCACAGACACAAAAAGCGTCTCAAATTTGTTTCCATCCCTGTTAGTGAGCATTTCTTCTTTGCCAAAATAATCAATCCACCTAACAGGTGTGGCATATCAAGAAGCTGATTAAACATGATCATTACACAAGTTCACCTTGTGCTGTGGACAATAAAAGGCCACTAAAATATGTAGTTATGTCACACAATGCCACAGATGTTTCAAGTTGAGGTTATGTGCAACTGGCATGGAGGAATGTCCACCAGAGATGTTGCATTATTTCATTCCCAGTCATGTGAAATCCATAGATAAGGTCCTAATAAATTATTTATATTAACTTTAACTCGTTAAAATCTTTGAAATTGTTGCATTTAAATTTTTCAGTATATTTTGCTTGCTTTTGTGTAAATAAAGCTGCATTTTTTATCTTTTGGCTCTGATACAGACCCTGGTCCATCTCAGATCCAATATTGATTTTGAAGAAGAAGAAGACAGTCCTGTCTTTCTCGGATGGGAATCTCACAGATCCAATTCAGTTTGGAGCTCATTTTCAGCATCCGAGAAGACCGCTTCTCTAGTCTCTAAGACTCGAGGCCCACTGGCAGTGCAGCAGTGAACCACCTTCCCATTCAGCTCCTCTCATCATTGCCTTGAGTAATAAACACCCTCTTGTGATGTCCTGGTAGGAAATGACAAGGACTTATGCTGCCTCTTCTTTCAGGAGAGCAATAAACACAGGCCATTCTAAGTTCATAACTAACCTACTGGTAAGCCAACTTCACTACAGCTGAACACTTTCCAGAGAGTCAGCAACAGGTTTAACTGTTTGCAGTAATGCAAAGTACAAAGACATTGCTTAGTACACTAGTTAGACTGCTTGACAGCAACTGTGATAGTAGAGGATTGAATTTGATACCCTGGTAATGTGTGATTATGTGGCAGCACAATCCTATTGATTCATAGAAGATACGCTTGGTAACAGCACTGTAAAGGCCTACTACAAACACCTAGAACCCTTATGACGTCCGGCAATTCAAAACCACATATTGTGCAACCTACTGCTATGAGAAGCCCTGAGCTTACTGACAGATCTAGTCTGTGTTGTCCAACTCAATGCGATTTCTGGTGTGGAGTAAACGTGACCTTTCTCTACATAAATGCTATGTCATAGTAGTTAATTTCTTGTTCAGTTCAGTCAAGTGTCCTGCAGGGCGACGTTTGGGGCAGCTGGCGAAGCTTTCTGACCACTGGACAGGAAGTTAAACCTGGGTGGTGGTTGTTGTTGTGGTTACTCTGAGTGGGCTACTTCCTGTTCATTGGGGCAAATTCACCTCTACCACATTCACGTTGAAGAACACTTGTTTCATGTCGAATAGCACCAATGTATAGTTGAGATAAAGCTTTTAGATCGTTTATTTTTAAAGCTGTGACAGGTGGCTACTAGGAAAGCTAGCTAACTACAATCGCTAGCAGGCGTTAGTTAATTTAGTTGGCTAGCTTATCGTTATTATAATACATTATCGTTACCAGAATTGTTAGCTAGCTAGCCATCTTGGTAAACACCCTAAATAACCATGTTGAACAGGTTACAGTGACTTGTAGTGGACTGCCGAAAACTAGCTAGCTAGCTGCGACACAGATGAATGGCTGTTGGTGTGAGTTAGTGACAGTCTATCACTAGCAGCTAGGCTAACGTTAGCTAGCTCGCCTTTTCTGTTTTCTACATCGCATATTTAACCCTTTGTAGTCTGGACAAGATTGAATCACACATCCAGTTAGCCACGTAATCAACGTACCTGAAGTGTGGTGATGTGTTTGTCGTTGAATTTATTTTCACAATACCGCAACACGAGCGAGGTCTTGCCGACACAGCCCTCTCCCAACAAAACCACCTTGAAAGAGTAGGTTTTGTTGCCTGCTCCGCCGCCAGCCGCCATGGTGAAATAAATATGATTAGGTATATAAGTAGCTCAGTTGAAGTATCTCCCTCTAATCACATTAGATGTCTCAAATCGAAATCAAGAAGTCGAGGACACGAATCCCCTGCGAATCAGAATAGGCAGAAATGTCACTCGCCCAGCTGTTGTAGACCAAAGTGATTTCCCCCACCCTCAGCTCGCTGGTTCGCTCTGCTCTCCCCTCTCAACCCCTACTAATGGCGTCTCTTTCTACGTCATGCACCGGGATCATATGATGAACTGGACAGCAACAATCCAAAGTGCTGGTGCTGAACAGAGGCTCAGTCTATTTTCCCAATGGATCATCAATCATAATATATGTTAGAGCAAAGAATACAGAAATTAGGACATTTATAAAAACTGTAAACAAAATAAGACAGTTTGAAAGACGAAAAGTAAGAAGCCCAGTAGTCAGTATAATAACTCCTAAAAACAGAATATTGTTTTGACTGTGTTATGATAGGTTATCATTATTGTGGTTGGTTGGTTTACCAGGATCATTATCACTGCAAGACCCTCCCAAGTGAGAATAATTTGTCACACATAAATCATGAGGAATCTATTTCTCCTCTGAGCAGTGGCGGTTCTAGACCATTTCAACTGGGGGGGCCAAGCTGGGGCCAGTTGTACTGTTAGAGGGGCCAGTTACATTAATAACAGATATTTTAAAAAAGATAGCAAAAATTGGTTATGTAAAAATTAATTCATACTCCACATTTAGGGGGGCCACAAGGGGGTCCAAAATTGTTGTCACAGGGGCACTGCCCCCCCCCCCCCCACCCAGAACCGCTAGTGCCTCAGCCATATGGCAGTGCTATTTTATTTATGCATTTCTGACAAATCTGCTTATATTCACATCAAAATATCATAATTCTTTTAAGGCTCCCAGAACAAGAGGCGGAAATCCCCCATGCTGTACATACACACAGTGAGCGAAGACTAAGTGATTGCCTTGAATCTTCGTTTCAGAAAGAAGTATGCTTGTTTTGTTCAAACTTGACCCATTTCTGTTTCTACTAGAGACGTAAGGGGTAATTTTCTGAATGTCTACCCTAATCTTAACTAGATAACGATCATACTTCCAAAAAATCCAAGGCACTATTGTGAAAAAGTTAAAGCCTTTATTTTAGCGGCTATCCCATAGCAAAAAAATGTAAGTGCTCCAACGACGAGCGGCTCACTGGCCTTCTTCAGGGTGGCCTGTGAGTCGCAACGCACTGGTGGGACTTCTGGTAAAATTGGTATTGAAATGATCTCTTGGACATATCAAACCAAACACAGAGCGTCACTAGCCTTATCCAACACTAGTTACGGTCACAACAAACCTCTTGAATATCACCTTCAAATTGAAAAAACAAACAAACGTTAAGACAGGAATTTTCATACATTCCTGATGACTCAGTCACACAAGTGATCTCTTCCATTTCAAATATGTTTATTGAAAGCAGTGAGCCAAGTCCTTTTTTGCTAGTTACATATTGAAAACTGAGCAACATAAAGCCAATGTACAAACAGAATATAAAGTAGTCTACTTTTTTTAAACCATGGAAGTCTACCTGTGCAAAGGGCATATATACAGAACACTTGTTTGAGATTATAACACCCCCACCACTTAAAGCAGTGTACAATGAACAGCACATGTCCTCTAAAGTGCAAATAGCATTATACATTCACAAGAAAACCAATGATTAACACAAACAGTGCGATTTAGATGAAGAATATAACACCCCCCCCCCGCATACACCATATTAATGAAGAATATAACAACCCCCCCCGTATACACCATATTAATGAAGAATATAACCCCCCGTATACACCATATTAATGAAGAATATAACCCCCCGTATACACCATATTAATGAAGAATATAACCCCCCGTATACACCATATTAATGAAGAATATAACCCCCCGTATACACCATATTAATGAAGAATATAACCCCCCCATATAAATGAAGAATATAACCCCCCCCCCATATTAATGAAGAACAACCCCCCGTATACACCATATTAATGAAGAATAACCCCCCCCGTATACACCATATTAATGACGAATAACCCCCCCCCGTATACACCATATTAATGAAGAATATAACAGCCCCATATTAATGAAGAATATAACCCCCCCATATAAATGAAGAATATAACCCCCCCCCCCCCCCATATACACCACATTGCATAATGGATCAATAAAGTGTGAGCAGCTTGGTTAGTAAGAACATATTAAAAAGACGGTAGAATGTCAGGAAAATGTCAATGATTAATTTATCTGCCCATCTTAGCAGAGAGAGGAATACCGTAAAGACATCACACTGTACATAAAAAGGTAATTCATTTATTTGCAGTGTTCTCTTTTGCTTCCCGTCTGGGTCTGGGAGATGACGGTCTGGAATCAAGAATAAACAAATGTAAAAATGGCATTTAGACTACACAGCCTGCTCCAGTTACAGAAAGGGGGTAAACTTAATTTAGTCAAATCCACACTCCAAATGTCAGTCAAATGACAAAAACAAATAACATTTGTCTGACAGAGATTTTAATTATACTTACATGTCCTTGATAGCTTTCTTCATGAGCTGTCTTGTACATGGGGACATCACATTGTCTGTTGGACTCCTTATTGCAGACCTACATCGCCACACAAGGCAGTAGAGAGAAAGAGAGAGAGAGTAGAGTGAGAAAGAGAGAAAGTGAAAGTGGAGCAAGAGAATATACCAAGCAATCATCCAACTAGTGAATGACAAATTACAGAGGAGGTACTTCTTGATGCAATTAAAGCCTTTAAGTACGGGAAAACTCAAGGGCGGGATGGCATACCAGTGGAGGTAAACCAAACCTTTTTTGATATACTCAGAGGACCATTATTAGCATGTTTTAACCACTTCTATACACACACACACGGTATCAGATACTCAACTACGTCTGATTTCATTATTACTGAAACAGGAGCCATGTGGTAAATATACTGCTAAAAAAAATAAAGGGAACACTTAAACAACACAATGTAACTCCAAGTCAATCACACCTGTTGTGAAATCAAACTGTCCACTTAGGAAGCAACACTGATTGACAATACATTTCACATGCTGTTGTGCAAATGGAATAGACAACAGGTGGAAATTATAGGCAATTAGCAAGACACCCCCAATAAAGGAGTGGTTCTGCAGGTGGTAACCACAGACCACTTCTCAGTTCCTATGCTTCCTGGCTGATGTTTTGGTCACTTTTGAATGCTGGCGGTGTTTTCACTCTAGTGGTAGCATGAGACGGAGTCTACAACCCACACAAGTGGCTCAGGTAGTGCAGCTCATCCAGGATGGCACATCAATGCAAGCTGTGGCAAGAAGGTTTGCTGTGTCTGTCAGCGTAGTGTCCAGAGTATGGAGGCGCTACCAGGAGCCATGCCAGTACATCAGGAGACGTGGGGAGGCCGTAGGAGGGCAACAACCCAGCAGCAGGACCGCTACCTCCGCCTTTGTGCAAGGAGGAGCACTGCCAGAGCCCTGCAAAATGACCTCCAGCAGGCCACAAATGTGCATGTGTCTGCTCAAACGGTCAGAAACAGACTCCATGATGGTGGTATGAGGGCCCAACGTCCACAGGTGGGGGTTGTGCTTACAGCCCAACACCGTGCAGGACGTTTGGCATTTGTCAGAGAACACCAAGATTGGCAAATTCGCCACTGGCGCCCTGTGCTCTTCACAGATGAAAGCAGGTTCACACTGAGCACATGTGACAGACGTGACAGTCTGGAGACGCCGTGGAGAATGTTCTGCTGCCTGCAACATCCTCCAGCATGACCGGTTTGGCGGTGGGTCAGTCATGGTGTGGGGTGGCATTTCTTTGGGGGTGCCGCACAGCCCTCCATGTGCTCGCCAGAGGTAGCCTGACTGCCATTAGGTACCGAGATGAGATCCTCAGACCCCTTGTGAGACCATATGCTGCTGCAGTTGGCCCTGGGTTCCTCCTAATGCAAGACAATGCTAGACCTCATGTGGCTGGAGTGTGTCAGCAGTTCCTGCAAGAGGAAGGCATTGATGCTATGGACTGGCCCGCCCGTTCCCCAGACCTGAATCCAATTGAGCACATCTGGGACATCATGTCTCGCTCCATCCACCAACGCCACGTTGCACCACAGACTGTCCAGGAGTTGGCAGATGCTTTAGTCCAGGTCTGGGAGGAGATCCCTCAGGAGACCATCCGCCACCTCATCAGGAGCATGCCCAGGCCTTGTAGGGAGGTCATACAGGCACGTGGAGGCCACACACACTACCGAGCCTCATTTTGACTTGTTTTAAGGACATTACATCAAAGTTGAATCAGCCTGTAGTGTGGTTTTCCACTTTAATTTTAAGTGACTCCAAATCCAGACCTCCATGGGTTGATAAATTGGATTTCCATTGATTATTTGTGTGATTTTGTTGTCAGCACATTCAACTATGTAAAGAAAAAAGTATTTAATAAGATTATTTCATTCAGATCTAGGATGTGTTATTTTAGTGTTCCCTTTATTTTTTTGAGCAGTGTATAAAGATCCATTCCATTTAAAAATAATTGGAGGCCTCTTACACTTCAGTGTTGTGATGCAAAAACTCAAGCAAAATGCTTAGCGCATAGAATTAAAAAAGGTATTGTCGGATATTATTCAGCCTAATCAGACTTTTTTTTTTTTTACATGGACGATACATTAGAGATAATATAATATAAGACAAGTACTGGAAACAATAGAACACTATGACAAATCTGGGAAACCAGGCCTAGTTTTCATAGCCGACTTTGAAAAGGCCTTTAATAAAGTACGACTGAAGTTTATATACAAATGCCTGGAATATTTAAATTTGAGAATCTTTTATAAAATGGGTTAAAGTTATGTATAGTAACCCTAGGTGTAAAATAGTAAATAATGGCTATTTCTCAGAAAGTTTTAACTGTCAAGAGAAGTAAAACAAGGTTGTCCGCTATCAGCATATCTATTTATTATTGCTATTGAAATGTTAGTTGTTAAAAATCAGATCCAACAATAACATTAATGGTTTAGAAATCCAGGGTGTGACCACCCTCTCACTCGGTCTGCTGAATTATCTCTGCTCATGTTTTCCTTAATAGGATGTCGGTGGGCGGAGTCGGGAGGGTCGTCAGCGAAAAGGGACACACCTGGGCTCGGGTGCGTCCCGGAGATAAATACACCTTTCCCCCCATTCATTGAGGAGACTCTCTACATAGGCAAACTGTTGGGTTTTGGAGCCTTTCAACACCCCTCATTATCACATCTATGTACACAACCACACATACATGTATATAGTTTACTTTGGTTAAATATATTTTTGTTATTCCTTGATCTCCATGTTGTCTCCCTTTTTGTTATGACCGGTTTGTGACAAGGGCTTAAAAACAAAGGTTTCATTGTACGCTGATTCATGTTCTTTTAAATCCACAATTTGGATCCCTCCACAGCCTCAGAGGATCCAGTGTTAAGGATCAGCGTGGCAGACGTGTTGTTGCCTACTCTTACCAGCTGGGGGCGGCCTGTCAGGGAGTCCAGGATCCAGTTGCAGAGGGAGGTGTTTAGTCCCAGAGTAATTTGCTTAGTGATGAGATTCGTGGGCACTATGGTGTTGAACGCTGAGTTGTAGTCGATGATCAGCATTCTCGCATAGGTATAGTGTATTACCTATGAGAGAATATATACATTACCATACAATTAACGCAGCTTGGGTGTATTTGAACTTAGGCTGTGTGTGTATATAAATGGCCTCCCGAGTGGCGCAGCGGTCTGAGGCACTGCATCTCAGTGCTAGAGGTGTCACTACAGACCCTGGTTCGATCCCGGGCTGTATCACAACCGGCTGTAATTGGGAGTTCCATAGGGCCTTACTTTTAAAAAAAATTTATAACCCTTTGCTCTAACCATTTTTCGAGCAAATCGAATGAGCAGCAACTACGTTTGGCTAGATACAGACCGTTAGTGGAATTCCCGCCAGAGAGTAACGGTTAATGTGATTGGATGTTAATTATTTGACTAGGCTACATGTATGACATTGTGTTGTTATTTCGCTAAACATTAGGTTTAATTTTATTTTTGGAAGTGAAACGAGGCTACTCAGTCGAGGAAAAAAACCTCACCCAAATATAAATGGACTGTTTGAAAATGTGAAGATTTAAAAAAAAAAAACGACCCTCTGGCTCTGACTAGGTGCACTCTCCCGTGGGTTATAAGTCATCTCTCACATGGTAACTAGAACTATTTGCAAAGGTGACAGCTTATTATACCTCAGTGAGTGAATTGAATCAAAGATAATGGATATACTGGCAAGATACGTCTCGCCGCTCTAAACGGGAGTTGTTGTCCACAAAGCGGCACGGCGGACTGTCTAGCTCCCGCCTATACTTTCTTTGGATTGGTGGATATATTTTTTGGTTGAACAAATTCAACACTCCATACAAACTCCTTACTTGGTGGGTGAAAAAAAACACCACCTACTGGAGGAAGACAGATTTTCCACTGAGTTGGGCCTCTCTTCCTCTCGAAATTGAATTGAGGAGAGGAGACAAATCTGTATACAATGAGATGCTCATGTCTCCACCCCAAAAATAGAGTACCACAGTATGAGTCATAATACCTAGCGGTCAAACAGGGAAATGGTTCTAAATGGTTTTTCTCCATTCATTTCTCCTTATAGGGGATTTTAGAAACACTTACAATAAGGGCTGTGTTTCATGTGGGCTTACCCTGGCTTGACGTTTAGATAACAAGTCTCTCGGGACATGGTGACTTTTATCAATACATTTGCCTGTATTTACCCCCAACAAATGAAATGCTAGATAGCTGCTAATGTGGCTATCATAAAGAACTACAAATGCCATGTTCTGGACGAGACTGCCGAATCGATGCAAAGGTAAGAATCTCTGGATTAACCATCTAATGTATTGGCAAAATTTCTTTAAATGTACCTGTTTGCAAAGGTTCCAGCTGGAGATAATGTCCAGGAGCTTGCAGCCCTTATTTTAAGTGTTTCTCAAATCCCTTATGGGAAAAACGATTGGAACCATTTCCCTGCTTGACCGCTAGGTTTTATGGGCATTATGAATCCTCCACTGAGGGCTCAGGCGGGAAGGAAGGTGACAAGCCACTATTGTAATACACATTGCATAAATTATACTGTATAAAAACAACTGTAGGTTTAACGTGCATTAATCTAACAATCATACTTTCACAACTTACTTCTCTTGAATTGTCTTTCTTTTCGCCAGGCTTGGTGTCGGTGGCTGTTGGTTGTAGTGAGGAGACACCGACTGCAGTGCTTTTCCAGAGCTCATTTTCTCTGCAGAAAGCCACCATGACATTAGCGATAGTTTAGTGTTTTGATACATTGTATCCATAGCTAATAATGTAAACGTTGTACCTTGCATACAATAACATACGCTCTAGCGTTGCTGCATGTAATATTGTTACTAATACGAACTGTTAATTGTTGAAATCATGTAATTGATTATACCAAGTACATCTTCATTGTAGCAGTTAAGAACCCACCTTTTCTTTAAATCTTATTAGCCACAGTCGTGTAAAAAGTAGGCAAGGCTTGAGATCCAGGTAGTTCAGTAACGATCAGCTGAGTTCAAGTCAAATAGGACATTTCGAAGGTGGCGCTCCATGACGTATTTCAAATACGCTCCTCTCATTGGTAGTTGCCACGGCACAAGCATAACAAACCCCACCCTCTCAGAATAGTTTTGTTGTTGACATACCTCATAACTTATTTTCTCAGTGTACGTTCTGATTTTTTTGGGGGGGAAATAAACTCCAAGTCGAATACTTTTAATTATTGTCAAACACATAAAAGCCCTTTTCAAAAGTAGGTAGCCCTATTCTTCAGCATTGTGACTGTGGGACATTCACTTTTTGGATTCAGTTACTGATGAATAAACTACATTTGTGACTTTGAAAAGGGTATTTGTTGGTGATTGTGATGGTGGAAGGATTGGTGATGACTGGTAAAAACAATACACCCCCCCACCCACAATCCCTAGTCTGCTTGTGAGTGCATTGAGTTCACAAGAATGTGTAGGACGTTTATTTAAATTAATTTACATTCATACATTTTATGTGCAGGAGGAACACGCACTTTTTCTATATTTCAAACCCAGAGCACCAGACTTCATGCGTACAGAGAATATCTACATTTTATTCTCAAACTAAGAACTTCGTATATTATTTATTGAGAAGGTTTAAAGCGATCTTTCAAAAGATATTCGCCCAACGTGGGGCTCGAACCCACGACCCTGAGATTAAGAGTCTCATGCTCTACCGACTGAGCTAGCCGGGCTTGCATAACATCAGGAAACTCGCCCTTTACAAACCATGAGGCGCGAACGCTGCCTCCTTCCTGCTCTCTTTTCTTAGAATTCACACAGAGGGAGCTCGATCCGAGACTGATGTAATTACACGGCGTGTTCACCACTGCATTCACAAAGCTTCTGAGAGTAGGAGAGGTGATCTCGAATGAGGTTCCTCCTGTCCATGTCATCTTATTCAATATAAATCTAAACGTAAAACTGATCATAGATCAGCACTGTTACTCTAAGTGGTTTTGTGAATGCAGGCCCTGATTCTAGATCAGCTGCTGGTGTAATATGTACTCAGGTCATGGTCCTAGAAAGGGTAATCATCACTGGTAATGTTACCCTCTCAACATTCATATGATGCAATAAGGCAAAAAATCCATCAAGTATTTATTCCAATGCTAATTGCTTTACAGCATCAGTGAATCACTTACCACAGGATTGCCGACACTTTATCAAAGCAACCATTACAAAGCACATTCATAAAGGAGTTCATCTAGTGATATTATAGGACAGTGTTATGTTTGGGGGGCTGGTGACATAACACTTTCCCTTCTTTCTCTCACCCCTACCCCATCCCTTCTCTAGTGTAGGCTTCTCTCACCCCTTCCCTTCTCTCAACCCTACCCCATCCCTTCTCTAGTGTAGGCTTCTCTCACCCCTTCCCTTCTCTCAACCCTACCCCATCCCTTCTCTAGTGTAGGCTTCTCTCACCCCTTCCCTTCTCTAGTGTAGAGTGTAGGCTTCTCTCACCCCTTCTCTAGTGTAGGGTGTAGGCCTCCTCAAGAGTATTACAAAAAGTTTAGCAAAAGATTCATTCAATCAAACAAAAAAAAATTACTCTCCTATAGTCCATGCACTTAATGCATTTTAGTAAACAACTGAAATCTATATGATTAAACTAAGACCAACAAATGTATTACCATAAAGACAAACCCAGAGTTGTGAGTTGTAGCATGGTAACTCTATTTCCTTAGACAGCAAGCTACACCATACTAGGTAAAGTATAAAACATTAGTGGCACGACTTCAATACAACAAGCAAAACATGTTTGCAATTTTTTTTGGACAAAACACAAATCAGGGAAGCGTAAAGAGTTCCTTCCCTAGTGAGGCCAGAAGCTCCATGCAACACCAGGAAGAACCAGAGCTACTATGATGGAAGAGAAGAGGTTAACGCCATTGTTGTCCAGGATAGGCTTCCCACATATCCGCTTAGTTGTCACAGACGCATAGTTAACCACCTTTCCAAGGCTTTCGTCATAACCTGGGGAAGAAGGGACATCATACATGTGTAAGAGTGGAGCAGACATTTTTTTTAATGCCTGCAATGTTTTAAATTCAAGAAAGACACTTCAAGAACCTGCTAATACATGGATATCAAACATCTATAAATATATATATATATTTTTTTAATGGGTCAATTCAACATGAAAAAATCAAAATAAACGAATAACAAAGTCCTTACAGAAATTATTCAGACCCCTTGACTTTTTCCACATTTTGTTACAGCCTTATTCTAAAATGTATTAAATGAAGAAGAAAAAATATAATCTATCTACACACAATACCCCAAAACGACAGTGAAAACAGGTTTAGACATTTTTGCAAAATGTATAAAAAAATAAACAGATACCTTATTTGCTATGAAACTTGAAATTGAGCTCAGATTAATCCTGTTTCCATGAATCATCCTTGACATGTTTCTACAACTTGATTGGAGTCCACATCTGGTAAATTCAATTGATTGGACATGATTTGGAAAGGAACACACCTGTCTATATAAAAGGTTCCACAGTTAACAATGCATGTCAGAGCAAAAACCAAGCCACAAGGTCATAGGAATTGTCCGTAGAGCTCAGAGACAGGATTGTGTCAAGGCACAGATCTGGGGAAGGGTACCAAAAAATGTCTGCAGCATTGAAGGTCCCCAAGAGTTTGGAGTTTGCCAAAAGGCACCTAAAGGACTCTCAGACCATGAGAAACCAGATTCTCTGGTCTGATGAAACCAAGATTGAACTCTTTGGCCTGAATGCAAAGCGTCACATCTGGAGGAAACCTGGCACCATCCCTACAGTGAAGCATGGTGGCGGCAGCATCATGATGATGTTGGGATATGTTTCAGTGGCAGGGACTGGGAGACTAGTCCGGATCGAGGGAAAGATGAACAGAGCAAAGTACAGAGAGATCCTTGATGAAAACCTGCTCTAGAGCGCTCAGGACCTCAGACTGGGGCGAACGTTCACCTTCCAACAGGAGAACAACCCTAAGCACACAGCCAAGACAACGCAGGAGTGGCTTCGGGAAAAGTCTCTGAATGTCCTTTAGTGGCCCAGCCAGAGCCCGGACTTGAACCTGATCGAACATCTCTGGAGACCTAAAAAATAGCTGTGCAGCAACACTCCCCATCCAACCTGGCAGAGCTTGAGAGGATCTGCAGAGAAGAATGGGAGAAACTCCCCAAATACAGGTGTGCCAAGCTTGTAGCATCATACCCCAGAAGACTCAAGGCTGTAATCGCTGCCAAAGATGCTTCAACAAAGTACTGAGTAAAGGGTCTGAATACTTATGTAAATTAGATATATATATTTTTTATATATATTTGCTCAAATTTCTACAAAACAGTTTTTGCTTTGTCATTATGGGGCATTGTGTGTAGATTGACTTAAAAAAAAACAATTTTAGAATAAGGCTGTAACATAACAAAATGTGAAAAAAGACAAGGGGTCTGAATGCACTGTATATATTCTATATCTGTAGTTAGTTATGTATACTTTTCCCTGATGATAACGTGAATATCTAATCCCTGATGATAACGTGAATATCTAATCCCTGATAATAACACAACTAATCCCTGATAATAACACAACTAGTCCCTGATAATAACACAACTAATCCCTGATAATAACACAACTAATCCCTGATAATAACACAACTAATCCCTGATAATAACACATTAATAACTCATTGTTGTCAGACCCACCTGAGTACTGCCAGTGTGCTCCCAGGACAGAGTCCAACATGGACCCCAATAGGCCAGCCATGGCTCCATAGACTATGATTGGCCACTGGGGATCAGCCAGGTGCAGGTCACGGACCAATAGGATCTGAGATATATAGTAAGCCACGCCCACTGCCAGGCCCCCCAGGAAGCTAGCCAGTAGACCCACTGGGGTCACTCCTCCATTGGTCCCTGTGAAAAGAACAGTTAACACCCTTTACAACATGTTGTTTTACTAGTCTCCTGGGGAGGAGCATTGTTAGGAACAGGATGCAGCAAGACTACACTATTTACAGTAAGTGATTATTGTCAACGTATCTACTTTGAAACTGTGTCAAAGTCTGTCTCAGAGGTTAGCACTCAACACAAAACACTGCCGCCCAACGTGGGGCTCGAACCCACGACCCTGAGATTAAGAGTCTCATGCTCTACCGACTGAGCTAGCCGGGCCTGAGGGTAACTGGAATTCCCCCGCATATAGGAATGTGAAAATGAGTCAGGAACCCCGCCCCCCTCCTAGTTTCACATCACCTGCCACAGTCAGTTACTGTTAGGCTCTTCTTACACAACACTGTCAATAGATAGACATTATTTACATTACATTTCAATGAACTGCCTCCAACCCAGTCTTTTATCCTCTTACTCAATGTGAAAAGTTGTTGACTGAACAGTCAGTCAACAGATTATTGACTTTCTTTCCAACCAAGCCTCTCGTGTCTGACTAACCGGTGCCCCTGTATATAGCCTCCTTATTGTTCTTTAAGGTTACTTTTTACTTTAGTTTTTACTTTAGTTTTATTTACTTCATATTTTCTTAACTCTATTTCTTGAACTACATTGTTGGTTAAGACCTTGTCATTTAGCATTTCAATGTACCTGTTGTACTCGGAGCATGTGACGAATAAAATTTGATTTGATCACACATTCATCAGAAGAAAGGCTTTCAAAATCAAAAGCCCAACGTGGGGCTCAAACCCACAACCCTGAGATTAAGAGTCTCATGCTCTACCGACTGAGCTAGCAGGGCTTGCATCACTACACAACACCACCCACATACAGACCTCACAGGGTCTGAACCAACCCTGCCCACTGACAGACCTCACAGGGTCTGAACCAACCCTGCCCACTGACAGACCTCACAGGGTCTGAACCAACCCTGCCCACTGACAGACCTCACAGGGTCTGAACCAACCCTGCCCACTGACAGACCTCACAGGGTCTGAACCAACCCTGCCCACTGACAGACCTCACAGGGTCTGAACCAACCCTGCCCACTGACAGACCTCACAGGGTCTGAACCAACCCTGCCCACTGACAGACCTCACAGGGTCTGAACCAACCCTGCCCACTGACAGACCTCACAGGGTCTGAACCAACCCTGCCCACTGACAGACCTCACAGGGTCTGAACCAACCCTGCCCACTGACAGACCTCACAGGGCGTGAACCAACCCTGCCCACTGACAGACCTCACAGGGTCTGAACCAACCCCGCCCACTGACAGACCTCACAGGGTCTGAACCAACCCTGCCCACTGACAGACCTCACAGGGTCTGAACCAACCCTGCCCACTGACAGACCTCACAGGGCGTGAACCAACCCTGCCCACTGACAGACCTCACAGGGTCTGAACCAACCCTGCCCACTGACAGACCTCACAGGGTCTGAACCAACCCTGCCCACTGACAGACCTCACAGGGTCTGAACCAACCCTGCCCACTGACAGACCTCACAGGGTCTGAACCAACCCCGCCCACTGACAGACCTCACAGGGCGTGAACCAACCCTGCCCACTGACAGACCTCACAGGGCGTGAACCAACCCCGCCCACTGACAGACCTCACAGGGCGTGAACCAACCCCGCCCACTGACAGACCTCACAGGGCGTGACCCAACCCTGCCCACTGACAGACCTCACAGGGTCTGAACCAACCCTGCCCACTGACAGACCTCACAGGGTCTGAACCAACCCTGCCCATTGACAGACCTCACAGGGCGTGAACCAACCCTGCCTATTGACAGACCTCAGGGTGTGAATCAACCCTGCCTCTTCAATTTCACCAGTCCTCTATTTCATCACCCTAGTACTTATCCCTAGGGTGATGAAGCTACACAGTCAACAAATACTGGTCATTTATGTTGCATGTGTATTAACCACTATACCTCTAAGGCTGCTTTCCCAGGCACCCATTAAGTCCTAGTCTAAAAAGCATGCCCATTTGATATTGTTCATAGGTAGTGCTTTTCAGTGGAGGACTATAATCTGTGTCCAGGAAACTAGCCCCAAGCCTCTGAAGCTCAATGGTATCCAAATCAAAAGGTCAGCGCCCAACGTGGGGCTCGAACCCACGACCCTGAGATTAAGAGTCTCATGCTCTACCGACTGAGCTAGCCGGGCTTGCACAATCCACAACATCCCAAAATAACACAACTGTTTGACCAGGTTGGTAAATAACACACCAGCCCAGCATGTAACAACTGTTTGACCAGGTTGGTAAATAACACACCAGCCCAGCATGTAACAACTGTTTGACCAGGTTGGGAAATGACTAGTCTAGAGACAGTAACAACTCTCAAACATAATTACCCTCTTTCTACATACAGTCTGCAACTCAAATGGCACCCTATTCCCTATATAGTGCACTACTTTTGACCAGGGTATTTGTGCCATTTGGACTTAGACATAGTGTGGGGCTGAAAACCATGGTCCAAAAGGTCTCATGATCCCCCCTGTAGAGAAACAGAGTCTGCCAGACGTAGCCCGAATATGCATAAATCCTTTAACTTCCTGTTAACAAGCCTCATGGCAGCATGACATGACCTTTGATCCTGTCCTATACCCTAATCCTCCACTTGTGATAGGATAAAGCACCATTAGAGCATAATAACACCATTATAAACATTAGTTTAGTCATTACTCGTTACTTATATACAAGTGCCTTCAAAAAGTATTCAGACCCCTTGGTTTTTTTATACATTTTGTTACATTACAGCATTATTCTAATATGAATTAAATAAAAAATCCTCAGCAATCTACACATAATACCCCATAACTTTTGACTGGTACTGTGTATCATATATATATATATATAGACAAATAAAATTTGATTTGTAAAGTGGTTGTTCCACTGGATATCATAAGGTGAATGCACCAATTTGTAAGTCGCTCTGGATAAGAGCGTCTGCTAAATGACTTAAATGTAATGTAAATGTAATGCTCACACATTTGTCAGAAGAAAGGCTTTCAAATCAAAAGGTAGCGCCCAACGTGGGGCTCGAACCCACGACCCTGAGATTAAGAGTCTCATGCTCTACCGACTGAGCTAGCCGGGCTTGCATCACTATATAACACCACCCACATACAGACCTCACAGGGTCTGAACCAACCCTGCCCATTGACAGACCTTACAGGGTCTGAACTATCTCTCTATATCAGTACCAGTCGAAAGTTGACACCTACTCATTCCAGGGTTTTTCTTAAGTTTTACTATTTTCTACATTGTAAAACAATAGTAAAGACCAACTATGATATAACACATATGGAATCATGTAGTATATATTTTATATTCTTCAAAGTAGCCACCATTTCCCTTGATGACAGCTTTACACACTCTTGGCATTCTCTCAACCAGCTTCATGAGGAATGATTTTACAACAGTTTTGAAGGAGTTCCCACATATGCTGAGCACTTGTTGGCTGCTTTTCCTTCACTCTGCGGTCCAACTCATCCCAAACCATCTCATTTGGGTTGAGGTCAGATGATTGTGGAGGCCAGTGAAGAGGCGACTCCAGGATGCTGGCCTTCTAGGCAGAGTTGCAAAGAAAAAGCCATATCTCAGACTGGCTAAAGAAATAAAAGATTAAGATTGTGTTCTTTTGCCAAGCTTAATCTTTTACTTCTTTGGCCAGTGTTTTGCGGGTACTATTTCATGACGCTGCCAGTTGAGGACTTGTGAGGCATCTGTTTCTCAAACTAGACACACTAATGTACTTGTCCTCTTGCTCAGTTGTGCACCGGGGCCTCCCACTCCTCTTTCTATTCTGGTTAGAGCCAGTTTGCTCTGTTCTGTGAAGGGAGGAGTACACAGCGTTGTACGAGATCTTCAGTTTCTTGGAAATTTCTTGCATGCAATAGCCTTCATTTCTCAGAACAAGAATAGACTGAAGAGTTTCAGAAGAAAGGTCTTTGTTTCTGGCCATTTTGAGCCTAGTCTAAAGAAGGCCAGTTCTTTTGCTTCTTTAAATCAGCACAACAGTTTTCAGCTGTGCTAACATAACTATTTTGTAATTTTCTAATAATCAATTAGCCTTTTAAAATTATAAACTTGGATTCGCTAACACAACGTGCCATTGGAACACAGGAGAGATTGTTGCTGATAATGGCCTCTGTACGCCTATGTAGATATTCCATAATAAAAATTTAAAAAACAGCTGTTTCCAGCTACAATAGTAATTTACAACATTAACAATGTCTACACTGTATTTCGGATCAATTTGATGTTATTTTAAATGGATCAAAAAAATTATTTAAAAAAACAAGAACATTCTAAGTGACCCCAAACTTTTGAACGGTAGTGTACACACACACGGTTTATTTCTGTATTATCAAATTAGGAGAGACAAACTTATCACACCAGTCAGAGTTATACTTAAACTACATCTTTAATAATAAGAGCTTTGCAATAGCAATGACTTAACGATTCACCATTTTCTAATGATCCGTTGAGTGGCAACACAATGGCTACTGAGATCTTTTATAGCAAAGATCCACCACATAACAAACCACAGATCTTAGGAACAGTTCACAAAGTGAGACTTTATAAATGAGAAAGGAGTATCCCGTAGCCAGAGAGCATTCACTACAAATTATCATTCAGTTTTGCCCCTAAGACGAGGTTGCTATCTTGTTCCTATTACTCCTAGCACAAAAACACCAACTCAACCAATGGCATAAATCAATTGTAAACTCTAGACACTACCACACACCTCCCCAAGGCCAAATGAGAGTGACTGGCACACAGACATTATGGAAACCAGTAATTGGTTCCCCATTAATCACACCATCCCTTCACATGGTTTAGCAGATACATTCACATATGAAGACAATGTTCCCTCCTGTCCTCTTCCCTTTCTGATATTCTGCATAGCACCAGGGACATGTGAAAGACAAGCCTGACCTCTCCCCTCTCTGGGCCCCAGGTGACAGAGCCCCAGCTGAGGGAAGAAGTGCAACTGCCAACACCAGAGTCCAAAGGGATACATTCTAATAACAAGTATATCACATAAGCATATTATGCAGATAAGACAACTTAATTATCTATGTTACCCAACTAATTCTGATTCATCCACCACAACACACACACAACGGCCCCTTACGTAGGTGATGAGCCTGGGTTTGGTCTGACTGAGGACGGGCCCCACCTCTGATGCCCAGGTGTGTGTGTACCTGTAGGGACCTCTCTCCAGGAGGTGATGAGCCTGGGTTTGGTCTGACTGAAGACGGGCCCCACCTCTGATGCCCAGGTGTCCCCCGTAGAGCAGGCCAAGGCCCCCAGCAGAGACAGACACATCCAGGAGGCCGAGTACTGCTTCCCAAAGTCCACCGGCATCTCCCCTGGACCCACCTGATTATAACCAGGACCACACAATGGAAATAACCTCAGATGAGTGACAGATGTATGGTTGGCTCACTTGGCTGAGGCAGCTGTTATATGTATTCAAATATATAATTAAATTGACTGATTGACCTCGATCATATATAGCAGGGCCAGCTCTGTGGGGACACCACCGTTACAGAACACCTGCACCCAGTTCCTCTGACCACCTGGAGGGCAAAGAGGACACACATTAAAATGATAGTTCACCTCCAAATGTTTCACTTCCTTTTGACTTCACTGGGGGTGGGTTTCCTTGTTAAATAAGCTACACTTCAAAAAGGTGAACTATCCCTTTAAGGTCAAATGACTTACGCAGGTTTGTTTTAAAAAAAGGCAGACTAAGCAATCCAGTAGCAGGCTGTTGCTTACTGGAGAGTGGCCTGACTGGGGTGTGGACTGACTGTCTCTAGAGAGTCATTTGGCCTAGCTGCTAGCTTAGCTGCTGTAGCTCGTTACCTTCTTTATAGTCAGAGTCTAGCTTCTTCTTGACTTCTTCTTTCCAGCGTGTCAGCTTGGAGGAAGTGATGAAGAAAGCCAGCAGGGCAGAGAAGAAACTCATGTTGGCCATGGTGAGGATGAAGCCGACCAGCAGGGCTGTAGGGACAGGGAACAAAAGCATGAAAACAATGCAACTCAAACACACTTGCCTGATCCCAGATCTGTTTGTACTTGTTTATTGCCAACTCTTTTGGCCATTGTTATGACCACGTGTTTGTTTAACATAACAACAGCCACAGGAGCTGGCTCTAACAGATCTGGGACCAGGTTACAAACTAGGTCTAACTACCTTATCAGAACATCTACTCTCTCCGTATGATGTTTGAGAAAATCATGATGGAAGTGGCCATTTTAGGCCCTTTTTAGACCTACTATATATATATATATATATATATATATATATATATATATATATATATATATATATATATATATGACCCTATGATCTGTGAACTGTACACGATACAGACATCTTGTTGTCAATATACTCCTTATAGTGTGCCATATGGAGTATGTCTTGATTATGAAATACATTCTTTTTTTTACATTAATTTATTCAACATTAAATATTCATATGAATATCTGAATAGTAACTTTTTTGATTTCGTTCATTTTAAGACATATTGTTTGGAACAATATACTCTACAAATACATCACATTACCAGAGTGGGCTCTCTGCTAATTTAAGTTATGATACATTTTATGAACACCACTAACACAGTGAATGGGAAAATGGATTCAAAAAGAACTCCCTCTGCTGCTGATTTGCTGAATGTGCAATCATGTGATTGGTTAATGACCTATAATGTACATTTCTATGTATAAAATGTGTTATATCTTAAAGTACCAGAGAACCCACTTTGAAATTTGACATCTTTGAAGATTATATTGTTGAATTAATATTCATATTTTTTTATGTTGGGTAAAGTAAATGTGATAACATTTATTTCTGAATCTAGCTGTACTCCATATTTGAGAGCACACTATAATGAGTATATTGACTCCAAGATGGTCTGTATCATGTACGGTTCAAGGATCATGGGGTCTTACAGAAGGCATGTATAGGTTTAAAAAGAGCCTAAAATGACCACTTCCCTCATGATTTTCTCAAAAATAGTTTGTGATACAAATGTCAAAAGAACCTTCCTCACAGTTTCTATGTGAGAATTGCCAGAACAATCCGCTAAACCAAAGATATTTCTGGGCTATTCTGCTGTGGAATGTACCAATTAGCACATGAATAAACTGCTTTAGTCAGTTGAATAATGTGACTCAGCACAGACCCCGATTAAAAGAATGGTGACTAAATAATTTCTCTCAGATCCAGATCACTACATCACGAGGACTGCTGATGGCCTGGCTAATATGTGACTGACGTCAGGGGCAACCACTCTTCTCACACACGTACGCCTGGGGCTGCTGGAACTGTGTGGAATGCATCTTAGAATGAATAATAGCATTAAACACCCAACAGAGACTCCTAAGGTTAAAGTGATACTTGGGATTTTGGCAATGAGGCCCTTTATCTACCTCCCCAGAGTCCGATGAACTCCTGGATAACATTATTATGTCTCTGTGTCCAGTATAAAGGAAGTTAGATGTAGACAGTACATTGCCTGGAAGTATATGGGTGATGCTAGTTAGCGTTGGCTCACGAAACTACATGTAACTTCCTTTATACTGGACACGGAGACATAAAAATGGTTCATCTGACTCTGGGGAAGTAGATCAAAGAGCCTCATTGCCAAAATCCCAAAGTACCTCTTTAATAGTTTTTCCCCCTAATAATTTGTTGGGTGAGTTTGAGACTTGATGGATCAATATTAATTAATATAAATATATTTTTTTGGAAGAAAACATTAATGATATTTTTAAGGCTGTTTAAAAAAAAATTATGCTCAATTTCTGCTTGATGTTTCTTTGTTTCCATGCTGCCTGCTGCAAATCATTCACTTTATCAAATCAGTCTTTGCTTTTGAAATGCCAATCTTTATCTGGTTGGCATTTCATATTCAAAATAATGTGGAAACCTTGAACATTGTCCTATCTTTAATCATGTTCATCCCCTGTTTGTTTCATCAACAAAGCATGTACAAAATAGTATTATGCAGTACTTATATACAGTACCAGTCAAAAGTTTTTGACTATGAAATAATACATATGGAATCATGTAGTAACCAAACAAGTGTTAAATCAAAATGTATTTTATTTGAGATTCTTCAAAGTAGCCACCCTTTGCCTTGATGACAGCTTTGCACATTCTTGGGATTCTCTCAACCAGCTTCATGAGGTAGTCACTGGAATCCATTTCAATTAACAGGTGTACCTTGTTAAAAGTTAATATTTGGAATTAATTTTCTTCTTAATGCCTTTGAGCCAATCAAATGACAGTCCATCATTACTTTAAGACATGAAGGTCAGTCAATCTGGAAAATGTCAAGAACTTTGAAAGTTTCTTCAAGCGCAGTCGAAAAACCATTAAGCGCTATGATGAAACTGGCTCTCATGAGGACCGCCACAGGAAAGGAAGACCCAGAGTTACCTCTGCTGCAGAGGATAAGTTCATTAGAGAGTTACCAGCCTCAGAAATGGCTTCCCAAATAAATGCTTCAGAGTTTAAGTAAAAAGAGACTTCACACAGTTGATGTTGATTCAGGCCTTCTTGGTCTAATTGCTGCAAAGAAACCAGTACTAAAGGACACCAATAAGAAGAAGAGACTAGCTTGGGCCAAGAAACACGAGCAATGGACATTAGACCGGTGGAAATCTGTCCTTTCGTCTGATCAGTCCAAATTTGAGATTTTTGGTTCCAACCTCCGTGTCTTTATGAGACGCAGAGTAGGTGAACAGATGATCTCCGCATGTGTGGTTCCCACGTGATGCATGGAGGAGGAGGTGTGATGGTGCTTTGCTGGTGACACTGTTGGTGATTTATTTAGAATTCAAGGCACACTTAACCAGCATGGCTACCACAGCATTATACAGCGATACGCCATCCCATCTGGTTTGGGCTTAGTGGGACTATCATTTGTTTTTCAACAGGACAATGACCCAACACACTTCCAGGCTGTGTAAGGGCTATTTGACCAAGGAGTGATGGAGTATTGCATCAGATGACCTGGCCTCCACAATCACCCGAACTCAATCCAATTGAGATGGTTTGGGATGAGTTGAACCGCAGAGTGAAGGAAAAGCAGCCAACAAGTGCTCAGCGTATGTGGGAACTCTTTCAAGACTGCTGGAAAAGCATTCTAGGTGAAGCTGGTTGAGAGAATGCCAAGAGTGTGCAAAGCTGTCATCAAGACACAGGGTGGCTACTTTGAAGAATCTAAAATATATTTAAATTTGTTTAACACTTTTTTGGTTACTACATGATTCCATATGTGTTATTTTATAGTTTTGATGTATTCACTATTATTCTACGATGTAGAAAATAGTCAAAATAAAGAAAAACCCTGGAATGAGGTGTCCAAACTTTTGACTAGTACTGTATACTTAATAGTATTATATAGTGCATTCGGAAAGTATTCAGACCCCTTGACTTCTTCCACATTATCCTAAAATGGATTAAACATTTTAAATCTACACACATTACCCCATAATCACAAATCGAAAACAGGTTTAGAATTTTTGCAAATTAATAATTTAGGTATTTATTTTGAATAATACCTTATTTACATATTCAGACCACAGTAAAAAGTACATGAGTTTGCCAAAAGGCACCTAAAGACTCTCAGACCATGAAAAACAAGATTCTCTGGTCTGATGGAACCATGATTGAACCCTTTGGCCTGAATGTCAAGCGTCACGTCTGGAGGAAACCTGGCACCATCCCTACAGTGAAGCACAGTGGTGGCAGCATCATGCTGTGGGGATGTTTTTTAGCATCAGGGACTGGGAGACTAGTCAGGATTGAGGGAAAGATGAATGGCGCAAAGTACAGAGAGATCCTTGAAGAAAACCGCTCTGGAGTGCTTACAACCTCAGACTGAGGTGAAGGTTCACCTTCCAACAGGACAACGCAGGAGTGGCTTTGGGACAAGTCTCTGAATGTCCTTGAGTGGCCCATCCAAAGTCCGGACTTTAACCTGATCGAACATCTCTGGAGAGGCCTGAAAATAGCTGTGCAGCGACACTCCCCATCCAACTTGAAAGAGCTTGAGAGGATCTGCAGAGAAGAATGGGATAAACTCCCCAAATACAGGTGGGCCAAGCTTGGAGTGTCATACCCAAGAAGACTTTAGGCTGTAATCGCTGCCAAAGCTTTAACAAAGTACTCAATAAAAGGTCTGAATAACTATGTAAATATGATATGTTTATTAATGTTTTTTAAAGTAACAAAATGTGGAAAATCAAGGGGTCTGAATACTTTCTGAATGCACTGTAGATACTGAATAGTATTATACAGTAGATATAGATATTGAATATTATCATACAGTACATATAGATACTGAATAGTATTATACAGTGGATATAGATATCATAAAATGAGAGGTACAGTATGTATAATTGGAATTATATACAAATACTCTCACACTATATAAAAAGTATTTATTAATTGACCTAATCAAGAGTAGCAGTAGTAGTAGATCATGTGGTCTTACCTCTCCAATGGAGGAGAGGGTAGCTCCTATCAGCTGTTGTAGTACTAGTAGTAATAGTATATAATGTGGTCTTACCTCTCCAATGGAGGAGAGGGTAGCTCCTATCAGCTGTTGTAGTACTAGTAGTAATAGTATATAATGTGGTCTTACCTCTCCAATGGAGGAGGGGGTAGCTCCTATCAGCTGTTGTAGTACTAGTAGTAATAGTATATAATGTGGTCTTACCTCTCCAAGGGAGGAGGGGGTAGCTCCTATCAGCTGTTGTTGTCGTGGTGGTAGTAGTAGTAACAATCATTTTTATGGGAGCATCATTTGAGGAGAATATTTATTTGACCCAGACAATTAGTAACAGCATCATGATGATCTGTTTAACATGATGACATCACAGGTGAAAGAAACCGATGACTGATCATAACAGAAACCAGTATTGAATCACAGTCTGATTTGGCAAACAAAAGCTGAACATGCCAGTGCTTCCCCTATATTCATTTAGCAGCGGCGGGCCGCCACACCAAAAAATATTAATATGGCAAAAACGTTTTCAGTGTGAACTTAAAAACGACTAAAACCATATATAAAGTATGTAGAAAAGATAATGGAGCTATATCTTTTAAAAAAAGATAATCTTTGAGAACTAACCATCACCAAAATAAAAACTAGACAGTCAGAGAATCTAAAATGTAAAAAATGGCATGGCATGGGGCCCCAATAGATTTGTTTTAAGAACGTTTTAGTTATACGGCATAAGCCATGGCAAAATGTGTAGAATTGCAGAAAATTATCTTTAAAAAAAAATACAAAACATTCTCAGCCCCATGAAAGTGTATAATTGCAAGAAACTCTTTAAAACTGTGGCCACGCCCACTACCACACCCAGAAGTATTATTACCTACTAGCTACAGTGTATTGTTGTTGCGTTTTAGATTTAAGTTAATTCGTATTGGGTTTGTTCTTTTAGCCGTTTCTGCGTTGTTTCTCAGTAGACAGGGGCAATAAGTTGTCAGGTACAGGGTTTTGAACTTAGTGCTGCTTAAGCAGTACACAATTGGGTCCACTAGACAATCCATGTGGGAAAAAACTATGAAACCATCATAGACCTGAATAGCTATATTCTCAGCATTCTGTAAATCCATGGCTCTGACAATCAACAGAACAATTCTAGCTATGGTGCAAGGCAGGAAACAGAAAGAAAAGACCAGCATGACAGAGGTGACCAGAAACACTGCTCGACGCAGCTTGGTCCTGTCACCTACTGTCTTCTTTTTGAGTCTGTTGACAATGCGGACCGTGCAGTACACCAACACAAAGAAAGGGATGAGAATCTGGGTGAAAAACACAACCTCTCTCAGAGTGTCAGTGATGTCCCCATGACTGCCACAGCAACCAGTCTTCAGCATGGTGGGGATCGTCAAAGGGAGCAGTACTAGCCAGATGATGACAGATATATGAGGAGACTTTTTGAGGACAAAGTCCTTGTTCCCAGGATGAACCACGTTGAAGTAGCGATCAAGTGAAATCACAGCCAGGAAGCCGATACTGGCACCTCGGTTCAGAAACAGCATGAAGAGCATGACTTTGCAGATCCTTCCGTCCATACTCTGCCGCTCTCCGTGAAGAAAATTGTACGCGTTCACTGGCAAACAGCCCAGCAGAAGAAGGTCAGCCAACACGAGATTGAACAGGAAAAGGTTGTTGGAGTTCCGTTTCCAGAACTCCAGCTTGAAGATGAAGAGGTAAAGCACTGAGAGGTTAAGAGGCACAGCCAGGGTGAACTCCACAATCATCACAGAGGCGTAAAATGTGTACAAGGGCAGATTATCTGCTGTGCAGTTATCATTCAGAAGATCCTCTTCCATAATATGAACTGTCAAAACCTGTCCCTTTTACAGTCAGTCTGATCCTGTCCGAATCCTTAAGAAGGAAAAGCAGTCCTCTAGAGTCCTCAAAGCCAAGTGAGTCTGTTTAAGGGAAGGGAAGCAAGCTCCTATTCCGTGTGCAGACTTGGTGAAACTGAAGGACTGTACTTCAGTCTGGAAGTAATTCCCCCCAGGCAGCAGTTGTAAATTGTTCAGTCTTGTTGGTTGAGCACCTTCCATTCCTGAGTAGGCGAGTCACCACAGGACCAATAAATAAGCAGCTGGTCCCATGAGGGATTGAGGATATAGTGGAAGACATTGCATCAACACACAACAACAATTTTCCCCCATATTTATCATATTGGGGCGGCAGGTAGCCTAGTGGTTAGAGCGTTGGGCCAGTAACCGAAAGGTTGCTGGATCGAATCCCCAAGCTGACAAAGTACAAAATCTGTCGTTCTACCCCTGAACAAGAGGCGTAAAATGTGTTAACCCACTGTTCCTAGGCCGTCATTGTAAATTAGAATTTGTTCTTAACTGACTCAGTGACCTTTTTCCTTTGCGACATATTTCCTTGTAACTCCCTGCTGAATTCCTATATGAAGTAGGCCGAAGTAAGTGCAGGGGCGTGCTTCTGGTTGCACAACACATCCGTGGGAATTCAAATGTAGTTGAGGCTGTCATAACACGTTTTGATTGATTAAACACACAAAACTACAAGGTGAAGACACAGGCAGTTCTTAGCTGGAAGTCATAGAATACATCATGAGCAGGAATCTTTTATTTTGATTCATTGATTTATGTTCTAATGTTTGTTTACCTCCCAGGGCTCCGCTGTGGTCCAGACTCCTCTTCTTCAGGGCCCGTGTGGTGAGAGTCAGAGGAACCAGGATGGAGAAAAACCATCGCCATGGAGACACCGGCTGGAGAGTGCCTGGAATGACAGAAGGTCCAGGACTCAGTAATACACACACGCATTGAATTAGGTTATAGCTCTAGATAATATTCAGTGTTTCATCAAGCAGTGCTTCATCCTCTAACAAACATCTACTACTGAAACCATCTCTCCTTGTCTATATTCTGGAATGAGGTGAATAGAAGCCTCTCTCTTTTAGGCAGGGGGGCAACAGAACTAGGCGGGGGGGAGCAACAGAGCTAGGAAGGGGGGCCCATCTTGCTTATATAGTGTTGAGAGAAAGTTTGCACCCTTTAGCATTGTCTTTATTTCTGCAACAAAACATGTTCTCCCCTCTTATGGGTAACGGTGAGAGCATGTGAGCATGTTCTGCAGCCTCTAAACTTCTCACTCATCCGTATTCATGACTCATTCATGTTTTTTTTCTTAATCATGGAACTATCAGGATTCATTTAGAAGTGTTCTGAAACATCTATTCTTACTTATATATGGGACCAAATACTAAACTTTTCACTACTTTAATCCACTTTGAGCTCATTAATCTAGAGATTCACATACTTTGTCCCACAAAGAAATGTAATGTTGGATCAATTTTCTCAATAAAGAAATTCAAAAGTACAATTGTTTTTGTGTTATTTGTTTAATCAGATTAACTTGATCTATTATTAGGAGTAGGATTTAGATGATCTGATGACAGTTTAGGTAACATTTATGCAGAAAAAATAATATTTTAAAGGGTTAACAAACTTTTTATAAACCAACAATGGTAGGGAAAACACTGGACATAACTGACAAGGTGTGTGTGAGCATGTGCACACACAAACGCAAGTGTGTCTTACCATAATATGTGCTGGCTGTGATGGAAATGATCCAGAAGAAGAGGGAGATGGCCAGGGTGGCACACAACACGATCATATCAGTCATCATCTTGAGATATTCTTTCATTGGCATCTCATCCTCAAAACGCATTGTGGAAGAAGGGAATAGAACCTGTGGAAGTCATCGAACATTACCTCAGGCACTTGTTTAGTTATATGACATGGCTTACAGGGGACAGTTAGTAGCCTGGTCCAAGGTCTGTTTGTACTGTCTTGCCAACTCCTGTGGGCACATTGAAACACCAGGCAGGTCTGGGACCAGGCTAGTCTGGGCAGACGCTGGTGGGCTTTATGGATCTCCATCATAAACCCACTAACAGCTTCCCAGGCTAGGTAGGACCAGGCCATTACTCCTAAAAACGTAAGGCTGACCGGACAGCGCCATATGTCGCTAGCTAACGTTAGATGTCTACTGGTGTGGAACTAGCAGCTAGCTAGCAAGCTAATAAGTCGGAAAGTGGGCTAAAGAAAATAGGGTAAAGGTTGCACCTGAAGTAGCCGAAGCCATGGCTTGTGTATCCTGCTTCTTCATTGTGGGGAAGTGCCAAAACAACTAGCTAATGTAACTTGTCCCTATAAGATAACTTAGCGAGATGAGACGATTC
Organism: Salmo salar; assembly: GCF_965601325.2. Taxonomy (NCBI): domain Eukaryota; kingdom Metazoa; phylum Chordata; class Actinopteri; order Salmoniformes; family Salmonidae; genus Salmo; species Salmo salar. The sequence continues at coordinate 80,462,005 of NC_138307.1, read as the reverse complement.
ACAGCTGTCACAGTACTGAAGCGTCGTCAGATTTCAAAACACAGGATTCGTTGTTCATCTTCTGTGGATGTTTTATGGCGGTTGGGAACCAACTTTAAGGTGCATTACCGCCTCTAACTGGACTGGAGTGTGGACCAGAGACAGGGAACGTCTAAATCCTACCCAATTTTCTCAACTCCTTAAGAAAACGGAATGCATAATGAAATACCACATTCCCTTATGATTTCCCCAGCAGTTCACTGTCATTGTTGACTGAGAACCGGATGTGGATTTAAAGAAATACATGCGTATTTCCGCTAATCTGTCAGATTAAAGCTTCAGTGCTCATATTTCACAAAAAAAGTATTATTCACCAAACACAAATCTATCAATACGTTTGAGTAATAAATACAAAATCAAATATATTATTCAGCGTTTATGTGATTTTTTTCACTATTAGGATATCCATGTATTACTTACATATATTTAAACATCATGAATTTCAGGGGCCTCATGTATCAACCATGTGCAGGCACAAATCTGTGCATAAACCATGCGTGGGATCATTTCCACGCAAAGTGTGAGATTTATGAATATGAACGTTTGCTTGAGTGTGACAGTAAATTTACGCACAGCCATAAACATGCGTAGGCACAGTGCCAAGTGGTGGAATAAGGGAACTGCTTGTCAAGCCTGTGGAAAATATATGTTGATAATGTGTGAAATTATTCCGAGTAATACTTCCATGAATTTTCGATTGAATTGTATATTCATGCAACACATATTGACAGGCTACATATATTGTAATGAAACAGCAGGCAGGGAGCAGGTCTCGAACCCTCGACCGGCGCGCTATCGACTGTGCCGCAGAAGCATGCTCAAGCGGCAGAGTCGATTTCCGCTCTTATAAACCCAGGGTCGTTACAATAATTTGACCACATCAGTGCATTTGTTATGATAATAATCCATATACTGTACAGTAATTTGTTAAAATAGAGGCAAGTGTTAAAGTTAAACCATTGTAGAAATACTATAAAAGACTGAGATAATGGAAATCAAATGAGAGATGGCTGATCATGCGCTGTTAGAAGATCTGGCACACGCTTCATTTCGCAGAGCGCGTTTTTAGAGACCGATGGTACTGTTTTCCAGAAAGTACAAATTGGTTTATCAGATATCGTTCCCCAAAGAATTTGTTCTTAACTGACTTGCCTAATTAAATAAAGGTTAACTTATATATATAAACAAATCACACTTTTTCTATGCGTAGGAACATTCTACATTCGGTTCATAAGTAGTATTTTAGAATAGTTTCTAGCAATATTGATAAATGAGGCCCCTGACATTTTATAGAGTGTAAGCCAGGCATGTTTTAATATTGTGGCTAGCGTAGCACACGCAGATGTGTGGAACTTACTCCTTAGCCTAGGTGTCTCGCTTGCATCGCGTCATTAGCTAGCTTTACCTCAACACGTTTAATGGAAGACAGTCATGTGTGTGCTATAAGGGCTGACGTGCCGAGTTCGCGGCAGGCATGGACCGAATCGGGAGGAAGGGGTACTAGCTAACACGTTTTACACTAGCCTATTTAAATGTTTAATATACTTACATACAATGAATTAACCCGTGTGTCAATATAAAAGTAGTCATAAGCAGGCATTGGCTATTACTGCAATCTCATAAAGCTATCAACTTTCAGTTCCAGGGAGTAGAGTGGTCTTCTGTTAAAATAAAAGCTAAACATAACACTCTTTCTTTACAAACAAACTCACCACCAATAGTTTACCATCAAAGTACACTAGTGTGTACACTATAAAGCATTATGGTTAAAAGCCCTTGTTACCTACCCAATTGTAACGAAATTGTCTGCTGGTCGAAAATCCTCTATCACTACCTTCTGAAATCAAACAGTCATGATGACTTTTTAGAGCGGACTTGGATTCACCATGAATCAAAAAGCATGTCAAATAATTTGTAGTATGACGTGATATCAAGAAGCCCCCGCCACTGACTGAGGACTCTTTGATTGAGCCCTGTAATACCAGGAAACTCCATAGCTGTTTTCCTGTAATACCAGGAAAACGGCTTCACAGTGGTGTGTTGGAAAGACGAACTGAAAGACATACATTATATTTTTATACATTCATAGAGGGTTTAGACCGTATCGACGTCAGAGTAATAACCACGTCTGTTCTGTGGGACATCTGTGGGGGAAATTCTTGCAGAATCCCCCAGCATGAATTAATGAATAGGCCTATCAGGTTTGCAAATCCCCCTGATAAAGCCCCAGGCTGGACATATTAATTAAGTTATAGGCCTATCAAAGTTTCAAAACCCTCGATAAACCCCAAGGCTGGACCGAGACTAATTAATGAATAGGCCTATCAGAGTTACAAAACACCCAATAAAACCCCAGGCTGGGCCTAGACAGTGGTGGACTATTTCAGGAGTAGAACAGGATACCTGTAGTTACAATATCCGCCCAGTAGAGGGGGACCTCAGCCCACTTTAAATCACATCAAATCCATGATCAATGAATCCACTCAATCCAGATTTCCATCCAGATTTCAACCCATGTATTCTGCTCGGTCTAGAACATCAATATAAAGGATATGACAGACACACATTATACTCATAATGAATAAGCACTCTCAAGCAGTTGGCATTTAAGTGATAATGCCCGAGAAGCTGGTGTTTGGAGGATATATTGACACGGGTGTTGTTCGTTGAGGGCCGGCAAACTGCGCCAATATATCCTCCAAACACCGGCTTCGACGGCATTATCACTTTTATACAATGGGTTAGCAACATATTCAAATAATGATTGACATATTTTCATTAAAAACAGTATTTTTATTAATTTATTCATACTATTTCATCCTTCCACAAGATATAGTTCCGACACAAATCTAGGGTTGCTAGAGACATGACCCAGTCGTTAAGTCTTTATGTCTGTATCTAGAGACGCGACCCAGTCGTTAAGTCTTTATGTCTGTATCTATGGACGTTACCCAGTCGTTAAGTCTTTATGTCTGTATCTATGGACGTTACCCAGTCGTTAAGTCTTTATGTCTGTATCTATGGACGTTACCCAGTCGTTAAGTCTTTATGTCTGTATCTATGGACGTTACCCAGTCGTTAAGTCTTTATGTCTGTATCTATGGACTTTACCCAGTCGTTAAGTCTTTATGTCTGTATCTATGGACGTTACCCAGTCGTTAAGTCTTTATGTCTGTATCTATGGACGTTACCCAATCGTTAAGTCTTTATGTCTGTATCTATGGACGTTACCCAGTCGTTAAGTCTTTATGTCTGTATCTATGGACGTTACCCAGTCGTTAAGTCTTTATGTCTGTATCTATGGACGTTACCCAGTCGTTAAGCCTTTATGTCTGTATCTATGGACGTTACCCAGTCGTTAAGTCTTTATGTCTGTATCTATGGACGTTACCCAGTCGTTAAGTCTTTATGTCTGTATCTATGGACGTTACCCAGTCGTTAAGCCTTCATGTCTGTATCTATGGACGTTACCCCGTCGTTAAGTCTTTATGTCTGTATCTATGGACGTTACCCAGTCGTTAAGTCTTTATGTCTGTATCTATGGACGTTACCCAGTCGTTAAGTCTTTATGTCTGTATCTATGGACGTTACCCAGTCGTTAAGTCTTTATGTCTGTATCTATGGACGTTACCCAGTCGTTAAGTCTTTAGGTCTGTATCTATGGACGTTACCCAGTCGTTAAGTTTTTATGTCTGTATCTATGGACGTTACCCAGTCGTTAAGCCTTTATGTCTGTATCTATGGACGTTACCCAGTCGTTAGGTCTTTATGTCTGTATCTATGGACGTTACCCAGTCGTTAAGTCTTTATGTCTGTATCTATGGACGTTACCCAGTCGTTAAGTCTTTATGTCTGTATCTATGGACGTTACCCAGTCGTTAAGCCTTTATGTCTGTATCTATGGACGTTACCCAGTCGTTAAGCCTTTATGTCTGTATCTATGGACGTTACCCAGTCGTTAAGCCTTTATGTCTGTATCTATGGACGTTACCCAGTCGTTAAGGCTTTATGTCTGTATCTATGGACGTTACCCAGTCGTTAAGTCTTTATGTCTGTATCTATGGACGTTACCCAGTCGTTAAGTCTTTATGTCTGTATCTATGGACGTTACCCAGTCGTTAAGTCTTTATGTCTGTATCTATGGACGTTACCCAGTCGTTAAGTCTTTATGTCTGTATCTATGGACGTTACCCAGTCGTTAAGTCTTTATGTCTGTATCTATGGACGTTACCCAGTCGTTAAGCCTTTATGTCTGTATCTATGGACGTTACCCAGTCGTTAAGCCTTTATGTCTGTATCTATGGACGTTACCCAGTCGTTAAGTCTTTATGTCTGTATCTATGGACGTTACCCAGTCTTTAAGTCTTTATGTCTGTATCTATGGACGTTACCCAGTCGTTAAGTCTTTATGTCTGTATCTATGGACGTTACCCAGTTGTTAAGTCTTTATGTCTGTATCTATGGACGTTACCCAGTCGTTAAGCCTTTATGTCTGTATCTATGGACGTTACCCAGTCGTTAAGTCTTTATGTCTGTATCTATGGACGTTACCCAGTCGTTAAGTCTTTATGTCTGTATCTATGGACGTTACCCAGTCGTTAAGTCTTTATGTCTGTATCTATGGACGTTACCCAGTCGTTAAGCCTTCATGTCTGTATCTATGGACGTTACCCAGTCGTTAAGTCTTTATGTCTGTATCTATGGACGTTACCCAGTCGTTAAGCCTTTATGTCTGTATCTATGGACGTTACCCAGTTGTTAAGTCTTTATGTCTGTATCTATGGACGTTACCCAGTCGTTAAGTCTTTATGTCTGTATCTATGGACGCGACCCAGTCGTTAAGTCTTTATGTCTGTATCTATGGACGTTACCCAGTCGTTAAGTCTTTATGTCTGTATCTATGGACGTTACCCAGTCGTTAAGTCTTTATGTCTGTATCTATGGACGTTACCCAGTCGTTAAGCCTTTCTGTCTGTATCTATGGACGTTACCCAGTCGTTAAGCCTTTATGTCTGTATCTATGGACGTTACCCAGTCGTTAAGCCTTTATGTCTGTATCTATGGACGTTACCCAGTCGTTAAGTCTTTATGTCTGTATCTATGGACGTTACCCAGTCGTTAAGTCTTTATGTCTGTATCTATGGACGTTACCCAGTCGTTAAGTCTTTATGTCTGTATCTATGGACGTTACCCAGTCGTTAAGCCTTTATGTCTGTATCTATGGACGTTACCCAGTCGTTAAGTCTTTATGTCTGTATCTATGGACGTTACCCAGTCGTTAAGCCTTTATGTCTGTATCTATGGACGTTACCCAGTCGTTAGGTCTTTATGTCTGTATCTATGGACGTTACCCAGTCGTTAAGCCTTTATGTCTGTATCTATGGACGTTACCCAGTCGTTAAGTCTTTATGTCTGTATCTATGGACGTTACCCAGTCGTTAAGTCTTTATGTCTGTATCTATGGACGTTACCCAGTCGTTAAGGCTTTATGTCTGTATCTATGGACGTTACCCAGTCGTTAAGTCTTTATGTCTGTATCTATGGACGTTACCCAGTCGTTAAGTCTTTATGTCTGTATCTATGGACGCGACCCAGTCGTTAAGTCTTTATGTCTGTATCTATGGACGTTACCCAGTCGTTAAGTCTTTATGTCTGTATCTATGGACGTTACCCAGTCGTTAAGTCTTTATGTCTGTATCTATGGACGTTACCCAGTCGTTAAGTCTTTATGTCTGTATCTATGGACGTTACCCAGTCGTTAAGCCTTTATGTCTGTATCTATGGACTTTACCCAGTCGTTAAGTCTTTATGTCTGTATCTATGGACGTTACTCAGTCGTTAAGCCTTTATGTCTGTATCTATGGACTTTACCCAGTCGTTAAGTCTTTATGTCTGTATCTATGGACGTTACCCAGTCGTTAAGTCTTTATGTCTGTATCTATGGACGCGACCCAGTCGTTAAGTCTTTATGTCTGTATCTATGGACGTTACCCAGTCGTTAAGTCTTTATGTCTGTATCTATGGACGTTACCCAGTCGTTCGTTCTAAATGTTCCATTCCATACTGGCTGGCAACGTTCTTATCCCGTACCTGCTAGCTAGCTAGCCAACTATGGCTAACTTACAGTCACGTCAAACAGTGCAGCCAGAATAACAACAGTAGCTGCATTTGCATTTGTTTAAGCTGTTTTCTAGTGACATTTATTTGGATACATCAATAACAATGAGCTAATGAGGTGCGATTTCGCCTGGCATAGAAAATGTGCTCTCTTGTCAGGACACTGTTGTTCAGAGGAGCTAGCCAACAACACAGCTAACACAATCACTTCAAACTGAAGCTGGAAAGTCTGCAAACTAGCTGCACTTCGTTTTGTTTGACCTTTTTTCAATTTACATTTTTTTGCATATATCCATCAAAATGATGCCAGCTGATTCATGATTTTGACTGGCTAAGAAACGCTGCCTGTCTCTCGTCCCCGACACGTTCATTACAATGGGACTGGTGGAGATCGAATTTGAATATTGACATTTTTTTGCAAATGTCAGAGAGATTTATTCAAATCTACGCTGTTGAAAACTAAATGCTAGTCTAAAAGAAATGTGAGATAATGTGTAGATGCTTTTTATAGTGGAGATTAAGTTGATAAATTGCCTGGCTGGTCTGATGAGACACTGGATTGCGCAGTCAGATGGAACAGAGTAAATAGTCATTTTAACGCCATAGATTTAGCCGGTGGTAACTTGTGGAACAGACACCGTCTGGAATGCGGTTTTAACCAATCAGCATTCAACACTATTGTTCCTCCAAGCTCGACACCAAGCTCAGAGCCCTGGGTCAGGACAATACCCTCTGCAACTGGATCCTGGACTTCCTGACGGGCAGACCACAGGCTGTGAGGATTGGCAACAACACCTTCTCCACACTGACTCAACACAAGGCCCCCCAGGGGTGTGTCATCAGTCCTCTGCTGTACTTCCTGTTCACCCACCGACTGTGTGGCTTTGCACAACACCAACTCCATCATTAAGTTCTGACGACACCGCGGTTGTAGGCCTGATAACCAACAATGACGAGTCAGCCTATAGGGAGGAGATAAGTGAACTGGCATTGTGTTGCCAGGACAACAACCTCTCCCTCAATGTCAGCAAAACAAAGTTCTTGGTTGTTGACTTCAGGAAGCATAGGAGGGAACATGCCCGATCCACATCAAAGGGACTGCAGTAAGGTAAATCCATTTGAATACATTTGTCCATTACCAAGTCAAATCAAATGTTATTTGTCACATGCTTTGTAAACAACAGGTGTAAACAGTGAAATGCTTACTAACAGGCCCATTCTCAACAAAGCATTTACATTTGACATTTTAGTCATTTAGCAAACGCTCTTATCCAGAGCGACTTACAGTAGTGAATGCACACATTCCATAATTTCCCCCCCCCCATACTGGTCCCCCATGGGAATCGAACCCACAACCCTGGCGTTGCAAACACCATGCTCTACCAACTGAGCCACACGGGACCTGTATGGGGTCCAATGCAGAGAGGAAAAATAATTGCAACATTATAACACAAGGAATAAATACACAGTGAGTAATGATAACTTCGCTGTATACACAGGGTACCAGTACCAAGTCAATGTGCAGGGGTACAAGGTAATTGAGGTAGATATGTACATATAGGTAGGGGTAAAGTGACTAGGCAACAGGATAGATAATAAATGATTACAGCAGCATATGTGAAAAGAGGTCAATGCAGATAGTCCAGGTAGCTATTTGGTTAACTATTTAACTAGATATTTATCAGTCTTGTGGTTTGGGGGTAGAAGCTGTTCAGAGTCCTGTTGGTGCCAGACTTGGTGCATCGGTACCACTTGCTGTGAGGTAGCAGAGAGAACAGTCTATGACTTGGGTGGCTGGAGTCTGACAATTTTTAGGGTCTTCCTCTGACACCTTGTCTGGTATAGAAGTCCTGGATGGCAGGGAGCTCGGCCCCAGTGATGTACTGGGCCATACACACTACCCTCTGTAACGTCTTGCAGTCGGACGCCAAGCAGTTGCCATACCAAGAGGTATGCTCTCAATGGTACAGAAGTATAACTTTTTGAGGATCTGAGGGCCCCATGCCGAATCTTAGCAGCCTCCTGAGGGAGAAGAGATATTGTTGTGCCTTCTTCACGACTGTGTTGGTGTGTGTGGACCATGATAATTCGTTAGTGATGTGGACACTGAGAAAACATTCTCTTATGTGTGGACCTCCAACCATCTTCGTGGTACCATTTGAAAGTTTACATTTCAATTTTATCCCTATGTCAGTACATTTATCCTCCAAAACATGACACCCACCCTGTATTCAAGAGCATTTTGTGTCTCAACTGATGGTGGGCCCAACACAAAACCTAAGATGATGTAAAATAGTGACTAAGTTACAACATATGTGAATATGAAAAAAAATCGGAGTTTACACGTTTTAGATAATTCATGTTTAATGTATAAAAAAAAATGTATCTCAACAAATGATTTAAAAAACGTTTGACAACCCTGTTTGTAAGATTTTAAATGATATCAAACTCAACCGTTTCTCTTTTCCAGTGATGAAGACATGTATGTCTCATGGTATAGTGGGGTATGAAATGATAAAGACATGTATGTCTCATGGTATAGTGGGGTATGAAGGGATGAAGACATGTATGTCTCATGGTATAGTGGGGTATGAAGGGATAAAGACATGTCTCTCATGGTATAGTGGGGTATGAAGGGATGAAGACATGTCTCTCATGGTATAGTGGGGTATGAAGGGATGAAGACATGTCTCTCATGGTATAGTGGGGTATGAAGGGATGAAGACATGTCTCTCATGGTATAGTGGGGTATGAAGGGATGAAGACATGTCTCTCATGGTATAGTGGGGTATGAAGGGATGAAGACATGTCTCTCATGGTATAGTGGGGTATGAAGGGATGAAGACATGTCTCTCATGTTATAGTGGGGTTTGATGGGATGAAGACATGTCTCCATGGTATAGTGGGGTATGAAGGGATGAAGACATGTCTCTCATGGTATAGTGGGGTATGAAGGGATGAAGACATGTCTCCATGGTATAGTGGGGTATGAAGGGATAAAGACATGTCTCTCATGGTATAGTGGGGTATGAAGGGATGAAGACATGTCTCTCATGGTATAGTGGGGTATGAAGGGATAAAGACATGTCTCTCATGGTATAGTGGGGTATGAAGGGATGAAGACATGTCTCCATGGTATAGTGGGGTATGAAGGGATAAAGACATGTCTCTCATGGTATAGTGGGGTATGTTGGGATGAAGACATGTCTCTCATGGTATAGTGGGGTATGAAGGGATGAAGACATGTCTCTCATGGTATAGTGGGGTATGCTAAATGGGTCAACTCTGAGCACCTTGATCTCCTGAGTCATTTTCTGACCACTTCTTTAATGGGAAAACCTGTATGGAAAGATCGGTTTAAATCAAAAGGGATGCTGTCAAGAAGTGATTGAATTCAAAATGGATTTAGCCAGTAGAGAGAGTCAGACGTTTTAAGTTCCTTGTCGTCCACATCACCAAGGACTTGACATGAACCAATAACACCACCACTCTTGTCAAGAGTCCTCCTCCATAAAACTACTGCTGCACCTTCGAGAGCGTCCTGACCGGATGCATCACGGCTTGTTATGGAAATTGCTCTGTCCACGGCCACAAAGCCCTCCAGCGGTTGGTGAAGACGGCCCAGTACATCACTAGAACAAGGCCCTCCAGCGGGTTGTGTAGACGGCCCAGTACATCACTCGAACAAGGCCCTCCAGCGGGTGGTGAAGACGGCCCAGTACATCACTAGAACAAGGCCCTCCAGCGGGTGGTGAAGACGGCCCAGTACATCACTAGAACAAGGCCCTCCAGCGGGTGGTGAAGACGGCCCAGTACATCACTAGAACGAGACCCTCCAGCGGGTGGTGAAGACGGCCCAGTACATCACTCGAACAAGGCCCTCCAGCGGGTGGTGAAGACGGCCCAGTACATCACTAGAACAAGGCCCTCCAGCGGGTTGTGTAGACGGCCCAGTACATCACTCGAACATGGCCCTCCAGCGGGTGGTGAAGACGGCCCAGTACATCACTAGAACAAGGCCCTCCAGCGGGTGGTGAAGACGGCCCAGTACATCACTAGAACGAGACCCTCCAGCGGGTGGTGAAGACGGCCCAGTACATCACTCGAACAAGGCCCTCCAGCGGGTGGTGAAGACGGCCCAGTACATCACTAGAACAAGGCCCTCCAGCGGGTTGTGTAGACGGCCCAGTACATCACTCGAACATGGCCCTCCAGCGGGTGGTGAAGACGGCCCAGTACATCACTAGAACAAGGCCCTCCAGCGGGTGGTGAAGACGGCCCAGTACATCACTAGAACAAGGCCCTCCAGCGGGTGGTGAAGACGGCCCAGTACATCACTAGAACAAGGCCCTCCAGCGGGTGGTGAAGACGGCCCAGTACATCACTAGAACAAGGCCCTCCAGCGGGTGGTGAAGACGGCCCAGTACATCACTAGAACAAGGCCCTCCAGCGGGTTGTGTAGACGGCCCAGTACATCACTAGAACAAGGCCCTCCAGCGGGTGGTGAAGACGGCCCAGTACATCACTAGAACAAGGCCCTCCAGCGGGTGGTGAAGACGGCCCAGTACATCACTAGAACAAGGCCCTCCAGCGGGTGGTGAAGACGGCCCAGTACATCACTAGAACGAGACCCTCCAGCGGGTGGTGAAGACGGCCCAGTACATCAATAAGACTCCCTTATTATGATGACTAAATACTGCTCAGTTTATACACTGCCCCCATCCCCCTTCCTCAATACAAGTGAATATTGTTCTATAAATTGTGTCTTCTGTATTATATTGATGCTAAAGGGTTTATTCTATTCTACTGAGCCATTTATTTTATGTTCAAATTCTTATCTTGTATTATTTCTTATTGTTGTTGCATTGTTCTAGAAGGAACCTACCAGTAAGCATTTCATTGGAAGATGTATACCACGCGTATCCCATACATACGACTAATAAAATGTAAAACTTGACAATTTGTTAAGTTACCCAAGTATGTACAAATTACATAATATAGTGGTGGGCTATCAAAGCAAGAAGAATCTGAAAACCTCTCAATCTACTCTGGTGGACACACAGAGATAGAACATGGAACACTAGTTAGAGAACATAGAACACAGTTGTATCTCTACGGGTGGACACATAGAACGCTAGTTAGAACATAGAACACTAGTTAGAACATAGAACACTAGTTAGAGAACATAGAACACAGTTGTATCTCTAAGGGTGGACACAGAACACTAGTTAGATTCTAGAACATAGAACACAGTTGTATCTCTAAGGGTGGACACAGAACACTAGTTAGATTCTAGAACATAGAACACAGTTGTATCTCTATGGGTGGACACAGAACACTAGTTAGATTCTAGAACATAGAACACAGTTGTATCTCTATGGGGGGACACAGAACACTAGTTAGATTCTAGAACATACAACACAGTTGTATCTCTATGGGTGGACACAGAACACTAGTTAGATTCTAGAACATAGAACACAGTTGTATCTCTATGGGTGGACACAGAACACTAGTTAGATTCTAGAACATAGAACACAGTTGTATGTCTATGGGTGGACACAGAACACTAGTTAGATTCTAGAACATAGAACACAGTTGTATCTCTATGGGTGGACACAGAACACTAGTTAGATTCTAGAACATAGAACACAGTTGTATCTCTATGGGGGGACACATAGAACACTAGTTAGATTCTAGAACATAGAACACAGTTGTATCTCTATGGGTGGACACATAGACCTCTGTCCCCAGACTGTCATGATGTTCAGTCTGGTTGGGGAAAGAATGGCCTGTATTCCCTTTACTGTCCCAGGCCATCATGCTCAGAATGCACTCCCTTAGGGAGGAAGTTTTCTTTGTTGCTTCCTAGTGGTTGTGTGTGGACGGTGGGGCGGCAGTGCTTGTTTATGTGTGTGTATGTGTAGTGTATGTGTGTGTGTTGGTGTGTGTATGTGTAGTGTATGTGTGTGTGTGTTTGTGTTTGTGTGTGCATGTGCGCGTGTGCATGCATACTTAAAAGAGAGACAGAGAGAAGGAGAGAGAGATGAAATACACAGAAAAACTAGGACATCATTTACCAACCATGAGATGGATCTTTTGGATTTATGGTCAGTAAAGATTTGGTCCTGTGCTTAGCCTATGGCAGTTCTTGGAACAATAACAGAATCAACCAGTCAACCAATCAACCCAATGGGTATTGGTGTGTTTCCAATACCCAGAAGAGAACAGAACCACTCAGAAGAGCCACATCAACTCAGCAAAATAGAAACGTCCCTTTTCAGGACCCTGTCTTTTAAAGATAATTCGTAAAAATCCAAATAACTTCACAGATATGTGAAGAGTTTAACCACTGTTTCCCATGCTTGTTCAATGAAACATAAACAATTAATGAACATGCACCTGTGGAACGGTCGTTAAGACACTAACAGCTTACAGACGGTAGGCAATTAAGGTCACAGTTATGAAAACTTAGGACACTAAAGAGGCCTTTCCACTGACTCTGAAAAACACCAAAAGAAAGATGCCCAGGGTCCCTGTTCATCTGCATGAATGTGCCTTAGGCATGCTGCAAGGAGGCATGAGGACAGCAGATGTGGCCACGGCAATGAATTGCAATGCCCGTACTGTGAGATGCCTAAGACAACGCTACAGGGAGACAGGATGGACAGCTGATTATCCTCGCAGTGGCAGACCACGTGTAACAACACCTGCACAGGATCGGTACGTCCGAACATCACACCTGCGGGACAGGTACAGGATAGCAACAACAACTGCCCGAGTTACACCAGGAACGCACAATCCCTCCATCAGTGCTCAGACTGCAATAGGCTGAGAGAGGCTGGACTGAGGGCTTGTAGGCCTGTTGTATGGCAGGTCCTCACCAGACATCACCGTTGCCTATGGGCACAAACCCGCCGTCACTGGACCAGACAGGACTGGCAAAAAGTGCTCTTCACTGGTTTTGTCTCACCAGGGGTGATGGTCAGAGTCACGTTTATCGTCGAAGGAAGCATTACACCGAGGCCTGTACTCTGGAGCGGGATCAATTTGGAGGTGGAGGGTCCATCATGGTCTGGGGCAGTGTGTCACAGCATCATCAGACTGAGCTGTGCGTTAGAGGGAAGACATCCTCCTCCCTCATGTGGTACCCTTCCTGCAGGCACATCCTGACATGACCCTCCAGCATGACAATGCCACCAGCCATACTGCTCATTTGGTGAGTGATTTCCTGCAAGACAGGAATGTCAGTGTTCTGTCATGGCCAGCAAACAGCCCAGATCTCAATCCCATTGAGCACATCTGGGAACTGTTGGATCAGAGGGCTAGGGCCATTCCCCCCCAGAAATGTGCAGGAGCCTTGGTGGAAGAACTGGCAAATCTGGTACAGTCCATGAGGAGGAGATGCACTGCAGTACTTAATGCAGCTGGTGGCCACACCAGATACTGACTGTTACCAGATTACCCCCCCCCTTTGGTCAGGGACACATTATTCAATTTCTATTTCTATAGGCAAGTCAGTTAAGAACAAATTCTTATTTTCAATGATGGCCTAGGAACAGTGGGTTAACTGCCTTGTTCAGGGGCAGAACAACAGATTTTTACCTTGTCAGCTCAGGGATTCGATCTTGCAACCTTTCAGTTACTAGTCCAACACTCTAACCACTAGGCTACTTGCCTCCCCTATTAGTCACATGTCTGTGGAACTTGTTCAGTTTATGTCTCAGTTGTTGAATCTTGTTATGTACATACAAATATTTACACATTAAGTTTGCTGAAAATAAATGCAGTTGACAGTGAGAGGATGTTTCTTTTTTTGCTGAGTTTAGTTACTTTTACAGAAGCATCCATCCAGAGATGGTTAGTGTGTCCATGTCAACATATTGATTACCACAGTGTCGTGTCTTTGGGGGTACCATTAAACGGAAGATATGTTTATCAATTAGCTCCCTGTAATTATTATCACGCGATTAAACTGATTAATCGTTTAATTGTAATTAACTAGGAGATCGGGGCACCAAGGAGAATATTCAGATTACAAAGCTATAATTTTCCTAATATAACTTTCCTGTACTATAATATTATATTCTATTATAGTATAGGCCGATTATCTTCTAGTTTCAATGGTGTATTTACCTCTAGTCCAGTCTCATCCCAAACGTCGTAAATTGTTGTATCTGCACGAACCCAGTCTTTACTAAAATCATCCATACATCAATTGTCTTAAAATCATTTATTTACTACACTAAGTAATTAACAGAAAAACATACAAACAGTAATTATCGTCACAAATGATTGGTATCGGAATGTGCCCTTGTGGGCTAAACAGGCAGGTCGGCCTGTTGAACAATGGATCATAAAAGGTCAGCTGTGGCAGTTACACAGAGTTCATTAATATTAACAATTGACAATTGAAGGCTCACTCATTCGGGAACAATTGCAATCAATATATATTTACGCTCAGTGTGTCGTTCTGATTCTTGTTGGAGAGTAGTTCTGTTGGGGAGTTTTGTCCGCGTTCTCTCTCTCTCTCTCTCGGTTAGAATGGATCTTTCAGAGCGACATTCATTAATGTCGTCATAGAATGGTTGTTTCGTTGGTCTTCGCGTTCGATGATATAATTTACTTAGCTGCAGACTAATAATTAATATCAAAGACTTGTTCTTATTCTGTCGGTCTCGATAGTCTAAAAGTTAACCACGTGGTATGGTTTACTTTCAGTAGAGTACTTGGATGGTCAAACCTCTGGCCATAGAGTGTAGGCCTGGTCTGAAGAAATGTAAATCAGGGGGTGTTTTATAGTGCCCATAGAACAGCTTGTCAAATGACGCCTGGTCCTGTATGGGTCCCTGGGGGCGTGCCTATGACTGAGTTAGATTTGGTTACAGAAATACAATTCTATCACATTACATCAGTACATAGCATCTCAATGTCTTACAAAAGCTTTATCCTTATTAATACATTCCATACACCCATATGATGCAAGTCTTAAACTGAGTCTATTATATAAACAGTTTTATGGTAATATGGCTATATTGTCTCTTCTGAGTATCACCAAATTGTACCAAGCGGATCAGTTCGTAGCTGGATTCTTCACCAATCTTCCATACCTTCTCCACAACACAAAATGTCGCTTGGCTCTCCAATTCTATGAGTTGGAAGAATTTCCTGTGTCTCTCTATGGGCCATGTGACCAGAGACTCTCCTGGAATTTTAGAGTTTTTACGACCCTTTACACACAGGGTGGATTGTGTGCAAAAGGGAGGGATCAACTGTCCTCCCTGTACCAAAAGAGGCCAACGTCATGACAACAGACAGAGATGGTTAGTATCTCCATATTCAATATATTGATTACCACAGACAGAGATGGTTAGTGTCTCCATTACCACAGACAGAGATGGTTAATGTCTCCATTACCACAGACAGAGATGGTTAGTGTCTCCATTACCACAGACAGAGATGGTTAGTGTCTCCATTACCACAGACAGAGATGGTTAGTGTCTCCATTACCACAGGCAGAGATGGTTAGTGAAATAAAGGCACCCTACTGATGACCACAGACAGAGAGGGGTTGGTGAAATAAAGGCGCCCTACTGATGACCACAGACAGAGAGGGGTTGGTGAAATAAAGGCGCCCTATTGATGACCACAGACAGAGAGGGGTTGGTGAAATAAAGGCACCCTACTGATGACCACAGACAGAGAGGGGTTGGTGAAATAAAGGCGCCCTACTGATGACCACAGACAGAGAGGGGTTGGTGAAATAAAGGCGCCCTACTGATGACCACAGACAGAGAGGGGTTGGTGAAATAAAGGCGCCCTATTGATGACCACAGACAGAGAGGGGTTGGTGAAATAAAGGCGCCCTACTGATGACCACAGACAGAGACGGGTTGGTGAAATAAAGGCGCCCTACTGATGACCACAGACAGAGAGGGGTTGGTGAAATAAAGGCGCCCTACTGATGACCACAGACAGAGAGGGGTTGGTGAAATAAAGGCACCCTACTGATGACCACAGACAGAGAGGGGTTGGTGAAATAAAGGCACCCTATTGATGACCACAGACAGAGAGGGGTTGGTGAAATAAAGGCGCCCTATTCTCTATGTTGCTGACTACATTTGACCAAGGCTTAATCCAGACTAATGTGCTACACTATATAGGGAATAGGGTGCCATTTGGAACACTTCCATAGAGAGTTATTTCACCAATGGCTGCCTTATATAAACTAAGGATGCTACTCTCAGCACTGTGAAGGGCAAGGGAAAGTGAGATGTTATTTCCAAACACTCCTTGGATGTGGTCTGTCTGAAAGTTGTGGCATGCTGCTCACCCAGTAGTCAAGTTGAGCTGAAGCGCGCCGTTTTGACTTGAGTAGAAGAGGCACATCAACAAAAAAAGAAAGAGCCTGACTGCATCCCAAATGACACCCTTTTCCCTATTTAGTGAACTGCTTTTGACCAGAGTCATGTGGGCCCTGGTCAAATGTAGTGCACCACATAGGGAATAGAGTTCCGTTTGGACGCAGCCCCAGTGTACACAACACACCGGGGTCAAGGGAATAGAGTTCAGTTTGGACGCAGCCCCAGTGTACACAACACACCGGGGTAAAGGGAATAGAGTTCCATTTGGACGCAGCCCCAGTGTACACAACACACCAGGGCCAAGGGAATAGAGTTCAGTTTGGACGCAGCCCCAGTGTACACAACACACCAGGGCCAAGGGATAGAGTTCCATTTGGACGCAGCCCCAGTGTACACAACACACCGGGGTAAAGGGAACAGAGTTCAGTTTGGACGCAGCCCCAGTGTACACAACACACCAGGGTAAAGGGAATAGAGTTCAGTTTGGACGCAGCCCCAGTGTACACAACACACCAGGGCCAAGGGAATAGAGTTCCATTTGGACGCAGCCCCGTGTACACAACACACCAGGGCCAAGGGAATAGAGTTCAGTTTGGACGCAGCCCCAGTGTACACAACACACCAGGGCCAGGGAATAGAGTTCCATTGGACGCAGCCCCAGTGTACACAACACACCAGGGTAAAGGGAATAGAGTTCAGTTTGGACGCAGCCCCAGTGTACACAACACACCAGGGCCAAGGGAATAGAGTTCCATTTGGACGCAGCCCCAGTGTACACAACACACCAGGGCCAGGGAATAGAGTTCAGTTTGGACGCAGCCCCAGTGTACACAACACACCAGGGCCAAGGGAATAGAGTTCAGTTTGGCGCAGCCCCAGTGTACACAACACACCAGGGCCAAGGGAATAGAGTCAGTTTGGACGCAGCCCCAGTGTACACAACACACCAGGGCCAAGGGAATAGAGTTCCATTTGGACGCAGCCCCAGTGTACACAACACACCAGGGCCAAGGGAATAGAGTTCAGTTTGGACGCAGCCCCAGTGTACACAACACACCGGGGTAAAGGCAATAGAGTTCGGTTTGGACGCAGCCCCAGTGTACACAACACACCAGGGCCAAGGGAATAGAGTTCCATTTGGACGCAGCCCCAGTGTACACAACACACCAGGGCCAAGGGAATAGAGTTCCATTTGGACGCAGCCCCAGTGTACACAACACACCGGGGTCAAGGGAATAGAGTTCCATTTGGACGCAGCCCCAGTGTACACAACACACCAGGGTCAAGGGAATAGAGTTCAGTTTGGATGCAGCCCCAGTGTACACAACACACCAGGGTAAAGGGAATAGAGTTCAGTTTGGACGCAGCCCCAGTGTACACAACACACCGGGGTAAAGGGAATAGAGTTCAGTTTGGACGCAGCCCCAGTGTACACAACACACAAGGGTAAA
Source organism: Salmo salar (assembly GCF_965601325.2). Lineage (NCBI taxonomy): Eukaryota > Metazoa > Chordata > Actinopteri > Salmoniformes > Salmonidae > Salmo > Salmo salar. The sequence continues at coordinate 80,444,037 of NC_138307.1, read as the reverse complement.
GGGAGGCGCTATGCCCTTGATAGAAATTGCATAAGAACCGTGCCAGTTGACTGATACTGTAGTAATTCCATGAAAACATGGGCATACGTCCCAAATTGCACCCTATTCACTATACAGTGCACTACTTTTGACCAGGGTCCCATAGGGCTCTATATAGGGAATAGGGTGCCATTTGGAACGTTAGTCATGGAAAGACATTGGAAGCATGGAAACTCCCACTCTCCTGTTCCTGTTTTCAGAGAGGGAGGTAGAAGATAAGGAGAGAGAGTGAGAGAAAAGAGCAAGTCTGTGAGAGGGAGAGACAGAAAGGAAAAGAGAGAGAGTCAGAGAGAGAAAGAGAGAGAAAAAGACTGGTCTCCCTGTGGTCTGACACGTGGCTCAGCTGTCTGTCAGCTCTTCACCAGCAAAGGCTGTCATTTCTAACACTGTACATTTCAGAATGCAAAACCAAATGTGGCAGAAGCTCTTGTGGTGTACAGCCCACAATGTTTCCCTGTCTATCTGTCTGCTGTTGACACTGCCTGGCCCATAAACACTTCTACATGAATCCTGTCTGTCTGTCTGTCTGTCTGTCTGTCTGTCTGTCTGTCTGTCTGTCTGTCTGTCTGTCTGTCTGTCTGTCTGTCTGTCTGTCTGTCTGTCTGTCTGTCTGTCTGTCTGTCTGTCTGTCTGTCTGTCTGTCTGTCTGTCTGTCTGTCTGTCTGTCTGTCTGTCTGTCTGTCGTGCTGTTGACACTGCCTGGCCCACAATCACTCCTACATGAAACTAATTTTTTTTATTGTGCACTGAAATTACAAAAAGTTAACTTGAGTTAACTGGTTAAGTCTGACAGCCCTACTTTATATAGAATTATAGTATACAGTAAACAGTCCACTTTGACCTGATATATGTTATGGCCTAGCCCCTTGACATTCTTCTATCAAAACCCTTACCTGACATTGTGCTGAGAGACTTGAGTGAGGGGAGATGGTCCAGGGAGGTGTGTGTGTGTGGATGCTTACTGACAATTCATATACTGTAGCATGCCTTACGGCTTACTGTAACTCCAGAGAAAGACATATTTCTTGAACAGTTCCCCTGTGAGACTGTGATTGGATCATCTAAAGGCTCTTCTCCAGTGGTGTGTGTGTGTGTGTGTGTGTGTGTGTGTGTGTGTGTGTGTGTGTGTGTGTGTGTGTGTGTGTGTGTGTGTGTGTGTGTGTGTGTGTGTCTGCTCAGTGACTCCTGTTCTTCCAGGAGGAGGACAGATCAGATCAGTGACTCCTGTTCTTCCAGGAGGAGGACAGATCAGATCAGATCAGTGACTCCTGTTCTTCCTGGAGGAGGACAGATCAGATCAGTGACTCCTGTTCTTCCAGGAGGAGGAAAGATCAGATCAGTGACTCCTGTTCTTCCAGGAGGAGAACAGATCAGATCAGATCAGTGACTCCTGTTCTTCCTGGAGGAGGACAGATCAGATCAGTGACCCCTGCTCTTCCAGGAGGAGGACAGATCAGATCAGTAACTCCTGTTCTTCCAGGAGGGGGACAGATCAGATCAGATCAGTAACTCCTGTTCTTTCAGGAGGAGGACAGATCAGATCAGTGAGTCCTGTTCTTCCAGGAGGAGGACAGATCAGATCAGTGACTTCTGTTCTTCCAGGAGGAGGACAGATCAGATCAGTGACTTCTGTTCTTCCAGGAGGAGGACAGATCAGATCAGTGACTTCTGTTCTTCCAGGAGGAGGACAGATCAGATCAGTGACTCCTGTTCTTCCAGGAGGGGGACAGATCAGATCAGATCAGTAACTCCTGTTCTTCCAGGAGGAGGACAGATCAGATCAGTGACTTCTGTTCTTCCAGGAGGAGGACAGACCAGATCAGTGAGTCCTGTTCTTCCAGGAGGAGGACAGATCAGATCAGTAACTCCTGTTCTTCCAGGAGGAGGACAGATCAGATCAGATCAGTGACTTCTGTTCTTCCAGGAGGAGGACAGATCAGATCAGTGACTTCTGTTCTTCCAGGAGGAGGACAGATCAGATCAGTGACCCCTGCTCTTCCAGGAGGAGGACAGATCAGATCAGTGACCCCTGCTCTTCCAGGAGGAGGACAGATCAGATCAGTGAGTCCTGTTCTTCCAGGAGGAGGACAGATCAGATCAGTAACTCCTGTTCTTCCAGGAGGAGGACAGATCAGATCAGTGACTCCTGTTCTTCCAGGAGGAGGATAGTTAAGATCATTCAGATGCTACATGTTTTAGCTTGTCCACGGTTTCTTCCACCAAATAGAGAGAGACAACTCTATATCTGAATCCAGGATGAATGGATTAACTTAAAGGTTTCTCTCTCTTTCTTTTATTGATTTATATTTTGCCGAAGCGATCTGTTGTCTCTGTGCCAGATAGTTAAAGACAATGGTTGTGTGTTCACTGTGCCAAAACAGCAGGTATCTGTGTGATGTATGGAGTGACTGTCTATGCCCCAAATGACACCCTATTCCCTATATAGTGCACTACTTTTGACCAGAACCTTATGGACTATATAGGGAACACAGTACCATTTGGGACTCAGTGATTGTATTGGCCTTTTGATTTCCCAAGAACTTTAGCTCTTCTCTGTCAGCTTGGTTTAAAGAGCCTCTCTCTGATTTATGAGCGAGAGGCTTTCAGTTTGTAACCAAATCGTAACCTTTCAGTTTGTGTGTTTACGTGTGTGTTTACGTGTGTGTTTACGTGTGTGTTTGCGTGTGTGTTTGCGTGTGTGTTTGCGTGTGCGTGTGCGTGTGTGTTTGCGTGTGTGTGTGCGTGTGCGTGTGCGTGTGCGTGTGTGATAGAAATAGGGAGCAGGAGATAAAGGTAGAGTAAAGGGATTGAGTTGGAGGAAGAAGAAACCCTGAGAATCCAGACAGTACTTCCTGTGTCCAGTAGGAGGACTGAAGGCTACAGTACTTCATATGTCCAGTAGGAGGACTGAAGGCTACAGTACTTCATGTGTCCAGTAGGAGGACTGAAGGCTACAGTACTTCATGTGTCCAGTAGGAGGACTGAAGGCTACAGTACTTCATGTGTCCAGTAGGAGGACTGAAGGCTACAGTACTTCGTGTGTCCAGTAGGAGGACTGAAGGCTACAGTACTTCATGTGTCCAGTAGGAGGACTTAAGGCTACAGTACTTCATGTGTCCAGTAGGAGGACTGAAGGCTACAGTACTTCATGTGTCCAGTAGGAGGACTGAAGGCTACAGTACTTCATGTGTCCAGTAGGAGGACTGAAGGCTACAGTACTTCGTGTGTCCAGTAGGAGGACTGAAGGCTACAGTACTTCATGTGCCCAGTAGGAGGACTGAAGGCTACAGTACTTCGTGTGTCCAGTAGGAGGACTGAAGGCTACAGTACTTCATGTGTCCAGTAGGAGGACTGAAGGCTACAGTACTTCATGTGTCCAGTAGGAGGACTGAAGGCTACAGTACTTCATGTGTCCAGTAGGAGGACTGAAGGCTACAGTACTTCATGTGTCCAGTAGGAGGACTGAAGGCTACAGTACTTCGTGTGTCCAGTAGGAGGACTGAAGGCTACAGTACTTCATGTGTCCAGTAGGAGGACTGAAGGCTACAGTACTTCGTGTGTCCAGTAGGAGGACTGAAGGCTACAGTACTTCATGTGTCCAGTAGGAGGACTGAAGGCTACAGTACTTCATGTGTCCAGTAGGAGGACTGAAGGCTACAGTACTTCATGTGTCCAGTAGGAGGACTGAAGGCTACAGTACTTCATGTGTCCAGTAGGAGGACTGAAGGCTACAGTACTTCATGTGTCCAGTAGGAAGACTGAAGGCTACAGTACTTAATGTGTCCAGTAGGAGGACTGAAAGCTACAGTACTTCAAGTATTCCAGTGGGAGGACTGAAGGCTACAGTACTTCCTGTGTCCAGTAGGAGGACTGAAGGCTACAGTTCTTCATGTGTCCAGTAGGAGGACTGAAGGCTACAGTACTTCATGTGTCCAGTAGGAGGACTGAAGGCTACAGTACTTAATGTGTCCAGTAGGAGGACTGAAGGCTAGCTGTAGACATTTCTACAGCTTCTAGCTGTCCCAGTTCCCAGCTCTCTTCTCCACAACTGGAAGGATAGAAGGTCACCGGGGCATTTGAACAGGTTTGTCAGGGCAGGAATGACACAAGCATATCACTACCACTTCCTGTCTCACACTCTGAATGGCCTCCAATTTCAGCAAGGTAACTCTACCCCTCCAGGAGAAAGAGATAGACTACCCAACCACACCACTTAAGTCCAGGTCGTCTGGTCCATTCAGTCAGAAATCACAATGGTGAATAGAACACAGAAACACAAACATTCCCTGGCCTTGTTAACCCAATCTATCCCTTTATCCCTCAGTTTCACCCTGGGGCCCGGAAGCAGAGCCCTGACTTAGAGGCAACCCAACCCAGGCCAGGGAAGAGGTTCAAAGGGTGGAGGTGAAGGGTGGTGCGTTGCTCTCTCTCGGAGATCACACACACACACACACACACACACACACACACACACACACACACACACACACACACACACACACACACACACACACACACACACACACATACACACACACACACACACACACACACACACACACACACACACACACACACACACACACACACACACACACAGATGAGCAATATATCAACATGGAAGAACTAAGGATCGTTCCTTCAAAACTGGCCTAATAGAATCACCACCTCAGGCACAGAAAACCTCCCAATTAGCTGTCCTCTGATCTCTGGGGGATTTATCAAACGTAGCAATGAGCCACATTACTTTCAGAAAGGAAAGGAAATCCAGGTTGCATCCCAAAAGGCACCCTATTCCCTACATAGTGCACTACTTTTGACCATGGCCCATACAGAATCCCATAGGGCTCTGTTCAAAAGTAGTGCACTATATAGGGAATAGGGTGCCATTTGGGATGTGATGCCTGGGATTCAAGGACTTCAGAGGACCTTAGAACTCTGAGCTAAGCTATGAGGTCACAGGATGAGGTCATCAGGTTAACATGGCCTTCCGAGGATGCGGTTACCACAGTTTGTTTTTCTTCTGCAGAATGAATGAGTGAATGTAGGCCAATAGGATAGCGGATAGGGAGGATAGGGATATATTATATGCCCATTCAACCTCAAAGCAGAAACAACAATGTCTGTCTTTATGACCTACCATGGGGACAAAGAAATGATCATGGATATATTCAGTCACTGGGCTATCTTTAGAATCTCCCCCCTTGTTGAGGTAGGGGAGAGTGGGGTAAGTTGAGCCCTTTTTTACAATCAGCATCACGCTGTCAAGAGAAATATAATATTCTATCTAACAAAGATCTCTACATGTATTCCAGGATGTTCTGTATCCCTGGAAATAATCTGAATTCATGTAAACATAACAGCTTTGAAAACGTAGCTTGTCTGCAGGACAGGGTAAGTTAAGCCACCTACAAATGTCTGTAGTGAATGAAATATTACCGCTACGACTTTAAAATCATGTCTATCTTTATTTCTTAAACACAATTCATCACAATCACTTTTTTTCATTTTAAGCATCTTTTAACACAGGTTTAACATCTAACAAACACTTTGTAATTTTAACACAGGCCAAGCCCTGTTGTTACCTCATAAAACGGTGATAATACCTTGCATTACGCTTGGGAAGAAAACCCTTCAATTTGCTCAAAATGCCATTGGCTCAACTTACCCCATGGCCATTGGCTCAACTTACCCCAAGGCAAACATTTTGACTATATTAGCCCACAGGGATGACCTTTCATGCCAGGTTTACGTCCTCATATTGAAGCTTTTGGAGACCTCAACTGATGTATAGAACAATCTTAAAATGGTCTACTTTGGTTTGGAAACAAGCATCATGAAACCTCTATCACAATACATTTATTTGACTTGGGATAAATCAGTTTTCTGGACCTATCTTACTAACCACTTTTTACCATGTGGTTTCTTCCTTCCCAGACTCCATGAAACTATCACCTTTTCTTAAATATTTGGTCAAATTATACATTTTGTGTCTGGTTTCCTAGAAACAAGTGTGGCTCAATTTACCCCTTTGGCTCAATTTACCCCTTTGGCTCAATTTATCCCTTTGGCTCAACTTACCCCACTCTCCCCTAATGTTATTTCATAACTCAGATCTGTGGGTGAGTTATTAATGATGTGACATGGTGTTAAGACTTTCCCTCTGCCACAGTATGGTGAACACACCCTCAAGGCATCATACCTGCTTGGTTTCCACTGTGCAGTGTTCAGTCAGTGGTTACGCTATAACAGCTGGTTATGAACATGAGGATCACCTCATCTCAACAGATGTCCTGGATTCTATAGGTACCGTATGTTTCTGATGCTCTTCAATCCTCAGCAGTCACCGTAGAATGTCTAGACTCGAGGAGTTCAGAGAGACAAACCCCAGGTCATCCCCTAACCATCCCCCTCTTTTATGACCACCCAAAGGTATTATAACATATCCACCTATAAATATATTTTATTGACCTATATTAGGTCATTAGATTTTTTTGGATTCAAACAAAGAAGGTATTGAGTGCATAAATCACATCCATGATATTGACTGTTGATTTCATGGGAGGGATAAAACTGTTTCTGTTGTGTGTGTAACTGTGGTCAGGTTTATACTTCCCGGCATGAAACTGAGCCATTACGTCAGAGTAGTGACCAACTCAAACCCCAGATGCCCTCTGACCACTTGAACCTAGTATCTAATCTATGACTCCATTCACACACACACACACACACACACACACACGCACATTAGACATCAAGGCTACAGGACCAGGATGTTTGTTACTTGGCTTTTCTGGAAATTGTTTTTTTTTCTTCTCGCTCAATCAAAGCATCATGTAATGTAAAAAGCAGTTGAGCAATAATGAAGAAGAATGGCATTATTGTATTGTAGAATGTTCTCTTCTCTCATAGAGGTCCTATTAAATTACTGTTTTCTAATTCCTAACTTTACGCTCGCCCTCCTCATGGAGTGTTGAGAGATGGTTGAGAGTTCCATCAGTGATGGTTGCCGAGGAGACAGCCCGTTCTCTGGCAATGGAACATTACCTAGATTAGAGGAATGAAAGATGAAAGAAACCCATTAGTCATGGCTGTATGTATGGATCATTATAGCATTAGTCATAGCGTTGACTCGTCAGGTGAAGTCAGGCTGAATCAGTTGAGGGGAAAACATGGAGGAATGAATGCTTCGGGAAAACAGGCTTGTTAAAACGTTATTCCAACCATTAGATGACACTTACAGAGTGAACCACGTTAACGTCCACCTCCTTAAATAAACTCTTTTCTCCTGTGAGCTGTTGTTCGCCAGGAAGGAATCCTTGGAATCAATTAGATATTTAAATCACGCAGAAACGCAGAGACGTAGATACAAAACCATCTAGCTTTGGAAACAAAGAGCATTTATCAACTGAGCTGACTTTTCTAGTGATGGATCAGACGGGCCACTTGAAGGCAGCTCCAACAGTTGTCATGGTAAACAGACTAATGATAATCTGTCTAAGGTCCTTCATGAGGCGTCCACAGGGGATTTGTGTGAGTGGGGCTGAATACCCACATGAAAACATACTATTGTGTACTATGGTATAAATAGTATAGTATTCACTTTAGTGTTTATGCAGACTTTAATGACTAAGGTCTGTAAAAACACTACAGTGAATACTATAGTATTTATTGTAGTATTTACTGTATTATACTGTAGTATTTACTGTAGTATTTACTATATTATACTGTAGTATTTACAGTTAACTATAGCATAAATACTGTAGTAAAATAAAACTGTAGTATATACTATAGTAATTAATGTAGTGTTTTTGCAGATTGTAGTATACGTAGTATTTAATGTAGTGTTTTTGCGCACTGTAGTATATTGTAGTATTTACTGTAGTGTTTTTGCAGACTGTAGAATACTGCAGTATTTACTGTAGTGTTTTTGCATACTGAAGGAATACGGTAGTATTTACTGCGGTGTTTTTGCGGACTGTAGTATACTGTAGTATTTACTGTATTGTTTTGCAGATTGTAGTATACTGTAGTATTTACTGTAGTGTTTTTGCGGACTGTAGTATACTGTAGTATTTACTGTAGTGTTTTTGCAGACTGTAGAATACTGCAGTATTTACTGTAGTGTTTTTGCAAACTGAAGGAATACGGTAGTATTTACTGTAGTGTTTTTGCGGACTGTAGTATACTGTAGTATTTACTGTATTGTTTTGCAGACTGTAGTATACTGTAGTATTTACTGTAGTGTTTTTGCAGACTGTAGCATACTGTAGTATTTACTGTAGTGTTTTGCAGACTGTAGTATTTCCTATCTTGAACATAGAAGTGGAGGCTTTCTACTTCAGGAAACCTACTGGAGAAATACTAAAAGAGCACATTTTCCATAACCTGTAGGTAGATAGGACTGCAGTCTGAACAAATAATTCAGAGCTTCTGCTCTTTTCTATAAACTGTAGGTAACACAATATGCACTATACTTGGCATATAGGTTTCTCATTTAAGGGTGGCACAAATTGAGATATGGAGAGGGGAATAGAGAGGATATATGCAAATTAAATACGGTAGTATTTACTATAGTTAAAAAACTGTGGTGTGGACTGTGGTGTTTTTGCTGACATTACTGTAGTATTTACTACAGTGTTTTTGGGGGGATAATATTGTACTATTTACTGTAGTATTCTACACATTATAATTTTTAATTGAACCTTTATTTAACTAGGCAAGTCAATTAAGAACAAACAGCCTAGGAACAGTGGGTTAACTGCCTTGTTCAGGGGCAGAACGATTGATTTTTACCTTGTCAGCTGAGAGATTCAATCTAGCAACCTTTCGGTTTCTGGCCCAACGCTCTAACCACTAGGCTACCTGCCGCCCACATGATCGAGGGATTCTACAGTGTGTAGTATATTATTCTAAAGTATACTATAGTTTACTAAAGAATTCTATTGTAATACTGTAGTATTCTATAGTAAACTGTAGTATATTTTCATGTGGGTAGGGCCTGTCTGGTTCAGATGATACAGTATGGATGTTTATCAGAGAGGCCTCAGCAGTGGGGCATTGACACCACACTCACGCACGCACACACGCACGCATACACACAGCGGTGAGCAGCGGAGCGGTGAGGCGGTGTAAGCTCTCTGAAGGAAGATAAATGATGGCTGAACAGTCTGACAGATGGCGACCTGAGGCAAGAGGAGATGCCGAGTGATAACGTCTGAGGAGGGAGGAGATGAGGGGAGGTCACACTGAGTCATAATGTCTGAGGAGGGAGGAGATGAGGGGAGGTCACACTGAGTCATAATGTCTGAGGAGGGAGGAGATGAGGGGAGGTCACACTGAGTCATAATGTCTGAGGAGGGAGGAGATGAGGGGAGGTCACACCGAGTCATAATGTCTGAGGAGGGAGGAGATGAGGGGAGGTCACACTGAGTGATAATGTCTGAGGAGGGAGGAGATGAAGGGAGGTCACACTGAGTGATAATGTCTGAGGAGGGAGGAGGTGAGGGGAGGTCACACTGAGTGATAATGTCTGAGGAGGGAGGAGATGAGGGGAGGTCACACCGAGTCATAATGTCTGAGGAGGGAGGAGATGAGGGGAGGTCACACCGAGTCATAATGTCTGAGGAGGGAGGAGACACTCCCAGACAATTTTCCCTCCAGGACTGACACGCAGTAGTGATTGAACGGCACTGAGTTCGCCCATTAGTTTCCACTATATAGATCAACGTTTTTTCTGTGATCGAATCAAAATTATATCAGCTCGTTTTCAAAGCAACAAATCAAAACAAATTTAACTTTGCAAGACTGAGTCTGTGATTTTGTTGTAGTCAGAGCCAGAGCTCAACGGAGTAGAATTCGGGCCCACAAGCGGTCTTTCAATCACCCGTGAGTGAGTGCGCTTTTCAGATGAATGCGCGGTGCCGCACGTGTGCACATTTGGTGATATTCTTTGCCAGTTAGAAAGTTATTAGCGCAGTTATAGATAAGTATAGGTCAGCAATGGGGAGTTACCGCTTCCTACAAGAGCACAAAACCTGTATGTTACATTTGAAGCTGTCTTTGAAAACCCGTCAGGTAAAAAAATCGTGTCTTAATTAAAGGGGCAGTGTTGTATTTTGAGACGGGCTTGAATATGCAAATAAGCCCACATGCAGAGGGCTAGCCTACATTGTCTAATTCTCTGTATGGTAATAATTATTCATTATATTTTGTAAAGTGGTTTCTTGCATCATACAACACAATGCAATGTACAGTCAGTCACCTGTTTGGCCCATGGTGTTGCAGACCAAGTAAAAAATCCTAAATTAATGTCAAGCCCTTCATAATGTAAAAACGTTTTTTTAAAGTCTCATGCAATGTAGGTCTGCATTGAACACCACAAATAGACTACTGTAGGCTATATCATATAAATCAAAAGCTATTTCAATGTGAACATTTTATGGGATTTGCTCCACTGGTTTTGTTGGTAGGCCAACATTATGCTCAAATAGCCACAATAGCCTATTGGCTACTGTCTAAAACTGTAAGGGTACAGCCTCAGTGTTCACTGTAAACGCGCCAGAATATAAAGAACATTCTCACAATGTTCAAGTTTCCGCTCACAAGACCCAAAATGTTGAGGGAACATTGCTCCCAGATGCCTCAGATACTGCTCAAGACTGACGCTGAAGGAGGCAGCCGCTGTGTCCACAACACTAAGCCCTACACCTGGTACCTCTAACTCAGCTCTAGCACCATCTCTGTCTTAGGGTAGTGAAGCGTGGAGGTGGCTAGGAGCTGTTGTTCCTCTTTAGTTCAGTCATATCTCTGTCTTAGGGCAGTGAAGCATGGAGGTGGCTAGGAGGAGTATCTCTTTACTTCAGTCATATCTCTGTCCTAGGGCAGTGAAACATGGAGGTGTCTTTACTTCATTCATATCGCTGTCTTATGACAGGGAAACATGGAGATGGCTAGGTGGTGTATCTCTTTAGTTCAATCATATCTCTGTCTTAGGGCAGGGAAACATGGAGGTGTCTAGGTGGAGTACTTCTTTAGTTCTGTAAGGATCGACGCTGGAGACGAGAAGCAGGTACAGGGAGTGAACATTTAATAACCATGGACAGAAACAGAATACGGACAGCGTCTGGACAGGGGAAAAGTAAACGACAATAATGCTGATGGGGATGAAACAGACAGATATAGGGAAGGCAATCAAAATGTGAAGGAGTCCAGGTGAGTCCGATGAGCGCTGATGCGCGTAATGATGGTGACAGGTGTGCGTAATGAAGGGCAGCCTGGCGCCCTCGAGCGCCAGAGAGGGAGAGCGGGAGCAGGCGTGACAAGTTCAGTCATATCTAGAGTTTCTATGTCTCAACATTTATCTCTCGGGTTTAACCTCTAAGCACAATCAAGGACTTGAAACGTTTACGTTTCAGTTCTAGTGGGGAGAATGAAGAAGAAAAACACACCTGTTTAAGAGCCTTTTTCAGTCCCTTCTTCGAAATTGTGTAATCAGATTTTAAAATATAATTGTTGAATCCACTCAAACCGTCTATTGTTTGTTTCATGTCTCTTCAGATAGCTCTGTGCTCACGTTCCATCTGACAAGACCTTGGAGAGGATTCATTGTTGAAAGAAGGCTGGTTTTACACACACACACTGATTACCCACACGCTCACCGCACAGATTTGCTCAAGTGTTACTCATTTAATTTCTCACACAATATTGATGTCCCTGTCTCCTTGGGCGGTCAGGCTACTTTGTAATGTTGACAGTCAACGAAGTTTGATGTGCCCTCCTCAGCTTCACAGGCTGAACCAAATTAAACACTATGGATCCCCCTTTTACTGTCATCTCTCTCTCTCTGTCTCTCTCACTCTCTTTCTTTACCTCCTTTCTCTCCTCTCCTTTTCTCTCCTTTTCTCTCTCGCTCTCTCTCTCTCTCTCTCCTTCTTTTCTCCCCTCCCTCCCTCTCTCTCTCCTTTTCCCTCTTCTCATCTGCTCTCCAGATGTGCAGCATGATAAACCCTATGCATTATACACGCGGAGAGGTCCCAGCTCTATTCCATCTCTGAAACTGCCGCCCAGCTTTCTGAGATCCCATGTGAACAAAAGGAAAGCTAACCACTGGGCCGTAAAGATAAGTCCCATTATCTTTTTAAGAGTAGTAACTGTCCTCTTAAACAATGTTTTCCGGTAGCGAGTATGGAAGATAATAGAATAATATGTGCTACTTATCCAACCTGACTTCCAGTTCAGTGACTGAATATGTTTGTAGTGTCTGTGATCCTTGGAATTTAACCCCTGACCTCAACACACTCTTATCAACTGAGACAGGAGAACCACATCACTGCTTTGTCACAACGAGTATTAAAGATAGACATTGATTATCAAATGTAACATACACCCTTTTGAAACTTGAGCATCCCATCTTCCACTCACGGCCTTAGTTCGTTTTTCACTGTCATCCTGTCCTGCTCTGTCCACATTATATTGAAGACTATTAAAGTGATGAAGGTTTCCTGTCTGAAGATCAGGAGTCTGTCCTTCAGTGAAAGCACAAATCCTAGATCAGCGAAACCCGAATGGGACCGCATATTTGTTAATGGTACAGACATTGGGTTTGAGCTGTAGGCTTGTGTCTTGATCCAGACAACTAGAACATGGTCATGGACTCATGTTGGTTATTGGAGAAAAGTAGTGGAGTATTTTTGCAATATTTAATAAGTTACAGTTTGTTTTACATTTTTGTAATCGGATGCATCACAAAAACACAAGGAAGAATGTCCAACAAAACAGATTAGATGGATTCTGGGGTTGACATCCATTTTACATACAGATGAAGCTATCAGTGCAATCATGATATTGAATATTGAGACCTTAAAACGCTAAATGGTAATCCAGCCAGTTTAGTAGGACTTGTCTTGGAGGATGATGTTTGACATTCAGTCGTTCTGGCCAATTCAACCAGGGTTATGTTGACAAGTGACATCCTGTTTGCATTGTGTTTATTTTCCACTGTGCAGAGATGGAGCCGAGGAGATGGCTTGTTTGTGTGTCTGTGTGTTTGTGTGTCTGTGTGTTTGTGTCTGTGTGTTTGTGTGACAGAGGGCCTAGTCAGTACAGTAGATGAACTTGCAGCCCTCTCTTTAGAAGACAGACATTCCTTGACCTTTGAGCCATTTCAACTCAGCGTGGCTGGTTTTATTAAAGGCTATGACCTGTGTTTGCCAGAAAGGTTGCACAAGAGGTAGACTATGGATGCAGAAAGTGATGAAGCTGAATTGGAGGTGGATACGACAGAACAGATGGACCGTAGTTTTGTTGGATTTGTTTTCCTATCAACATTTATTATTTTGTCCAGCCTCCAGGAATAATGAAACCTCTGGACCTCAGCCCTCCATCATCTGCACCTCAGCCCTCCACCCTCAAACCTCGGGACCTCAGCCCTCCACCCTCAAACCTCTGGACCTCAGCCCTCCACCCTCAAACCTCGGGACCTAAGCCCTCCACCCTCAAACCTCGGGACCTCAGCCCTCCACCCTCAAACCTCTGGACCTCAGCCCTCCACCCTCAAACCTCTGGACCTCAGCCCTCTACCCTCAATGACCTTTTCAACTTGTCACTCCATCTTTATTGTGTGTGTGTGTGTGTGTGTGTGTGTGTGTGTGTGTGTGTGTGTGTGTGTGTGTGTGTGTGTGTGTGTGTGTGTGTGTGTGTGTGTGTGTGTGTGTGTGTATGTGTATGTATGCTCTCAAATATTGTGGAAAGTGTGGCTTCGGGGTCATCCCCAAGAATGTGAGGAATGAAATCTGGACTCTGTCTCAACGTTCTGACACGCATCTCACAGGTTCCAATAATACAATACGTTTTGAGAGATATGTACCCTTTCTTTGTCTAGCTATAATACTATACTATTATATACTACCACTATACTATCTATAGTACTGCACTACTATATATACTACCACTATACTATCTATAGTACTGCACTACTATATATACTACCACTATACTATCTATAGTACTGCACTACTATATACTACCCCTATACTATCTATAGTACTGCACTACTATATATACTACCACTATACTATCTATAGTACTGCACTACTATATATACTACCACTATACTATCTATAGTACTGCACTACTATATAGTACCACTATACTATCTATAGTACTGCACTACTATATATACTACCACTATACTATCTATAGTACCGCACTACTATATATACTACCACTATACTATCTATAGTACCGCACTACTATATATACTACCACTATACTATCTATAGTACTGCACTACTATATATACTACCACTATACTATCTATAGTACTGCACTACTATATATACTACCACTATACTATCTATAGTACTGCACTACTATATACTACCACTATACTATCTATAGTACTGCACTACTATATATACTACCACTATACTATCCATAGTACTGCACTACTATATATACTACCACTATACTATCTATAGTACTGCACTACTATATATACTACCACTATACTATCTATAGTACTGCACTAGTATATATACTACCACTATACTATCTATAGTACTGCACTACTATATATACTACCACTATACTATCTATAGTACTGCACTACTATATATACTACCACTATACTATCTATAGTACTGCACTACTATATATACTACCACTATACTATCTATAGTACTGCACTACTATATATACTACCACTATACTATCTATAGTACTGCACTACTATATATACTACCACTATACTATCTATAGTACTGCACTACTATATATACTACCACTATACTATCTATAGTACTGCACTACTATATATACTACCACTATACTATCTATAGTACTGCACTACTATATATACTACCACTATACTATCTATAGTACTGCACTACTATATATACTACCACTATACTATCTATAGTACCGCACTACTATATATACTACCACTTTACTATCTATAGTACTGCACTACTATATATACTACCACTATACTATCTATAGTACTGCACTACTATATATACTACCACTATACTATCTATAGTACTGCACTACTATATACTACCCCTATACTATCTATAGTACTGCACTACTATATATACTACCACTATACTATATATAGTACTGCACTACTATATATACTACCACTATACTATCTATAGTACTGCACTACTATATATACTACCACTATACTATCTATAGTACTGCACTACTATATATACTACCACTATACTATCTATAGTACCGCACTACTATATATACTACCACTTTACTATCTATAGTACTGCACTACTATATATACTACCACTATACTATCTATAGTACTGCACTACTATATATACTACCACTATACTATCTATAGTACTGCACTACTATATACTACCCCTATACTATCTATAGTACTGCACTACTATATATACTACCACTATACTATCTATAGTACTGCACTACTATATATACTACCACTATACTATCTATAGTACTGCACTACTATATATACTACCACTTTACTATCTATAGTACTGCACTACTATATATACTACCACTATACTAGCTATAATACTATACTACTATATATACTACCACTATACTAGCTATAATACTATACTACTATATACTGCCACTATAGTAGCTATACTACTAAACGACTATATACTACCACTATACTGGTGATACTACTATACTACTATATACTACCACTATACTATCTATACTACTGCACTACTATATACTACCCCTATACTATCTATAGTACTGCACTACTATATATACTACCACTATACTATCTATAGTACTGCACTACTATATATACTACCACTATACTATCTATAGTACTGCACTACTATATATACTACCACTATACTAGCTATAATACTATACTGCTATATACTGCCACTATACTAGCTATAATACTATATAATACAACTATACTATCCATACTACTGCATTACTATATACTACCACTATACTAGCTATACTACTATACTACTATATAATACCACTATACTAGCTATACTACTATATACTGCCACTATACTGGCTATACAACTATATACTATCACTATACTATCTCTACTACTGCACTACTGTATACTACCACTATAGTAGCTATACCACTATATATTACTACTACTATACGACTATATACTACCACTATACTAGCTATACTACTATATTACTATATACTACTACTTTACTGGCTATATTACTGCACTACTATATATACTACCACTATACTATCTTGGTACTGTAATACTATATATACTACCACTATACTATCTATAGTACTGCACTACTAAATATACTACAACTATACTAGCTATAATACTATACCACTGTATACTGCCACTATACTAGCTATACTACTAAACTACTATATATTACCACTATACTAGCTATAACACTATACTACTATATATTACCACTATACGATCTATACTAAGTGTGCTGCTATATTCTACCACGTTACTATCTATACTACAGCACTACTGTATACTACCACTATAGTAGCTATACTACTATATATTACCACTTTACTTGCTATAATACTATACTGCTGTATACTACCACAATACTAGCTGTACTACTATACTAGTATATGCTACCACTATACTAGCTATACTACTATATTACTATATACTACCTCTATACTAGCTATAATACTACACTGCTATATAAAACCACTATACTGGCTATACCACTATATACTACCACTATACTAGCTATACTACTATGTACTACAACTATACTAGCTATGATACTATATTACTATATACTACTGCTATACTAGCTATAATACTATATTACTATATACTACCACTATACTGGCTATAATACTATACTACTATATATTCCCACTATACTATCTATACTAGCTATACTACTATATACTACCACTGTTCTAGCTATAATACTATACTACTATATACTACCACTATAATATCTATACTACTATACTGCTATTTACGACACCTATGCTAGCTATGCTTCTATACTGCGATATACTACCGCTATACTAGCTATGCTACTATATACTACCACTATACTAGCTATACTACTATATGCTACCACTGTACTAGCTATAATACTATGCTACTATATACTACTGCTATACTAGCTGTAATACTATACTGCTATATACTACCACTACACTAGCTATATTACTACGCTGCTATATGCTATCACTATACTAGCTATACTGCTATACTACTAGATACTACCACTATACTGGCTATACTATTTTACTACTATATGCTGCTGCTTTACTAGCTATACTACTACATACTACCTCTATACTAGCTGGTTGGCCATGGAGGGAGAGGACGATGGTCCTAGATGTATTCTAATACAACTCCTGGCTAGGTATCAAATCTATAGCACATCCAAAAGGATAGATCAAGTAGTCCTTTGGGAATTGAATTAGTCCCTGCTCAGCTGTGGTGCTGAGGTGGAACAAAAACCTGCACATGTAGTTAAAAAGTGAGGCTTTTGAATGTTAGCTAAACTCCTAGGGGAGACATTAAGGTTTTCCTCTTTAACAACAGAGGATGTAAAACTGGCATACTGAGATTCAAGATAGTTGGACTGATTATTGCCCGAGCAGAGAGGAGAGAGAGGAAAGAGCTGGAACTATGCCCCGTTGGTATAGTCAACCCCATCTCCTCCTCCCCTCCTCTCCTCTCCCCTCCTCCTCTCCTCTCTTCCTCTCCTCCTCCCTCCCCCATTGGTATAGTCAACCCCATCTCCTCCTCCCCTCCTCTCCTCTCCCCTCCTCCTCTCCTCTCTTCCTCTCCTCTCTCCCCTGTTGGTATAGTCAGCCCCCTCTCATCTCCTCCTCCCTCCCCTGAAGCCCTCCGGTCGAGACAAATGCGATGTAATCTCTCTCAAAATATACACAAATAATGATCAGCCTAAATTGTGTTATGAGAGTCAGGCTTGGCATGCTGTCAGACCTCCCAAACGGACAACGCTGAATAACCACTGGACTTCAGATGGAAACACTTCCAAATCAGACTTCCAACATTGTTCTTCGTGAGCTCTCTCTCTGTCTCTCTCTGTCTCTCTCTGTCTCTCTCTGTCTCTCTCTGTCTCTCTCTCTGTCTCTCTCTGTCTCTCTCTGTCTCTCTCTCTGTCTCTCTCTGTCTCTCTCTGTCTCGCTCTGTCTCTCTCTCTGTCTCTCTCTCTGTCTCTCTCTGTCTCTCTCTCTCTCTGTCTCTCTCTGTCTCTCTCTGTCTCTCTCTGTCTCTTTCTGTCTCTCTCTCTCTCTCTCTCTCTCTCTGTCTCTCTCTGTCTCTCTCTGTCTCTCTCTCTGTCTCTCTCTCTGTCTCTCTCTGTCTCTCTCTATCTCTCCCTGTCTCTCTCTCTGTCTCTCTCTCTCTGTCTCTCTCTGTCTCTCTCAGGCCCCATGAGTGTCTGTGCATGTGTGATATTTCAATGCTCTCAATCTATAATCTTAATTAGCAATGTAACATTTCAGTTACTTTAATAACAACTGTGTTGCCAATTTTGAATCTGAACTAAATATGTCTATAGATATGTTGACTAGCTTGTGCCATTCTAGTTATGTCTTGGTGTCTAGTCGATAGGCTGAAAAAAGAGATGGGGCAGATGAGCATAGTAACTGGCTGCATCGGAGGACTGTGTCACTTTGTTGAGGGAACCCATCCCTCTTAGTGATCCCTGAAGCACACTTCCTCTGTGACCATTCATGTGAATGGTACGCACAAATAAACCATTATGACTCAAACAAGGAGTGGCAGTCCAACAGATCCCTATGGACTGGTGAACAGATCTGTGCAGGATCATTTAGTCAGTGGCTAGCTAACCCAGGCAGCACAGCAAGTTATTTTAAGCAGCTACATGGACCAATCTAATGTGACAGTGGTGTGATGCTATCAGTGCTTTTATAGCTCTTGGACTGCTGTGTTCCCTATTGCCTCCCTCCACACATCCAGGCTCTGCTCTGCTGGAAAACTCAGAGCTGTGAAAAACAATTAAGAGCGCTCTTGAAATGCCCTCAAATGATCCGCCGGATATTGCCAGAGCTAGTGAGTGGGCGAGTGAATAACTATCTGATTCAAACAATAAGAGCTGTTGGTTGGACGCGTTGGCAGCATCCCGACCTTCTCTGAACATGCAGTTGTGCGTGTGAAGTGTGAAGGCATTATTTACTTAATCACATTTGTGAAAAGTAAAAGCGTCTTGTTTACTGGGACGGCACGAACCAATCTGATTGGGTATTTATTAGGGCCTTTGAAGCTACAAGCATCCACAACCCCATCCATGATGTAGTTACCCCACCTATTCAAAACAGACCCCCCATTCCTGATGTAGTTACCCCACCTATTCAAAACAGACCCCCCATTCCTGATGTAGTTACCCCACCTATTCAAAACAGACCCCCATTCCTGATGTAGTTACCCCACCTATTCAAAACAGACCCCCCATTCCTGATGTAGTTACCCCACCTATTCAAAACAGACCCCCCATTCCTGATGTAGTTACCCCACCTATTCAAAACAGACCCCCCATTCCTGATGTAGTTACCCCACCTATTCAAAACAGACCCCCATTCCTGATGTAGTTACCCCACCTATTCAAAACAGACCCCCCATTCCTGATGTAGTTACCCCACCTATTCAAAACAGACCCCCCATTCCTGATGTAGTTACCCCACCTATTCAAAACAGACCCCCCCCCCCATCCATGATGTAGTTACCCCACCTATTCAAAACAGACCCCCCATTCCTGATGTAGTTACCCCACCTATTCAAAACAGACCCCCCCCCCCATCCATGATGTAGTTACCCCACCTATTCAAAACAGACCCCCCATTCCTGATGTAGTTACCCCACCTATTCAAAACAGACCCCCCATTCCTGATGTAGTTACCCCACCTATTCAAAACAGACCCCCCATTCCGGATGTAGTTACCCCACCTATTCCAAGGAGGGTCAACAAAGGTCAATCCCTGGGCCTGACACTGGAGTCCCTATATAGTGCACTATTACATTCCCTATATAGTGCACTACTACATTCCTTATGGTAAAGGGTCCATAGGAGAGGTAACTAGCCAATAGGGTGTAAAGGGTTCCATAAGAGAGGTAACCAGCCAATAGGGTGTAAAGGGTTTCATAGGAGAGGTAACCAGCCAATAGGGTGTAAAGGGTTCCATAGGAGAGGTAACCAGCCAATAGGGTGTGAAGGGTTCCATAGGAGAGGTAACCAGCCAATAGGGTGTGAAGGGTTCCATAGGAGAGGTAACCAGCCAATAGGGTGTACAGGGTTCCATAGGAGAGGTAACCAGCCAATAGGGTATATAGGGTTCCATAGGAGAGGTAACTAGCCAATAGGGTGTAAAGGGTTTCATAGGAGAGGTAACCAGCCAATAGGGTGTACAGGGTTTCATAGGAGAGGTAAACAGCCAATAGGGTGTAAAGGGTTCCATAGGAGAGGTAACCAGCCAATAGGGTGTAAAGGGTTCCATAGGAGAGGTAACCAGCCAATAGGGTGTAAAGGGTTCCATAGGAGAGGTAACTAGCCAATAGGGTGTAAAGGGTTCCATAGGAGAGGTAACTAGCCAATAGGGTATATAGGGTTCCATAGGAGAGGTAACCAGCCAATAGGGTGTAAAGGGTTTCATAGGAGAGGTAACTAGCCAATAGGGTGTAAAGGGTAATACAGTCTGGGTAATGTTACAGTCGGGCTACAGTCTGACTACAGTCTGGCTACAGTCTGGCTAATGCTACATTCTGGCTACAGTCTGACTACAGTCTGGGTAATGCTACAGTCTGGCTACAGTCTGACTACAGTCTGGGTAATGCTACAGTCTGGCTACAGTCTGGCTACAGTCTCACTACAGTCGGGGTAATTTTACAGTCTGGCTACAGTCTGGCTACAGTCTGGCTAATGTTACAGTCTGACTACAGTCTGGGTAATGCTACAGTCTGGCTAAAGTCTGGCTACAGTCTTACTACAGTCGGGGTAATTTTACAGTCGGGCTACAGTCTGGCTACAGTCTGGCTAATGTTACAGTCTGACTACAGTCTGGGTAATGCTACAGTCTGGCTACAGTCTGGCTGATGTTACAGTCTGACTACAGTCTTTATTGTCACCAGAAGAATGTGCATCTGCATGGTATCTGGGTTAGTCTACATGGGTGAGGGTTTGTCTACATGGTATCTGGCTAAGGGTTAGTCTAAGGGTTAGTCTACCTGGTATTTGGGGTTAGGGTTACGGTTAGTGTACATGGTATCTGGTTTAGTGTAGCCTACTTGGTATTTGGGTTAGGGTTAGTCTACATGGTATCTGGGTTAGAGTTAGTCTACATTGTATCTGGGTTAGGGTTAGGCTTATTCTACATGGCATCTGGGTTAGGGTTAGTTTACATGGTATCTGGGTTAGGATTAGTCTACATGGTATCTGGGTTAGGGTTAGGGTTAGTCTACATGGTATCTGGGTTAAGGTTAGTCTACATTGTATCTGGGTTAGGGTTAGTCTACATGGTATCTGGGTTAGGGTTAGTCTACATGGTATCTGGGTTAGGGTTTGTCTACATGGTATCTGGGTTAGGGCTAGGGTTAGTCTACATGGTATCTGGATTAGGGTTAGTCTACATGGTATCTGGGTTAGGGTTAGGGTTAGTCTACATGGTATCTGGGTTGGGGCTAGGGTTAGTCTACATGGTATCTGGGTTAGGGTTAGTCTACATTGTATCTGGGTTAGGGTTAGGGTTAATCTACATGGTATCTGGGTTGGGACTAGGGTTAGTCTACATGGTATCTGGGTTAGGGTTAGTCTACATGGTATCTGTGTTAGGGTTAGGGTTAGTCTACATGGTATCTGGGTTAGGGTTGGTCTACATGGGATCTGGGTTAGTGTTAGTCTACATGGTATCTGGGTTAGGGTTGGTCTACATGGTATCTGGGTTAGGGTTAGGGTTAGTCTACATTGTATCTGGGTTAGGGTTAGTCTACATGGTATCTGGGTTAGGGTTGGTCTACATGGTATCTGGGTTAGGGTTAGTCTACATTGTATCTGGGTTAGGGTTAGTCTACATGGTATCTGGGTTAGGGTTAGGGGTAGTCTACATGGTATCTGGGTTAGGTTTAGTCTACATGGTATCTGGGTTAGGGTTAGTCTACATGGTATCTGGGTTAGGGTTAGTCTACATGGTATCTGGGTTAGGGTTAGGGGTAGTCTACATGGTATCTGGGTTAGGTTTAGTCTACATGGTATCTGGGTTAGGGTTAGTCTACATGGTATCTGGGTTAGGGTTAGTCTACATGGTATCTGGGTACACTCTTCCATGCCTTCTTAAAGCAGCACAGAATGTATAACAGGTGTT
Organism: Salmo salar; assembly: GCF_965601325.2. Lineage (NCBI taxonomy): Eukaryota > Metazoa > Chordata > Actinopteri > Salmoniformes > Salmonidae > Salmo > Salmo salar. The sequence continues at coordinate 80,421,656 of NC_138307.1, read as the reverse complement.
AGAGCAGAGAGGTAGTATTATGAATTGACACTTTGAAGAAGGGAGACGCACACACACACACACACACACACACACACACACACACACACACACACACACACACACACACACACACACACACACACACACACACACACACACACACTTAGAGGAAGGGTGGCACTCACAAAATGTGTGACTGATTGGTGAGGCGACAGTCATAGATACATTTAATTCCGGCTTATTAAAATGGTAAAAATAACATTACATTATTAAAAATCGCAGCCAAACAATTCATAATTTTTTTAATATACCCTCACCACAAAAATGAGAGGGATTTCTTAACAGACATCAAATAAAAAGCGACGCGTTTAGAGTTCCCAAATATAATTAAAATAAGATGACAGCAGAGTAGTTGGGATTCATAGGAAAATACACAAGCTGGAAGAACAGAGCAGAACAAAGATCATTATTCCAAACCAAAACAGAGAGAGAACTGCTGAGGCCTTTTTTAAATGAAAAGCACAAATACCTCTGAGTCAATCAAACCAACACAAACAAACATCAAATGAAAATTACAGTTCTTGTATTTATCCTAAAATATTTACTCCGTAACCCCAGAAAGTGAGACATCACACACCATTTAAAAAATATGTTTTTACTTTGTTTGGTTAGTAATTACGTCTCAATTGTGTACTGTACACATAACCACTGTTCAAGGCCTTGTCTTTGATAGATGCTTCCCTGGAATGGAGAGATGAGGGGATGAAGAGATGGAGGGATGGAGGGATAAGGGAGAAGAGGGAGAAATGTCTGCTGAGTCAAAGAAATGTCAGGAGGAGAGGAGAGACGCACAGTCACACCAGACTGTATGTGGAGCATGATTGCACATGGTTTAGACCCATTTCATATGTTCCTATTTCATGAGGGCTATAGACCCGGGCCTTAAACCAACACTGCATGCAACTCAATCAAACCAAATTGCGGCAATCAAACGAAATTGTTAATTGATGGCTTCATCAAAGCGATAATTATACAATTCTGTATTTTTTTTTGCTGGCCGACTCCAGGGGCGCAGACTGGAAAAGGAATCTCTGGTCTATTTTCATGGTCTACTGCAAATCCCTGTGTTTTCTTTCCACCACACCACTACTACAAGAGATGCCTCTTTATTCTGTGGCACCAGTCTGAAGGTAATAATGATTTCTGACTACATCTAACATAGTTTATAGGATTTGATTGCGAGTTGGGATATGAAAAAATAAAATAGAAAGCAAATAAACTGTATGAAAGCTTGCATGAGGTTTTTAAAGAGAAGGTCACATGTCACTATTTAAACAAAACAATATGGACAGATGTTATTATCCTGCTAATATGGTCAAAAGTCCTTGTTCTGAGCAGGGTTTTATGACAACATAATTATGTTATTGTTTTTACAAAGGAAATCGGCAATTTGTTTGGTGTGTCATTTTTTGAATTCCTCTTTGAAGATGTTGGTCCCGTCATTGTTGTGGGAAGTTAAATGTTTGTGCTGGGAGCACCAACACACAGCCTTCAGAAAGTATTCACACCCCTTGACTTTTTCCACATTTTGTTGAGTTACAGCCTGAATTTAAAGTTGATTACATTTAGATTTTGTGTCACTGGCCTACACACAATACCCCTTGATGTCAAAGTGGAATTATGTTCTTAGATATTTTTAAGCCGTGTGGCTCAGTTGGTAGAGCATGGTGTTTGCAACGCCAGGGTGGTGTGTTCGATTCCCACGGGGGACCAGTACGGAGAAAAAGAGCGTCTGCTAAATGACTAAAATGTAAAGCTGAAATGTCTTGAGTCAATAAGAATTCAACTCCTTTGTTATGGCAAACCTAAATAAGTTCAGGAGTCAAAATGTGCTTAACAAATCAGATAATTAGTTGCATGGACTCACACTGTGTGCAATAATAGTGTTTAACATGCCTTTTTAATGACTACCTCATCTCTGTACCCCACAAATACACTTATCTGTAAGGTCCCTCAGTCAAGCAGTGAATTTCAAACACAGATTCAACCACAAACCAGCTTGCAAAGAAGGGCACCTATCGGTAGATGGGTGAAAATAAAAAAAACAGACATTGAATATCCCTTTGAGCCTGGTGTGTTATTAATTACACTTTGGATGGTGTATCAATACACCCAGTCACTACAAAGACACAGGCGTACTTCCTAACTCAGTCACCAGAGAGGAAGGAAACCGCTCAGGGATTTCACCATGAGGCCAAGATGACTTTAAAACAGTTACAGAGTCTAATGGCTGTAATAGGAGAAAACTGAGGATGGATCAACAACATTGTAGTTACTCCACAATACCGACCTAAATGACAGAGTGAAAAGAAAGAAGCCTGTACAGAATAAAAATATTCCAAAACATGCATCCTGTTTGCAAGAAGGCACTAAAGTAAAACTGCAAAGAATTTGGCAAAAAAATATACTTTATGTCCTAAATACACAGCATTATGTTTGGGGAAAATCCAACACAACACATCACTGAGTACCATTCTTCATACATTTAAGGATGGTGGTGGCTACGTCATGTTATGGGTATGCTTTTCATCGGCAAGAACTACAGAGTTTTTTTTAGGATAAAAAGAAACAGAATAGAGCTAAGCACAGGAAAAATTCTAGAGGAAAACCTGGTTCAGTCTGCTTCCCAGCAGACACTGGGAGACAAATTCACCTTTCAGCAGGACAATAACCTAAAACACAAGGGCACATATACACTGGAGTTTCTTACGAAGATGACATTAAATGTGCCTGAGTGGCCTAGTTACAGTTTTGGCTTAAATTGGCTTGAATATCTATGACAAGAACTGAAAATGGCTGTCTAGCAATGACCAACAACCAACTTGACAGAATTTTTTAAAGAATAAAAATAATGTACAATTCAGATGTGCAAAGCTCTTAGAGATTTACCCAGAAAGACTCACAGCTGTAATCGCTGCCAAAGGTGGTTCAAACATTGACTCAGGAGTAGAAACGCTTATGTAAATGAGATATTTCTGTATTTCATTTTCAAGACAAAACAAAATAATATTCTAAAACATGTTTTTACTTTGTCATTATGGGGTATTGTGATGTCATTATGGGGTATTGTGATGTCATTATGGGGTATTGTGATGTCATTATGGGGTATAGTGATGTCATTATGGGGTATTGTGTGTAGATGGGTGAGAAAAATAGATATGTTTAATACATTTTGAATTCAGGCTGTAACAACAAAATGTGGAATAAGTCAAGGGGTGTGAATACTCTCTGACGGCGCTGTAGATCATTGATCTATACTTTATGCACAGGTTGGTCAGGGAGCTTTCCTTAAAGAAAAATCATATGCATTTTTCAAAGTTTATCCACGATAGATATTCTTCAAGTGTTTGATTTAGTATTCCGGGTTTTGGGCACTGTTCTATGTTTATGTATTTCTATGTTCAGTTTAGTTATTTGTATTTCTATGTTTAGTTAATTGGGGGTTGAACCCTCAATTGGAGGCAGGTGTTTTCTCGTTGCCTCTGATTGAGGGTTCTATAAATAGGTATGTGTTTGTTTTTAGTATTTGTGGGAGATTGTGCTGGGTATAGCTCTGTGCCTTACCGGCCTGTTATTAGTCGTTGTGGTTTTGTTGTGTATGTGTTTATTTTGGTTTACCTTCTTTGTCCGTTGAAATAAAAGAAGATGAGTGCACATTTCCCTGCTGCGTCTTGGTCCGCTTTACCCTACGACAACCGTGACATAGACTTCATAAGTTTGTGAGATTCTGTTGCTACGTACGTGGAACGTTTTATTTACTTTTGTGACTTTATTAAGGCTCTCTAGAAAATACCAACCAGGGGCCAGGAATTATCCGTCAACCTCCCCAACATCCCTGTATCATCCCAGGAGAAATCAGACCTGCCCTTGGAATATCTCCTGTCACATGCAGCACCTCCCAAAATCAACCAGCTGTCATCACAGCAACTCCTCTATGAAATGAAGAGGTGCTGTCACTATGGTAACCACACAGGGCACGGTAGAGACGTAACAACACGTTATTCCGGCTGTGTCCGTAATAGAACACTATTCAGTGCACTACTTTTGACCAGGGCCCTCAAAAGAATTGCACTATATAGGGAATAGTGTTCCTTTTAGGATGCAGCCTGGTTGTTTTAGACGTGGCCCTCTTCTCCCGAGTGGCTGCCGAGTGGCGCAGCGGTCTAGGGCATTACATCTGAGTGCTAGAGGCATCACTACAGACCCTGGTTTGATTGCAGGCTGTATCACAAACGGTCGTAAATTGGGAGTCCCATAGGACGGCGCACAATTGGTCTAGTGTCGTCCGGGTTAGGGTTTGGCCGAGGTAGGCCGTCATTGTAAATAACAATTTGTTCTTAACTGACTTGCCTAGTTAAATACATTTTTAAATGTTTTATTCTCTGACAGGGACCAACATTCTTCCTGTGGAGTATGATTCTTATTGTCTGTAGATTAGTCAGTGTATAGGACTCAGTACAGACTCCAATGGTCTGTCCCAAACAACTGCACTTCCTCACTCTGATTATTTTCATCATGAGCTCTAACATGCAGTTCATTTAATCAACTTCTAATAGGACTTTTCCCTTCTCCCTCCTTCCCTCTCTCCATTACTTCACTTTTATTGAATGGAGTGAATATGCCAGAGTGCGTGGCCTTAATGGGGTCGAGCCACGTGGAGTGGAGGAGAGGAGCGGAGGGAGAGGAGAGGAAGATAAACAGAGCAAGAACAATCAAAAGAAAGTTGGGAAATAACCGCTTCCAGATATTCACAGATATTTTTTGTGAGGTCCAACGAGTGAATGAGAGCAGATAAGTTATGGGAGAGTCAATAAAGTTCTTTCATGTCCAGTGGGAGTGAGGAGGGTGAGGCCATGATATATTAACTCACTTGGAGGCGTTGCACAGTACACATTAACGACAAACGCACATTAGCAAGTTATAGAGTCCTTGTGTTGCCGTTTGGTCTTATCTGTGACCTGGATAAGAGAGGAACAACAATGAAACATGAACACAGTTACAGGGTCACACAGAGCCAGGGAGGGAACATGAACACAGTTACAGGGTCACACAGAGCCAGGGAGGGAACATAAACACAGTTACAGAGTTACACAGAGCCAGGGAGGGAACATGAACACAGTTACAGGGTCACACAGAGCCAGGGAGGGAACATGAACACAGTTACAGGGTCACACAGAGCCAGGGAGGGAACATAAACACAGTTACAGAGTTACACAGAGCCAGGGAGGGAACATGAACACAGTTACAGAGTCACACAGAGCCAGGGAGGGAACATGAACACAGTTACAGGGTCACACAGAGCCAGGGAGGGAACATAAACACAGTTACAGAGTTACACAGAGCCAGGGAGGGAACATGAACACAGTTACAGGGTCACACAGAGCCAGGGAAGGAACATGAACACAGTTACACAGAGTTACACAGAGCCAGGGAGGGAACATAAACACAGTTACAGAGTCACACAGAGCCAGGTAGGGAACATGAACACAGTTACAGAGTTACACAGAGCCAGGGAGGGAACATGAACACAGTTACACAGAGTTACACAGAGCCAGGGAGGGAACATGAACACAGTTACACAGAGTTACACAGAGCCAGGGAGGGAACATGAACACAGTTACAGAGTTACACAGAGCCAGGGAGGGAACATAAACACAGTTACACAGAGTTACACAGAGCCAGGGAGGGAACATGAACACAGTTACACAGAGTTACACAGAGCCAGGGAGGGAACATGAACACAGTTACAGAGTCACACAGAGCCAGGGAGGGAACATAAACACAGTTACACAGAGTTACACAGAGCCAGGGAGGGAACATGAACACAGTTACAGAGTTACACAGAGCCAGGGAGGGAACATAAACACAGTTACAGAGTTACACAGAGCCAGGGAGGGAACATAAACACAGTTACACAGAGTTACACAGAGTTACACAGAGCCAGGGAGGGAACATAAACACAGTTACAGAGTTACACAGAGCCAGGGAGGGAACATGAACACAGTTACACAGAGCCAGGGAAGGAAGATGAACACAGTTACACAGAGTTACACAGAGCTAGGGAGGGAACATAAACACAGTTACACAGACCCAGGGAGGGAACATAAACACAGTTACAGAGTCACACAGAGCCAGGGAGGGAACATAAACACAGTTACAGAGTTACACAGAGCCAGGGAGGGAACATAAACACAGTTACACAGAGTCACACAGAGCTAGGGAGGGAACATAAACACAGTTACACAGAGCCAGGGAGGGAACATAAACACAGTTACACAGAGCCAGGGAGGGAACATAAACACAGTTACACAGAGCCAGGGAGGGAACATGAACACAGTTACAGAGTCACACAGAGCCAGGGAGGGAACATAAACACAGTTACAGAGTCACACAGAGCCAGGGAGGGAACATAAACACAGTTACAGAGTCACACAGAGCCAGGGAGGGAACATAAACACAGTTACAGAGTCACACAGAGCCAGGGAGGGAACATGAACACAGTTACAGAGTTACACAGAGCCAGGGAGGGAACATAAACACAGTTACAGAGTTACACAGAGCCAGGGAGGGAACATGAACACAGTTACACAGAGTTACACAGAGCCAGGGAGGGAACATGAACACAGTTACAGGGTTACACAGAGCCAGGGAGGGAACATGAACACAGTTACAGGGTTACACAGAGCCAGGGAGGGAACATGAACACAGTTACACAGAGTTACACAGAGCCAGGGAGGGAACATAAACACAGTTACAGGGTCACACAGAGCCAGGGAGGGAACATGAACACAGTTACACAGAGTTACACAGAGCCAGGGAGGGAACATGAACACAGTTACAGGGTCACACAGAGCCAGGGAAGGAACATGAACACAGTTACAGGGTCACACAGAGCCAGGGAAGGAACATGAACACAGTTACAGATTTACACAGAGCCAGGGAGGGAACATGAACACAGTTACAGAGTTACACAGAGCCAGGGAGGGAACATGAACACAGTTACAGAGTTACACAGAGCCAGGGAGGGAACATGAACACAGTTACAGGGTCACACAGAGCCAGGGAAGGAACATGAACACAGTTACAGGGTCACACAGAGCCAGGGAAGGAACATGAACACAGTTACAGAGTTACACAGAGCCAGGGAGGGAACATGAACACAGTTACAGAGTTACACAGAGCCAGGGAGGGAACATGAACACAGTTACAGAGTTACACAGAGCCAGGGAGGGAACATGAACACAGTTACAGAGTCACACAGAGCCAGGGAGGGAACATGAACACAGTTACAGAGTTACACAGAGCCAGGGAGGGAACATGAACACAGTTACAGAGTTACACAGAGCCAGGGAAGGAACATGAACACAGTTACAGAGTCACACAGAGCCAGGGAGGGAACATGAACACAGTTACAGAGTCACACAGAGCAAGGGAGGGAACATGAACACAGTTACAGAGTCACACAGAGCCAGGGAGGGAATTTATTTTATTTATTTCACCTTTATTTAACCAGGTAGACCAGTTGAGAAGAAGTTCTCATTTACAACTGTGTCCTGGACAAGATAAAGCAAAGCAGTGCGACACAAACAACAACACAGATTTACACATGGAATAAACAAGCGTACAGTCAATAACACAATAGAAAAAAAAGAAAGTCTATATACAGTGTGTGCAAATGGCGTGAGGCGGTAAGGCAATAAATAGGCCATAGTAGCGAAGTAATTACAGTTTAGCAAATTAACACTGGGGTGATAGATGAGCAGATGATGATGTGCAAGTAGAGATACTGGTGTGCAAAAGAGCAGAAAAGTAAATAAAAACAATATGGGGGTGAGGTAGGTAGATTGGGTGGGCTATTTACAGCGATCGGTTAGCTGCTTGGATAGCTGATGTTTAAAGTTAGTGAGGGAAATAGAAGTCTCCAGCTTCAGCCATTTTTGCAATTCGTTCCAGTCATTGGCAGCATGTCACAGTTGTATTTCTTTCTCTCCCAGGTTCAGGTTTCCACACCCGATGTATCGTTAGCACAAGTAGAGGATAACACCTACAAATACAAACTATTACATTATTACATAAACAGGTTTTAGGGCCGGTGGAGGGAAAGCATGTCAACATCATCTTTAACTCAAATTGTTATTTCATCAAGGTAATACTTCCCTTAGCAAAAACCAAGGCTTCCTAAGGAGCTCAGCCAATACCGAAGCTTCCCCTCTCACCTGCCTCTTCCCCTGGGCGGCCACAGCTTCAAACACCGTAGCTTCCCCTCTCACCTGCCTCTTCCCCTGGGCGGCCACAGCTTCAAACACCGTAGCTTCCCCTCTCACCTGCCTCTTCCCCTGGGCGGCCACAGCTTTAAACACCGTAGCATCCCATCTCACCTGCCTCTTCCCCTGGGCGGCCACAGCTTCAAACACCGTAGCATCCCATCTCACCTTCCCCTTCCTCTGGGCAACCACAGCTTTAAACACCGTAGCTTCCCATCTCACCTGCCTCTTCCCCTGGGCGGCCACAGCTTTAAACACCGTAGCATCCCATCTCACCTGCCTCTTCCCCTTGGTGGCCACAGCTTCAAACACCGTAGCTTCCCATCTCACCTGCCTCTTCCCCTGGGCAGCTACAGCTTCAAACACCGTAGCTTCCCATCTCACCTGCCTCTTCCCCTGGGTGGCCACAGCTTTAAACACCGTAGCATCCCATCTCACCTGCCTCTTCCCCTGGGCAGCTACAGCTTCAAACACCGTAGCTTCCCATCTCACCTGCCTCTTCCCCTGGGCAGCTACAGCTTCAAACACCGTAGCTTCCTAACTAACCTGCCTCTTCCCCTTGGTGGCCACAGCTTCAAACACCGTAGCTTCCCATCTCACCTGCCTCTTCCCCTGGGAGGCAACCTCAAACAAAGGAAACCAGGGTTATAAACAAAGCAAATTACATTGCTCCATGAATCAATCACTTAGGAACACTCAAATAGGGCAAAGCATGCACAGTAATTAAGGGCATTCCTCACACCTGTGACATTTACAAACATTTTTTCAATCGAAGGGGGATGCTCAGATTTCTTCTCGTTCATACTCTAAGATATACACTGAGTGGACAAAACATTAGGAACACCTGCTCTTTCCATGACATAGACTGACCAGGTGAATCTAGGGTGAAAGCTATGATCCCTTATTGTATGTCACTTGTTAAATCCACTTCAATCAGTGTAGATGAAGGGGAGGAGAAGTGTTAAAGAAGGGTTTTTAAGCCTTTAGACAATTGAGACATGGATTGTGTATGTGTGCCATTCAGAGGGTGAATGGGCAAGACAAAAGATTTAAGTGCCTTTGAATGGGGTTTGGTAGTAGGTGCCAGGTGCACGGGTTTGAGTGTGTCAAGAACTGGAACGCTGCTGGGTTTTTTCACGCTCAACAGTTTCCTGTGTGTATCAAGATTGGTCCAGCACCCAAAGGACATCCAACTAACTTGACTCAACTGTGGGAAGCATTGTGGTTAATCTTGGGCCTGCATCGTGTACAACATGTGTATATATCACTTCTAGCATGGTGACGTTAGACCTTTTAAATAAAGCCCTCCCTCTATGAATCCCCATCTCCATCAAAGGTGAACTACGACAATCAGGTCATCATTCTACACTACAGACACAATAGATCATTAAGGGTTACAACATTCTGGTACATTTGAATTTTTTTACCTAAAAACATTTTTAGCTGTCCCAAAATTCCCTGGTTTTCCAAAGAATTTAATTTTGGAGGATTCCAGGATTTCCTATTCATTCTGGGAAACTTCCAATTGGAATTTCTGGAAAACCAGGACATTTTGGGAAAGTGACCGGAATTTTGCAACCATAGACACAATGGACTTGTCATTAATTCAGTATTGATGCATTTCCTGTGGGGAGCTCAGAGCTGTACTGATCAGTTAGAAAGTAACAATGGCTTCTCCCTATGGACCTAGATGGGATCATTAAAACAGACTTCACACAAAGAAACTGACTTTTAACTCATTATACCCAAGTTCCTCACTTGGCCCGTCCCTATGTGTCTGTCATTAACAACCTTCAGATCAAGCAATCATTTTTTCTTTTTTGTATCTGTTTTTTTTCTAAACCATATTTATTGTTGTCCTTCTCAGCACTGAATTACAAAGGAGGTAATTGATTATCTGATATCAGTGAAATATTGTAAATCTAGTTCAGGTCAGACCGACATGGTCACACAGTAACCTAACCTTCAGGGGATTGTAGTCTAGCTAAACAATGAAAAACAGTTGGCCTTGACGTCCTCTACAACGGTCCTTTGAAGTATTCTAGGTGCTATTAAAGGTGCAGCCTTACAGACACAGTGGGTGCCTCCCAAATGGCACCCTAAGGGATTAGGGTCCTTGTCAACAGTAGTGTTCTATATAGGGAAAAGGGTGCAATTTGAGACGTAGCCAGAGATCTTTATTCCTGAGACTGTCAGTACAGGAGCTGGGTATCAAGCTGTGATGTGATTTTACAGAAGAGTAAAGGCTGGAACTGGTTCAAATACTAATGTCTTGGCCTCTGGCACCTTCAACATCCTCAGTGACTAGAACGATTGTTGCAACTGTGAAAACTACCCCCAAGTAACTCTAGAAAACAACCTATTTGCCTTGTCATTTCCTGTGGAATCATATCAGCCAGTCATAAAGTGATATGAGAGCCAACAGATACAGTGCCTTGGTATTCACACCCCTTAAATTATTCCACATTTTGTTGTGTTACAGCCTGAATTTTAAATAGATTACATTGAGCTTTTGTGTCCCTGCCCAACACAAAATATGTTTTTAGAAATGTTTACAACTTAATTTAAAAAAATTACGTTGAAATATCTTGAGTCAATACGTTTTCAACCCCTTTGTTATGGCAAACCTAAATATGTTCAGGAGTAAAAATGTGCTTAACAAATCAGATAATTAGTTGCATGGACTCACTCTGTGTGCAATAATAGTGTTTAACATGCCTTTTGAATGACTACCTCATATCTGTTCCCCACAAATACACTTATCTGTAAGGTCCCTCAGTCAAGCAGTGAATTTCAAACACAGATTCAAACACAAAGACCAGGGATGTTTTCCAATGCCTGCAAAGAAGGGCACCTATTTGTAAATTAGTTTTAAAAAACCCACAGAAAAACAGCCAATGAATATCCCTTTGAGCCTGGTGAAGTTATTAATCACACTTTGGATGGTGTATCAATACGCCCAGTCACTACAAAGATACAGGCGTCCTTCCTAACTCAGTTGCTGGAGAGGAAGGAAAACACTCAGGGATTTTACCATGAGGCCAATGGTGACTTTAAAACAGTTACAGATTTCAATGGCTGTGATAAGAGAAAGCTGAGGATGGATCAACAACATTATAGTTAAGCCACAATACTCATTTAAATGACTGAGTGTAAAACTACAAAACATTTGGCAAAGAAAAATACTTTATGTCCTAAATACACAGCATTATGTTTGGGGCAAATCCAACACAACACATCACTGAGTACCACTCTTCATATTTTCAAGCATGCTGGTGGCTGCATCATGTTATGGGTATGCTTGTCATTGGCAAGGACAAGGGAGTTTTTTTTAGGATAAAAAGAAACGGAATAGAGCTAAGCAGTATAGTAATTGAGAGAGAGCTCTCACATTTTTCAACATGTTTTTTTACAAAAGGATAGATTTGTAGTTAGATAAACTTGGGTTTTTCAGCAGGGACATATACAGGATGCTAACCTCCACAGCATGGCCTTCGCCCCAGATCAAAACTCCAAACCTACAACTTATTCTTGGACAAAATGAACCAGATAGATTACTATTACCAAGGTAACCCAGTTTTCAAGCTATACGGAGGATGCTCTAGCAAACAAACAGCAGAGACCTGAGGACACAATCCATCCTGGAACTGAGTGAGTAGCGTTTGGTCTGATGCTATTTTGAACGCCAAGAAGAAAAGTACATTACAATGATAGATTTTACTTTACGGAGATTGAATGCTGAGTTAAGGCTGCCAGGCTTGCTAGGACAGACCAGATACAACTTCAATTAGCACTGCGGTGTGAAGTGAAAGGTGTTGAGGCCTTTGGGCCCAACACGTGGCAGGAGTCTCTGAAGCCCCCTCGTGCTGTTCAAAGTCCATCCACTGGCATTTTCTACAAGAAATCTGCCTCCAGAAATTAAAGCTTCTTCCAAGTGGGTGTGACACCTACTCCCATTGCCTGCTGCATTGCTGCTTGGATTCCACCTGGTGATCTGTTCATCGTCTGTCCAGGCCTGTCTCCCCCTGTCTGGTACAGGTACCCCCACCACACTCACCCCTCTCTCCCGAGCTTTCGCTCGCCTGCAGCACACACACTAATTCAGATGACCATCCTACCCATGCTAGATTACGAAGACATAATTTATAGATCGGCAGGTAACGGTGCTCTCGAGCGACTAGATGTTCTTTACCATTCGGCCATCAGATTTGCCACCAATGCTCCTTATAGGACACATCAATGCATTCTATACTCCTCTGTAAACTGATCATCTCTATATACCTGTCGCAATACCCACTGGTTGATGCTTATTTATAAAACCCTCTTAGGCCTCACTCCGCCCTATCTGAGATATCTACTGCAGCCCTCATCCTCCATGTACAACACCCGTTCTGCCAGTCACATTCTGTTAAAGGTCCCCAAAGCACATACATCCCTGGGTCGCTCCTCTTTTCAGTTCGCTGCAGCTAGCGACTGGAATGAGCTGCAACGAACACTCAAACTGGACAGTTTTATCTCAATCTCTTCATTCAAAGACTCAATCATGGACACTCTTACTGAGAGTTGAGGCTGCTTTGTGTGATGTATTGTTGTCTCTACCTTCTTGCCCTTTGTGCTGTTGTCTGTCCAGTAATGTTTACACCATTATTAGTGTTTAAGTTTTCAGAAATGCTTTACAAATATTATCATTTTTCTTCCACTTTGACATTACAGAGTATTTTGTGTAGATCGTTGACAAAACAATTACAATTAAATCCATTTTAATCCCACTTTGTAACACAACAGAATGTGGAGAAAGTCAAGCCGTGTGAATACCTTCTGAAGGTACTGTATTCCATGTGGATATTAATGTGGTCTCCTAAATTGTGATGCAGCTACAAAGCAAAGAAACGTGAATCTGTGTTCGATGGTCTTTTCATGGCCGTGACCAGGAAGGTACAACACCTGCAGACGGCAGGAAGGTACAACACCTGCGGAGGGCAGGAAGGTACAACACCTGCAGACGACAGGAAGGTACAACACCTGCAGAGGGCAGGAAGGTACAACACCTGCAGACGGCAGGAAGGTACAACACCTGCAGACGACAGGAAGGTACAACACCTGCAGACGGCAGGAAGGTACAACACCTGCAGACGGCAGGAAGGTACAACACCTGCAGACGGCAGGAAGGTACAACACCTGCAGACGACAGGAAGGTACAACACCTGCAGACGGCAGGAAGGTACAACACCTGCAGACGGCAGGAAGGTACAACACCTGCAGACGACAGGAAGGTACAACACCTGCAGACGGCAGGAAGGTACAACACCTGCAGACGGCAGGAAGGTACAACACCTGCAGAGGGCAGGAAGGTACAACACCTGCAGACGACAGGTAGTGGTACATCATCAGACAGATACCTCAACCCTGATGAGTCATACGTAATAAGACAGGAAACAGAGGATCCTTTTACCTGATTCGTTAACCTGGACATTTTATTTATTCTGGGTCAAAGCAATCACGTGACCGCAGACGTCAATAAGGAGTTGCGTCTGGGAATACATGTCATTTTTCAGTCATTTAGCAGACACTCTTATCCAGAGCAGCTAGGGTTAAGTGTCTTGCTCAAGGGCACGTTGACAGCTTTTTAACAGATTTGGCTCAGGGATCCGAAACAACTATTTTGGTTACTGGCCCAACACTTTTAACCCACTGGATTAAGGAGGTCGTTATCGAATGCAAATTAATTTGCTGGGCCAATTGTGCGCTGCTCTATGGGACTCCCGATCACGGCCAGTTGTAATACAGCCTGGAATCAAACCAGGGTCTGTAGGGACGCCTCTAGCACTGAGATGCCGTGCCTTAGACCTCTGCACCACTCGGGAGCCGAAGTGAATCGTATCACTGCCGAACTCCATCCACCCTGGTGAAGCAGAGCGCCACACAGAGAGAGAGAGATCTGACCCCTGTTATCAAACATTGAGTAATCATTGTACTGCTATGAGCCATTCACATCGACGAGGCTGTAGTGGAGCGGATCTAGAGCTCCACGTTCCCTGGTGTCCACATCATTAAGGACCTATCGTGGTCTGAACACACCAAGAAAGTTGTGAAGATGGGACGACAACGCCTATTCCCCCTCAGGAGGCTGAAAATATTTGGCATGGGACCTCAGATCCTCAAACAAGTTCTACAGCATTGAGAGCATATTGACTGGCTGCATCACCGCCTGGTATGGCAACTGATTGGCATCCGACTGCAAGACACTACAGAGGGTAGTGCGTATGGCCTAGTACATCACTGGGACCGAGCTCCCTGCCATCCAGGACCTCTATACCAGGCGATGTCAGAGGAAGACCCTAAAAATTGTCAAAGACTCCAGCCACCCAAGTCATAGACTGTTCTCTCTGCTAGCGCACAGCAAGCGGTAATATCTATATTACCAGGGGTATTGTCAGGAATAATCTTCTGGCCATAATGTTGAATTCCACTGTTACCTCTGTTAGTGTTAACCCATTGGGAAGCCCACTGTAGTCAGCTGGTCCAGCGCTATTATTTCAAATACCACAAATATGGATACCCCCGCTGTTTTCATATCGCTTGGAGCGGCTTTAGCTGTTACGTGTAAATGTACATAGTTTGATGTCTAAGATGGATCTGCTTGATATCTGGGTGCATGACACGAGCCCAGATGTTTTGGTTCTGACAGAGAATTGGCTAAATGACATTGACATTGACTGGTTACAACATCTTCAGGTGGGACAGACTGAAAAAAGGCGGAAGGGGTAGTTAGATATGAAATAAATTATTGTGGCATTGTGCTCTCTTGAAAAACCCACACGGATTAATGTACAAAAAACCCCACAACTCCTGCCTGATTGATGTAATTCTAACTGATAGCTGCTGCTAGTACTTGTCCAGTGGTGTCTTTGCTAATGATCTCAGTGATCACTGTCCTATTGAATGTATTAGAGATGCCAAACCGATTAACATGGATCCTCCTATAATTATGAAGAGATTGAAAAAAAGAAAAATCCCCACAAGCTTTTCTTCATGATGTGTATTACTCTGCTTTCTCCTCTGTCAGATGCATCCTGACCCTGAATCAGCTCTAGAATGGGTCCCACCATCTTTGAAATGCAAGAGAAAGGTCGTAGTTATAAGCATCACTCTGGTTGTAATTCCGATACTAATACTTGGAAGTCTACTTTAAACACCTTGGAGTAAAAAAGAGCAAATCCTTGTTTCTCTATAGAACTTTCAGATCTTGTTACGACGAGAAATCAGGAAGGGGCCAAGCCTAAAAAAACAGACTCTGTAGCTGATTGGCAACTTTTCAGGCAATTGACAAATAGACGCACTTCCTCAATCAAGAAAGTTAAATCTACTTCCTAAGGTCTATCTCAGATTCTGCTGGTGCTCCGTCTACATTTTGGGAAACAGTTAATGCACGGAAGTGTGGAAATTCCTCTAGTTTCCTGCAAGTTGTGTCAGAATCTGGCTTCATTACTGAGAAGAATTTGATAAGTGATGCTTTTAATCAGCGTTTTATCTGTGCAGGCTCTTTATTTGAATTGAAGTGGTGGTTGAATTGACCCTGATCAGCCAGTCGACTGCCTGCCCCTGGAGATCCCTTCAGTCTCCTCAGAGTTCAGTAAATCTACTGTTAGATGTTTAGAGCCTCTCACGTGGGATGATCTCCACAAGTCCTTCATGTTGGTGGAGTTGGTACCTCTAGAGGGCAATCAGGAAGATGTTCTGAGGACCTTTTTACTGAAGAACGTGTTTGTTTCATATGGTTGTGTTTTGCTTTTTCATGTATTGTGTTATTGATGTGTATTTATGCAGTATGTGTAGTGTAATTGTTGTTTATTGATGTGTATTTATACAGTATGTGTAGTGTAATTGTTGTTTATTAATGTGTATTTATGCAGTATGTGTAGTGTAATTGTTGTTTATTGATGTGTATTTATACAGTATGTGTAGTGTAATTGTTGTTTATTAATGTGTATTTATGCAGTATGTGTAGTGTAAATGTTGTTTATTGATGTGTATTTATATAGTATGTGTAGTGTAAATGTTGTTTATTGATGTGTATTTATACAGTATGTGTAGTGTAATTGTTGTTTATTAATATGTATTTATACAGTATGTGTAGTGTAATTGTTGTTTATTAATGTGTTGGACAGGTCGTCATTGTAAATATCAATTTGTTCTTAGTTAACTCACCTGTATAAATAAAGGTTAAATAAAAACTCACTGCTCAAATAGTCTACAAATATGTAAAAGAGATGCACATCCACTATCTCCCACATCTTCCGCACCTCTCCTCTCCTCTCCCTCTCTCCTTCAACTCCTCTCCTCTCCCTCCCCCTCCCCCCTCTCTCCTTCAACTCCTCTCCTCTCCCTCCCCCCTCTCTCCTTCAACTCCTCTCCTCTTCCTCCCCCTCTCTCCTTCAACTCCTCTCCTCTCCCTTCCCCCTCTCTCCTTCAACTCCTCTCCCTCTCTCCTTCAACTCCTCTCCTCTCCCTCCCCCTCTCTCCTTCAACTCCTCTCCTCTCCTCTCCCTCTCTCCTTCAACTCCTCTCCTCTCCCTCCCCCTCTCTCCTTCAACTCCTCTCCTCTCCCTCCCCCCTCTCTCCTTCAACTCCTCTCCTCTCCCTCCCCCTCTCTACTTCAACTCCTCTCCTCTCCCTTCCCCCTCAACTCCTCTCCTCTCCCTTCCCCCTCTCTCCTTCACCTCCTTTCCTCTCCCTTCCCGCTCTCTTCTTCAACTCCTCTCCTCTCCCTCCCCCTCTCTCCTTCACCTCCTCTCCTCCCCCCTCACAACACACCTTCCAATCACATGGAAAATTGCCATTGATTTGTTTTGTTTGGTTAGTGTTTCAGCCCCAGCCCAAGAGAGATGTTTATTCAAACCTGGGCTCCCAATTAGGGTAGCGATGCCTGCTCATTCATAATAGGAGAAAAACCCCTCCTCTTCTGTTTACTAAACATATCAGTCATGCTGGGTCTGATTGATGTGTGTTTACTCTGCGCTGGGGAGATTGAGTCATTAGTCTGTGTGTGTCCCTTCACTTATGTGGAATATGATTTTAAACCGAAATGATTCTTCCTGGACCGGCCCGATCCGGCTGCCATTTTGTTCTGCATTTTGTGGGGGCCAGTTTATTTCCTGTTACCGTTCCAGAAAAGTATATTTTTTTGTTGCTCCTTTGTTGTTTCTCCCGACCGTACTATTGAGTCAGGCCCAGTTGGATCCTGTATCACGGACGTTTAAACACCGTCGATTAATTCTTGTCTTCCGAATAGGAGGAGTATTCTGGACAGTGAGTAGGCTGAGATATGGATTCCTTCCTGTTCAGTTCAGTGCAGTTTTTTTTTCTTTCTGTGAGGACATTTCCATGAGGAGGAATGCAACGCAGCGAGTGAACAGATGGTAGAGTTTAAAAGCAGCACACAGCTGTTCCAGAGAAATGATCAATACTCTACCTTATGATTACAATGATCATTATTTACAGTTACAGTTATTACAGTTAAGACTTCCAAGTATTAGTACAGTTATTTCAATCTCTGAGTGTAGAAACAATAAAGGCTAGAAAAACCTTCTAAACTGGATCAAACTGATATATATATATATATATATATATATATAGAGAGAGAGAGAGAGAGAGAGAGAGAGATTATTTTCCCTTTTGTACTTTAACCATTTGCACATCGTTACAACACTGTATATATACATAATATGACATTTGTAATGTCTTTATTCTTTAGGAACTTCTGTGAGTGTAATGTTTACGGTTCATTTTTATTGTTTATTTCACTTTTGTGTATTATCTACTTGTGTTAACATATGTTTCCCATGCCAGTAAAGCCCCTTGAATTGAATTGAATTGAGAGAGAGAGAGATTTTGATAAACTCCCATATCTACTGGGTGAAATACCACAGTGTTCCATCACAGCAGCAAGATGTGTGACCTGTTGCCACAAGAAAAGGGCAACCAGTGAAGAACAAACACCATTGTAAATACAACCCATATTTACTTATATTTATTTTCCCTTGTGTACTTTAACCATTTGTACATTGTTACAACACTGTATATATACATAATATGACATTTGTAATGTCTTTATTCTTTTGAAACTTCTGTGTGTGTAATGTTTACTGTTAATTTTTATTGTTTATTTCACTTTTGTATATTAGCTACCTCACTTGCTTTGGCAATGTTAACACATGTTTCCCATGCCAATAAAGCCCCTTGAATTGAATTGAATTGAATTGAGAGAGACAAATGGAATTGAAGAGAGAGACCTGGAACCTATTGACTCACCACATGAGGTCCCCATCTTGGAAGAAGTGTTACTTCTTAACCCAGATGAAATGCGAGTGGATTAATGGCCGCAAAATGAGAAAAGTGAACTCAATAAAAACACAGCAAGTGTGTTACAGTGACAGTCAAGATCAGGGAGGTAGTAAGAATGACAAAACGCTCACTATGCCATCATCTGGAAAGTCTAAATACAATGTTGGATTAATGACTAGTGTGTCCAAATGAGCGCTTTTCTTATAACAAATGGCCATGTTAATACCCTTAATCGTGGTTGATATAGCAACACATCCTAAACATTGTCATCTCTCCCCCTTTCACCTTCTCTTTCTCTGTCTCTCTCTCGCTCTCTGACCCATCACTCTCTCTCTCTCCTCCTCTTCAGTCTGTCTCATCTCTTTCTCAGCCGTGTTTAAACGGGCATGACCAATCCCAAAGGTATTCTGTCCTCTCAGGGCACACATTTTAATTAGTAAAGAAAATAAAGCCATCATACCATTGACGGCACACTGTGTAAACAACCCGTTGGTGGTGGGGCACCACGGAGAGTCTGGCCGGGCAGGGCCATGCATCACGGGGTCTACACACGGGACAGATATTTTATTAGTCCCAAATGGCACCCTATTCCCTATATAGTGCACTAGGGCCCATAGGGCACTGGTCAAAGTTGTGCACCATATTGGGAATAGGGTTCCGTTTGGGACGCAGACATTCTCACTAGGTATGGAACAACTAGGTTTATCAGGCATGGCTGTGATGGATCCATTATATAACTTTCCCAAGTAGGACAATATACAGTATAATGTGTATATACAGTATAATGTGTATATACAGTATAATGTGTATATACAGCGCGGGACATGAGCAAATAAATGGTGCTATTTGGTCTGACTGAAATGTGAGATAAGCGTGTTAAAATGAAGGTCAGTGTGTGGAAAGGTATACAGAGAGACTGTAACGGGAAGGGTTTCCACTAACTCATGTGTTTTAATAAAGTCAGAATAAAGGGCTGTTTTGACTCATTAGTATAAGTGGATTAATGCCTGTGGGTGTGTGTGTATGTGTTCATGGTAATGTTTCAATGAATATAAGGAAGAGAGAGAGATAGAGAGAGAGCGATAGAGAGATAGAGAGATACAGTTGAAGTCGGAAGTTTACATACACTTACGTCATTAAAACTCGTTTTTCAACCACTCACACATTTCTTGTTAACAAACTATAGTTTTGGTAAGTCGGTTAGGACATCTACTTTGTGCATGACAAGTAATTTTTCCAACAATTGTTTACACTGTATCACAATTCCAGTGGGTCAGAAGTCTACATACACTAAGTTGACAGTGCCTTTAAACAGCTTGGAAAATTCCAGAAAATTATGTCATGGCTTTAGAAGCTTCTGATAGGCTAATTGACGTCAAATGAGTCAATTGGAAGTGTACGTGTGGATGTATTTCAAGGCCTACCTTCAAACTCAGTGCCTCTTTGCTTGACATCATGGAAAATCAAAAGAAATCAGCCAAGACCTTAGAAAAAAAATTGTAGACCTCCACAAGTCTGGTTCATCCTTGGGAGCAATTTCCAAATGCCTGAAGGTACCACGTTCATCTGTACAAACAATAGTACGCAAGTATAAACACCATGGGATCATGCAGCCGTCATACCGCTCAGGAAGGAGACGCATTCTGTCTCCTAGAGATGAACGTAGTTTGCTGCAAAAAGTGCAAATCAATCCCAGAACAACAGCAAAGGACCTTATGAAGATGCTGGAGGAAACAGGTACAAAAGTATCTATATCCACAGTAAAACGAGTCTTATATCGACATAACCTGAAAGTCCGCTCAGCAAGGAAGAAGCCACTGCTCCAAAACCGCCATAAAAAAGCCAGACTACCGTTTGCAACTGCCCATGGGGACAAAGATCGTACTTTTTGGAGAAATGTCCTCTGGTCTGATGAAACAAAAATAGAACTGTTTGGCCATAATGACCATAGTTATGTTTGGAGGAAAAAGGGGGAGGCTTGCAAGCCGAAGAACACCATCCCAACCGTGAAGCACAGGGGTGGCAGCATCATGTTGTGGGGGTGCTTTGCTGCAGGAGGGCCTGGAGCACTTCACAAAATAGATGGCATCATGAGGAAAGAAATTTATGTGGATATATTGAAGCAACATCTCAAGACATCAGTCAGGAAGTTAATGTTTGGTCGCAAATGGGTCTTCCAAATGGACAATGACCACAAGCATACTTCCAGAGTTGTGGCAAAATGGCTTAAGGACAACAAAGTCAAGATATTGGAGTGGCCATCACAAAGCCCTGACATCAATCCTATAGAACATACTTCTGACCTACTGGGAATGTGATGAAAGAAATAAAAGCTGAAATAAATCATTCTCTCTACTATTATTCTGACATTTCACATTCTTAAAATAAAGTGCTGATCCTAAGTGACCTAAGACAGGGAATTTTTACAAGGATTAAATGTCAGGAATTGTGACAAACTGAGTTTAAATGTATTTGGCTCAGGTGTATGTAAACTTCTGACTTCAACTGTAGGTTTTAATGCTTACATCGTCTCAATGTGGCCTTGAGTCTTGGTTTGGTCATTAACTTGTTTGGTTCTTGTAGACACAGAAACTTTAGTCATACTCTGAGATTACTCTGCTATTCACCACTTCCTGATCTCCTACGTTCATTATCATAACTCATGACTTACAAATGTGGCTATATAATCAGATAGATACAGTCTTGTCCGTTACATGGGCAATCAGCAGGATTTTACTGTACCCTTTACATGGGCAATCAGCAGGATTTTACTGTACCCTTTACATGGGCAATCAGCAGGATTTTACTGTACCCTTTACATGGGCAATCAGCAGGATTTTACTGTACCCTTTACATGGGCAATCAGCAGGATTTTACTGTACCCTTTACATGGGCAATCAGCAGGATTTTACTGTACCCTATACATGGGCAATAAGAAGGATTTTACTGTACCCTTTACATGGGCAATCAGCAGGATTTTACTGTACCCTTTACACGGGCAATAAGAAGGATTTTACTGTATCCTTAACATGGGAAATCAGTAGGATTTTACTGTACCCTTTACATGGGCAAACAGCGGGATTTTACTGTACCCTTTACATGGGCAATCAGCAGGATTTTACTGTACCCTTTACATGGGCAATCAGCAGGATTTTACTGTACCCTTTACATGGGCAATCAGCAGGATTTTACTGTACCCTTTACATGGGCAATCAGCAGGATTTTACTGTACCCTTTACATGGGCAATCAGCAGGATTTTACTGTACCCTTTACATGGGCAATCAGCATGAGTTTTCTGTACCCTTTACATGGGCAATCAGCATGAGTTTTCTGTACCCTTTACATGGGCAATCAGCAGGATTTTACTGTACCCTTTACATGGGCAATCAGCATGAGTTTTCTGTACCCTTTACATGGGCAATCAGCATGAGTTTTCTGTACCCTTTACATGGGCAATCAGCAGGATTTTACTGTACCCTTTACATGGGCAATCAGCAGGATTTTACTGTACCCTTTACATGGGCAATCAGCATGAGTTTTCTGTACCCTTTACATGGGCAATCAGCAGGATTTTACTGTACCCTTTACATGGGCAATCAGCATGAGTTTTCTGTACCCTTTACATGGGCAATCAGCAGGATTTTATGAACAATAAGTCCTGTTGTGTGATTGCATATAAAATAACATCAAACATGATTTATTTCTCAGATATACAACGTTAAGTTCATTTAATTACACAGCCATATGAAAACAAGGATAATAGAAGGATACATGAGTCATGATTGATGCAGAGCCTGAAATAACTTTATTTTTCGTCTCAACATGCCTGGTGTGCCACCCACCCACCCCGGCGCTGACGGAATAATGACATAATTGTGCTCAAATCCATTATTTTAATAAATCACTAAGTTATAAGTCATATTTCCTTGTGGATCTTGACATGTTTACGAAAAAGTTCACAAAGTGTTTTCTTTCTGTTCTGTTCCACACAACGTTTATTACCTCTAAATCGTCCCACCATCAATCTCCTTTTAGGAATAACAAACACCACTCACAGATTACGCTCATTTGGTAAAGTTGTTTATTACATATTACACGGATTTAACACTCTGATATAAAAACAAAATATGCATTCTATTCACTGGCCCTATGAATGTAATGTACACACAGCCTCTAGCCAACGGGACGCTAGGCTAGCTAAACCTGGCTAACCAACAGGACACTAGGCTAGCTAAACCTGGCTAGCCAACGGGACGCTAGGCTAGCTAAACCTGGCTAGCCAACAGGACGCTAGGCTAGCTAAACCTGGCTAGCCAACGGGATGCTAGGCTAGCTAAACCTGGCTAACCAACGGGACGCTAGGCTAGCGGAACCTGGCTAACCAACGGGACGCTAGGCTAGCTAAACCTGGCTAACTAGGCCTACTACCTACAATCTGCAGAGCATGCGCCAGGCCTCCATCAGACCTCCTCCTCAGGGACCCTTTACTTTACAAAATATACTTTTGGTATAAATACTCATCTATATTTTTTTTATACAATTCTGGTATTTTAAGAGCTCAAGATAATAAAAAAATTGCTTTTGCCTCCAAATTCTGAATCTGGGTAACGATGGAGAGAGAGAAAAAAACAAGAAGAAGAAAAGAAAGACAATGTGTCACATTTGACAGTGGATTCATACAGCTACCCCAGTATCTGGTAGTTTGTAACAGAAACATTTGGCTACTTTATGGCCTAATGAACAACCCAGATTCAGCCCATCCACCTCTGTTGCAGAACGTTTTTAAAATGTTTGCTACGGTGTGCCCTAATGAACACAACCCAGATTCAGCCTACCCACCTCTCTTTTTAACCATGTCAAACACCTAGGAAAGGCCCTGAGACAAGGATGTCTCGCTTTCTCTGCTCTCTGTCTTCAGCATGTCACATGGACGAATGGCCACAGGCAGGTTCATTACAGTGAGTTTGTGTTTTGTTGAGAGAGAGAGAGAGAGAGAGAGAGAGAGAGAGAGAGAGAGAGAGAGAGAGAGAGAGAGAGAGAGAGAGAGAGAGAGAGAGAGAGAAGAGGGGCAGAAAACTAACTCACAGACAGACAGACAGACAGACAGACAGACAGACAGACAGACAGACAGACAGACAGACAGACAGACAGACAGACAGACAGACAGACAGACAGACAGACAGACAGACAGACAGACAGACAGACAGACAGACAGACAGACAGACAGCAGAGGGGCAGAAAACTAACTCACAGACCATGAGCAGCAGAGTTTTCAGGAACATTGAAGAATGGCAAAGATGGTTGATTACATTTTTAGGTTTCCAAGAGCAATTTGCTTTATAAGTAATGACATCTACCTCCTTAATTCATCCACACAAGGACAAAGGAGGGGCAATGTCAAGACTTTGCGGTTGTTTCACGAGGTTGCTACATTGAACCAGCAATAAAAGTCCCTAATTTTCCTCGTTCTAAGTGCTGGAGAGCTCTGAGGTGTTCTCCTGCTCTGATATAAAGGTAGATATGACCTGTGACCAGCAAGGCAGGAGAGGAGGAGAGGGAGAGAGGATGAGGAGAGGGAGAGCGGATGAGGAGAGGGAGAGAGGATGAAGAGAGGGAGAGAGGATGAGGAGAGGGAGAGAGGATGAGGAGAGGGAGAGCGGATGAGGAGAGGGAGAGAGGATGAGGAGAGGGAGAGCGGATGAGGAGAGGGAGAGAGGATGAGGAGAGGGAGAGAGGATGAGGAGAGGGAGAGCGGATGAGGAGAGGGAGAGCGGATGAGGAGAGGGAGAGAGGATGAAGAGAGGGAGAGAGGATGAGGAGAGGGAGAGAGGATGAGGAGAGGGAGAGAGGATGAAGAGAGGGAGAGAGGATGAAGAGAGGGAGAGAGGATGAAGAGAGGGAGAGAGGATAGAGGATGAAGAGAGGGAGAGAGGATGAGGAGAGGGAGAGAGGATGAGGAGAGGGAGAGAGGATGAAGAGAGGGAGAGAGGATGAAGAGAGGGAGAGAGGATGAAGAGAGGGAGAGAGGATGAGGAGAGGGAGAGAGGATGAGGAGAGGGAGAGAGGATGAAGAGAGGGAGAGAGGATGAAGAGAGGGAGAGAGGATGAAGAGAGGGAGCGAGGATGAGGAGAGGGAGAGAGGATGAAGAGAGGGAGAGAGGATGAGGAGAGGGAGAGAGGATGAGGAGAGGGAGAGAGGATGAAGAGAGGGAGCGAGGATGAGGAGAGGGAGAGAGGATGAAGAGAGGGAGAGAGGATGAGGAGAGGGAGAGAGGATGAGGAGAGGGAGAGAGGATGAAGAGAGGGAGAGAGGATGAAGAGAGGGAGAGAGGATGAGGAGAGGGAGAGAGGATGAGGAGAGGGAGAGAGGATGAAGAGAGGGAGAGAGGATGAAGAGAGGGAGAGAGGATGAAGAGAGGGAGCGAGGATGAGGAGAGGGAGAGAGGATGAGGAGAGGGAGAGAGGATGAAGAGAGGGAGAGAGGATGAAGAGAGGGAGAGAGGATGAAGAGAGGGAGCGAGGATGAGGAGAGGGAGAGAGGATGAGGAGAGGGAGAGAGGATGAAGAGAGGGAGAGAGGATGAGGAGAGGGAGAGAGGATGAAGAGAGGGAGAGAGGATGAAGAGAGGAAATAGAGCTGGACAGTGGACCAGACATGAGGTCATTCTCCTGGAGAGAAGAAGAAAGACGGGATGAGGAAAAGAGAGGTCGACAGCCTGGAGCTGAGCTCTGAAGATACCTCAGGAATCGCCTCAGAGGGCTTTTAATCCTCGCTAACCTCAGATCCAAGTATTTGTCTGGAGAGGCCGCTGATGTTTGGCATTAGTAGTCGGTTGCGTCTACCAAAAAGCAGAGGAAGTAAGAAGAAGAAGACAACAGAAAGAGGAACGGAGGAGAGGGGTGAACCAGAACGCGGGCCGCTCTGACCTGACCCTCGTCCCGGTGATATTTCATTTCACGAGCGATCCAGCTCCTTGGAAAGGGTTCAGTCCTGGAAGCCGGGGACTTGGCCACTTGATACCTCTATCCAGGTTAACACCCTGCTGCTGCTATGCTGCCGCTATGCCTGGCCAAAGAACAAAGAGGCACAACACAAGATGTCTCTGTCCTGCCCCAGCGCAGTGGGGGAGCAATACACATCATTACCACAGGTTTTCATTCTGACCTCTAAAACACATGAATAAGAATCCTCCTCTCTCTCTCTCTCTCTCTCTCTCCCTCTCTTTCTCTCCTCTCCTCTCCTCTCTCTCCCTCATCTCATCTCCTCTCCTCTCTCTTTCTCTACTCTCGCTCTCCCTCTCTTTCTCTCCTCTCCTCTCTCTCCCTCATCTCATCTCCTCTCCTCTCTCTTTCTCTCCTCTCGCTCTCCCTCTCTTTCTCTCCTCTCCTCTCTCCCCTCCTCCCCTCTGCCCTCTGTCAAGGTTGGGTTGAGGAAATATGCCGGTACGTGCTCTAGTCACTAGGTAATGGAGGAGAGTGATGCATGCTGGTGATTGACGTAGTTAAATGATAAACACAACTGAAGATGTATTATACTATGTTGTCATCACTCTAAACGGGCTGTAATGGTGCATCGATAAAACAGTCTAAAAGCACCAACCCACTAAATATACATTTTGACCATGGATAGAGATTAGAAATTACTTGTTTTTTTCTCTGCGAGCTACAGCAGTATCTTGAGATCAACAAGGGACTGAAGACAGAGAGGTGGACTGGGAAAATAGAGGTACGGAAATAGGGGGTCAAATATTATGGTCAAATACGTATACATACCAAACCTTACTTTAAAACAAACTGGCATATTCTACAAAGGAAAACAGATTGTCACAGTAAGTGTACACAAATGAAAGGGCACGTTAATGCAATCACACACACACACACACACACACACACACACACACACACACACACACACACACACACACACACACACACACACACACACACACACACAGACACACACACACACACACACACACACACACACACACACACACACACACACACACACACAGTGTAAACACACACAGTGTGGCATATGTGACCAAATGGCATTGGTGCCGTTGTTGCTGAAGGAGAATGTTGTGACATGGCAGTCTTAGCTGGTGTAATCTCACAAGGTCACCACACTTTTAACACCAAGTATCGATAGACGACAAGACCCAACACACACACACACACACACACAAACACACACACACACACACACACACACACACACACACACACACACACACACACACACACACACACACACACACACACACACACACACACACACACACACACACACACACACACACACACACACACACGGACACACACACACACACACACACGGACACACACACACGCACGCACACACACACGGACACACACGGACACACACACGCACACGCACACGCACACACACACGCACACACACACACACACACACACACGGACGGACGGACACACACGCACACACACACCCACACCCACACACACACACACACACACACGCACACACACCTTACAAATTGTTCTCACAAAACTCAGCTTGTAATTGTATAACTGTCAGAGAGACTGTTTAAACTCTAATGAGGTGTATAATCTTAGAGATCTAACGGAAATAAAATGAAAGCAAAGCGATGGAATTTTCTCTTCCTCCTCCTCCTCCTCCTCCTCCTCCTCCTCGTCCTGGCCTACATATTATAGAGTCAAGTACCTTCATTAAAAGAGCATGGCCACTGTGTTGGTGTACATATGATGATCGTAATGGTGATCATAACTGTGTTCATAACATAATCAGTTCTGCTTCTGTCCAGCATCAAGCTGCCAGGCCAGGGTATACACATAGCTGGTACTGTACAGACACATAGAGAGATATGAATACCAGGACAATGGGAGTCTATCTAGCTCTATATTAGAGTTCTGATTCAGACAGATAGAGAGATGCATACCAGGACAATGGGAGTCTATCTAGCTCTATATTACAGTTCTGATTCAGAGGAGAGCCATGGCGGCCATTTTGTGTCCTGTTCCTGTCCGTGTAGCAGTGGCCTTGTTTCTTCATCCTTCCTCTCTGGCTACATGTACTGCTCTAACACAGTCTTTGTCTGTGTGTAGGGGGTTGATATAGGGCATGGGGTACTGGGGGTAGAACCCAGAGCCCTGCAGCCCTGGGGGTAAAAACAGTGAAGCCTGAACGCTAGTCTGCCTAGCGACAGGGGATGAAGGCAACCGGAGGGTGGTGTGCCTCGGCGCTGGGTTGCTGCCCCGCCCCCCTAGACTCCTCCTCTTCCTCTGACACCCCGAAGGTGACCAGGGCCTGCGTGGAGTCACATGACTGTTTCTCGGCGTCCTCCGAGTTGAGCGAGACGAGGCTGAGTCGGCGGGGTCTGCTGAGGTGCAGGGCGCCGCGAGTCCTTCTGTGGAGCAGGCCCAGGTCCTCTCTGAAGTGAGGGTTGAAGAGGACGTAGAGTAGAGGGTTGAGGCAGGCTGGGAGAGGAACCACCACTAGAAGCACTGACTTCACCACCTCAGGCCCTACTGAGGGCAGTTTCAGCAGGGAGGAGAAGGAGAGGAAGGCTACAGGGAAGTACAGGAGACAGTTGGTGAACAGAAGCCAGGCAACGTGACGGATCATGGAGCAGTCCCACAGGCTGTCCGGCTCTCCTTTCTCCAGGCTGCAGTAGAGGCGGGCATATGTGACGGTCATGATGAGGTAACATAGGGAGTTGACCAGGACTAGTGCCACCATGAAGCCCAGAGAGGAGGGCTCTTCGTAGGGCATGGGAAGACAGATGGAGGAGACTCCATAGTCCCCCAGCAGGGGGAGCAGGGTGATAGCCAGGCCCAGAAGGAAACACAAGGCCGCCACCAGCCTCAGCGTGCCCGTCGAAGTCTTCCCCTCAGCGGCCTTGCCTCTCCGTACCGACAGCCCCCTCTCCAGAGCGGCCACCGTCAGTAAGAAGATACTGGTCTCAGAAGCGAAGATGGAGACGAAGCCGGTCAGCTTGCAGCCCGTGCTGCT
The DNA here is from genome assembly GCF_965601325.2 of Salmo salar. NCBI lineage: Eukaryota > Metazoa > Chordata > Actinopteri > Salmoniformes > Salmonidae > Salmo > Salmo salar. Next base: position 80,392,991 of record NC_138307.1, on the reverse strand, counting down.
CTCCCAGCGCGCCCCGTAGCGGCCGAAGCTGCCGAAGGTCAAGGCATCGACGGTGGCCAGCGTGGCAGACCACAGCCCCATCAGACTGTTTACCAGAGCCAGCAGGCCAATCAGCAGCTTCACAGGGGACAGGAAGGACGGGGAGAGAAAGATGGAGACCATCACCAGTGTGTTGCAGACCAGGGAGAGAGTAGCAATGACCCACACACCAACACGGATCAACCAGCTGCCAAACAGGTGGTGGCAAGGACGGAATGGACCTGAGGAGGGACAGATCAATCAATCAACCAGTCACTCAATCAACCAGTCAATCAATAAATCAATCAACCAGTCAATCAATAAATCAATCAATCAACCAGTCAATCAATAAATCAATCAACCAGTCAATCAATAAATCAATCAATAAATCAATCAACCAGTCACTCAATAAATCAATCAACCAGTCAATCAATAAATCAATCAATCAACCAGTCAATCAATAAATCAATCAACCAGTCAATCAATAAATCAATCAACCAGTCAATCAATAAATCAATCAACCAGTCAGTCAATAAATCAATCAACCAGTCAATCAATAAATCAATCAACCAGTCAATCAATACATCAATCAATGTATGAACCATGTTAGGGGGAAGGGTGGTGGGGGGGTGTTGCCTTACCAGGTGAAGGGGAACACTGGACAGTGTGGTGGGATTTGGGCTCATCATCAAAGTCCAGCAGAAAGTCCTCATGGTCTTCTTAAATCAAATCAAAGGTTATATCCAGGTTATCAACACGTTTCATAGGAACTGAAAATGAGTCACTGTTTCTGTCAGGGGCATATTAGCAACACACCATGTATCCTTACAAGAAGGATCTGAAGTGGTATCCCATTCCCTTTTAATGGGGCACTACTTTTGTGCAGTGTACTATCTAGGTTGTTTGAGAACACACCTTGGTTAGACAAGATGCCCTCCCTTCTCCCGAAGTCGTCCTTCCCGTTGTTGTTATTGTCTCTGTCCCAGGGAGAGGAGTGTTTCTCACAGGAGACGAAGGCACAACACTGGAAGGCATAGGGCAGCTCCATCACCCTGCAGAGAGAGAGAGAGACAGAGAGACAGAGAGAGAGAGAGAGAGAGAGAGGAGAGAGAGAGAGAGAGAGAGAGAGAGAGAGAGAGAGAGAGAGAGAGAGACAGAGAGACAGAGAGAGAGAGAGAGAGAGAGACAGAGAGACAGAGAGACAGAGAGAGAGAGAGAGACAGAGAGACAGAGAGACAGAGAGACAGAGTCATCCTACAAGAAACCTGGTATAGAGGAGATAGACCAACTGGTTGCCCTCTAGGTTACAGAGAGCTGGTAGTCCCATCCACCAAACTACCAGGTGTGAAACAAGGAAGAGACTCAGGGGGTATGCTAATTTGGTATAGAGCAGACCTAACTCATTCTATTAAATTTGTCAAAACAGGAACATTTTACATCTGGCTTGAAATTCAAAAGGAAATGATCTCAACAGAGAAAAATGTCCTCATGTGTGCTACCTATATCCCCCCAATAGAATCCCCATACTTTAACAATGACAGCTTCTCCATCCTGGAGGGGGAGATCAACCATTTCCAGGCGAAGGGACATAAACAAGTCTGTGGCGACCAAAATGCCAGAACTGGACAAGAACCTGACACCCTACCTGGAGGTGACAGCATTCCCTCCCCCATATGCCCCCCTAGACACAACTACATAACAAACATAACGGGTCACAGCTCCTGCAGCTCTGTCGGACACTGGGTATGGACATAGTCAGTCGAGGGGACTCCTACGGTAGGTACACCTATAGCTCATCTCTTGGCAGTAGTACTGTAGACCTCAACCCAGAGTCTCTCAGAGCGTTCACAGTCAGCCCACTGACACCCCTATCAGATCACAGCAAAATCCCACTCTACTTGAACATAGCTATGCTCAATCATGAGGCATCAAAGCCAAAGGAACTGAGTAACATTAAGAAATGCTATAGATGGAAGGAATGTAGTTTGGAAACCTACCAAAAACAAATGAGGCAACAACAAATTCAATTCCTTTTAGACAACTTCCTGGACAAAACGTTCACTGTAATAGTGAAGGTGTAAACTTGAGAGTAGAAAACCTAAACAGTTAATTTGACCTCAGCTTCCATATCAAATCTAAAAATGTCAAGCAGACAACCCCTTGAAAATGAACAACAATGGTTTGATGAAGAATGCAAAAACCTAAGAAAGAAATAGAGAAACCTGTCCAAACAAAAACATAGAAACCCAGAAAACCTGAGACTACGCCTTCATTATGGTGAATCACTAAAACAATACAGAAATACACTACGGAAAAAGAAGGAACAGCACGTCAGAAATCAGCTCAATGTAATCCATAGAATCTAATTTGGCATGAGGGCCTGCTATACAAATGGATGGAAAGTGGTGTTGGGGGAAAACATACAACATTATAAAATCCATGTACACAAACAAGTGTGTGGTTAAAATTGGCAGAAAACACGCCCATTTCTTTCCACAGGGCCGTGGAGTGAGACAGGGATGCAGCTTGAGCCCCACCCTCTACAACATATATATCAATGAACTGGCGAGGGCACTAGAACATTCTGCAGCACCCTCTACAACATATATATCAATGAACTGGTGAGGGCACTAGAACATTCTGCAGCACCCGGCCTCACCCTCTTCAACATATATATCAATGAACTGGTGAGGGCACTAGAACAGTCTGCAGCACCCGGCCTCGCCCTACTAGAATCTGAAGTCAAATGTCTACTGTTTGCTGATGATCTGGTGCTTCTGTCCCCAACCAAGGAGGGCCTACAGTAAGCACCTAGATCTTCTGCACAGATTCTGTCAGACCTGGGCCGTGACAGTAAATCTCAGTAAGAGAAAAATAATGGTGTTCCAAAAAAGGTCCAGTTGCCAGGACCAAGAATACAAATTCCATCTAGACACCGTTGCCCTACAGCACACAAAAAACTATACATACCTTGACCTAAACATCAGCGCCACAGGTAACTTCCACAAAGCTGTGAACGATCTGAGAGACAAGGCAAGAAGGGCCTTCGATGCCATCAAAAGGAACATACAATTCGACATACCAATTACGATCTGGATAAAAATACTTGCAATTAGTTATAGAACCCATTGCCCTTTACGGTTGTGAGGTCTGGGGTCCGCTCACCAACCAAGAATTCACAAAATGGGACAAACACCAAATTGAGACTCTGCATGGAGAATTCTGCTGAAAAATCCTCAGTGTACAACATAAAACATCAAATAATGCATGCAGAGCAGAATTAGGCCGATACCCGCTAATTATCAAAATCCACAAAAGAGCCATTAAATTCTACAACCACCTAAAAGGCAGTGATTCCCAAACCGTCCATAACAAAGCCATCATCTACAGAGATGTGAACCTGGAGAAGAGTCCCCTAAAGCAAGCTGGTCCTGGGGCTCTGTTCACAAACACAAACACACTCCACAGAGCCCCAGGACAGCAACACAATTATACCCAACCAACTCATGAGAAAACAAAAAGATGACACATTGGAAAGAATTAACAAAAAAACAGAGCTGACTAGAATGCTATTTGGCCCTAAACAGAGAGTACACAGTGGCAGTATGCCTGACCACTGTGACTGACCCAAACTTAAGGAAAGCTTTGACTATGTACAGACTCAGTGAGCATAGCCTTGCTATTGAGAAAGGACGCCGTAGGCAGACCTGGCTTTCAAGAGAAGACAGGCTATGTGCACACTGCCCACAAAATGAGGTGGAAGCTGAGCTGCACTTCCTAACCTCCTGCCAAATGTATGACCATATTAGAGACACATATTTCCCTCAGATTACACAGATCCACAAATAATTTGAAACCAAACCCAATTTTGATAAACTCCCATATCTACTGGGTGAAATACCACAGTGTGCCATCACAGCAGCAAGATTTGTGATCTGTTGCCACAAGAAAAGGGCAACCAGTGAAGAACAAACACCATTATGAATACAACCTATATTTAAGTTGATTTATTTTCCCTTTTGTACTTAAATTATTTGCACATCATTACAACACGGTATATAGCCATAATGAGATTTTAAAAGTATTTGTTCTTTCTGAACTTTTGTGAGTGTAATGTTCACTGTTAATTTTTAATAGTTTATTTCACTTTTTTTTATTGTTTACTTCACTTGCTTTGGCAATGTTAACATGTGTTTCCCATGCCAATATAGCCCTTACCGTAAATTCCGGACTATAAGCCACAAAGTTTTTCCCACACTTTGAACCTCGCGGCTTAAACAATGAGGCGGCTAATATATGGATTTTTCCCGCTTTCAAATTTTTTTTGTTGTTACAAGCCGTGTTTCGTTAAAGCCTATTTATTTATTTACAAGCCGTGTTTCGTTAAAGCCTATTTATTTATTGTTACAAGCCGTGTTTCGTTAAAGCCTATTTATTTTTGTTACAAGCCGTGTTTCATTAAAGCCTGTGTAAAGTTCATTTGTTTCAATGTACCGGTAGGCACCTGCGGCTTATAGACATGTGCGGCTTATTTATGTTCAAAATAATATATTTTTTAAAATTCAGTGGCTTATATTCAGGTGCGCTTAATAGTCCGGAAATTACGGTAAATTGAAACTGAGAGAAAGAGAGAGAGAACAGGAGAGAGAGAGAGCAAGGAGAGGAGAGGAGAAAGAAAAGGAGAGAGAGAGAGAGAGAGAACAGGATAGTGAACAGGAGAGAGAGAAAGAGAGAGAGAACAGGAGAGAGAGAGAGAACAGTAGAGAGAGAGAGAGAGAGAGAGAACAGTAGAGAGAGATAGAGAGAGAGAACAGGGTAGAGAGAGAGAGCAAGGAGAGGAGAGGAGAAAGAAAAGGAGAGAGAGAGAGAGAGAGAACAGGATAGTGAACAGGAGAGAGAGAAAGAGAGAGAGAGAACAGGAGAGAGAGAGAGAGAGAGAGAGAGAGAACAGCAGAGAGAGAGAGAGAGAGAGAGAGAGAGAGAGAACAGGGAGAGAGAGAGAGAGAGAACAGTAGAGAGAGATAGAGAGAGAGAGAACAGTAGAGAGAGATAGAGAGAGAGAGAGAACAGTAGAGAGAGATAGAGAGACAGAGAGAATAGTAGAGAGAGATAGAGAGAGAACAGTAGAGAGAGATAGAGAGAGAGAGAGAGAGAGAGAACAGTAGAGAGAGATAGAGAGAGAGAGTCAGTCAACACAACACAACACGTAAGGCATAGGGCAGCTCCATCACTCTACAGACAGACAGAAGAGACTAAACACAATGCTACCACCATGCTTACCTGTTTATTAAGTACCAACTGTTTATTAAGCACCAACTGTTTATTAAGTACAAACTGTTTATTAAGTACCAACTGTTTATTAAGCACCAACTGTTTATTAAGTACCAACTGTTTATTAAGCACCAACTGTTTATTAAGCACCAACTGTTTATTAAGCACCAACGGTTTATTAAGTACCAACGGTTTATTAAGCACCAACTGTTTATTAAGCACCAACTGTTTATTAAGTACCAACTGTTTATTAAGTACCAACTGTTTATTAAGTACCAACTGTTTATTAAGCACCAACTGTTTATTAAGCACCAACTGTTTATTAAGTACCAACTGTTTATTAAGTACCAACTGTTTATTAAGCACCAACTGTTTATTAAGCACCAACTGTTTATTAAGTACCAACTGTTTATTAAGTACGAACGGTTTATTAAGTACCAACTGTTTATTAAGTACCAACTGTTTATTAAGCACCAACTGTTTATTAAGGACCAACTGTTTATTAAGTACCAACTGTTTATTAAGCACCAACTGTTTATTAAGTACCAACTGTTTATTAAGTACTAACTGTTTATTAAGTACCAACTGTTTATTAAGTACCAACTGTTTATTAAGCACCAACTGTTTATTAAGTACCAACTGTTTATTAAGTACCAACTGTTTATTAAGTACCAACTGTTTATTAAGCACCAACTGTTTATTAAGTACCAACTGTTTATTAAGTACTAACTGTTTATTAAGTACCAAGTGTTTATTAAGTACCAACTGTTTATTAAGTACCAACTGTTTATCCAGAATTGAAATTGCAGTGGTGTATGACATCATACGAATATTTAAGTCTAGGAGTTCCTATGGCCTGGGTAAATCATGTTTTATTGGTTGATCCTTCAACTGTATCTATGGCCTGGGTAAATCATGTTTTATTGGTTGATCCTTCAACTGTATCTATGGCCTGGGTAAATCATGTTTTATTGGTTGATCCTTCAACTGTAACTATGGCCTGGGTAAATCATGTTTTATTGGTTGATCCTTCAACTGTATCTATGGCCTGGGTAAATCATGTTTTATTGGTTGATCCTTCAACTGTATCTATGGCCTGGGTAAATCATGTTTTATTGGTTGATCCTTCAACTGTAACTATGGCCTGGGTAAATCATGTTTTATTGGTTGATCCTTCAACTGTAACTATGGCCTGGGTAAATCATGTTTTATTGGTTGATCCTTCAACTGTAACTATGGCCTGGGTAAATCATGTTTTAATGGTTGATCCTTCAACTGTAACTATGGCCTGGGTAAATCATGTTTTAATGGTTGATCCTTCAACTGTAACTATGGCCTGGGTAAATCATGTTTTATTGGTTGATCCTTCAACTGTAACTATGGCCTGGGTAAATCATGTTTTATTGGTTGATCCTTCAACTGTATCTATGGCCTGGGTAAATCATGTTTTATTGGTTGGTCCTTCAACTGTAACTATGGCCTGGGTAAATCATGTTTTATTGGTTGGTCCTTCAACTGTAACTATGGCCTGGGTAAATCATGTTTTATTGGTTGATCCTTCAACTGTATCTATGGCCTGGGTAAATCATGTTTTAATGGTTGATTCTTCAACTGTAACTATGGCCTGGGTAAATCATGTTTTATTGGTTGATCCTTCAACTGTAACTATGGCCTGGGTAAATCATGTTTTAATGGTTGATCCTTCAACTGTAACTATGGCCTGGGTAAATCATGTTTTAATGGTTGATCCTTCAACTGTATCTATGGCCTGGGTAAATCATGTTTTAATGGTTGATCCTTCAACTGTATCTATGGCCTGGGTAAATCATGTTTTATTGGTTGATCCTTCAACTGTATCTATGGCCTGGGTAAATCATGTTTTATTGGTTGATCCTTCAACTGTAACTATGGCCTGGGTAAATCATGTTTTAATGGTTGATCCTTCAACTGTAACTATGGCCTGGGTAAATCATGTTTTAATGGTTGGTCCTTCAACTGTATCTATGGCCTGGGTAAATTATGTTTTATTGGTTGGTCCTTCAACTGTAACTATGGCCTGGGTAAATCATGTTTTATTGGTTGATCCTTCAACTGTAACTATGGCCTGGGTAAATCATGTTTTAATGGTTGGTCCTTCAACTGTAACTATGGCCTGGGTAAATTATGTTTTATTGGTTGATCCTTCAACTGTATCTATGGCCTGGGTAAATCATGTTTTATTGGTTGATCCTTCAACTGTATCTATGGCCTGGGTAAATCATGTTTTAATGGTTGGTCCTTCAATTGGCCTGGGTAAATCATGTTTTAATGGTTGGTCCTTCAAGTGGCCTGGGTAAATCATGTTTTGTTGGTTGGTCCTTCAAGTGGCCTGGGTAAATCATGTTTTAATGGTTGGTCCTTGGTAAGAAATATGACCCACTCTGATGGGCTTTAGAGTGTCCATGTTGAACCCTACTTCATGGTGAATGAGTGTGTATTGGTGTGCTGCTCCCTTCCCTACCATGATGTACTAGAAGGGAGTGAGGGTACTGTAGCAAGTCCATCATCTAACCTGTTTGTACTGAAATTAACTGGTAAAAGGTTGTCTACTAAAAATAAGGACAGGATGGGGAAAGAAGATATCCTCCTCCCCTTCCTCCTCCTCCTCCTCCTCTTCCTCTTCCTACACCTCCTCCTCCACCACCACCTCCTCCACCTCCCCCTCCTCCCCCTCCATCTCTACCACCTATTCCACCACCTCCTCCTCCTCCACCTCCCCCTCCCCCACCTCCCCCCACCTCCTCCTCCACCTCCTCCACCACCTCCTCCTACTCTTCCTCCACCTCATCCTCCTCTTCTTCCCCCTCCACCACCTCCTCCTCCTCCTCTTCCTCCTCTTCCTCCTCCCCTCCACCTCCTCCAACTCCTCCTCATCATCATCATCATCATCATTTTCCCCACCATCTCCACCACCACCTAGTGATGTCACAATACCAGAATTTTGACTTCGATCGCGATACCAGGTTTAGATTTTACGATACTTGATACCATCACAATACCACAGCATATTAGCCAAAATTACAGAATGGCACTTGATCCAGACAGATAAACCCAGCTACTGCTCTGTTCAATCATTGGGCATCTTTTGAGTTAAATATCATCAGAGCCCTGTTCTTCGCTGAGGCAATAGATGATCTATGGGAGAGACGTGAGAGAGAGAGACGTGAGAGAGAGAGACATGAGAGAGAGAGACGTGAGAGAGAGAGGCGTGAGAGAGAGAGAGACATCAGAGAGAGAGAGAGACGTGATAGAGAGAGGCGTGAGAGAGAGAGACGTCAGAGAGAGAGAGAGAGAGACGTGAGAGAGAGAGACATGAGAGAGAGAGACATGAGAGAAAGAGACGTGAGAGAGAGAGACGTGAGAGAGAGACGTGAGCAAGAGAGACATGAGAGAGAGAGACGTGAGAGAGAGACGTGAGCAAGAGAGACATGAGAGAGAGAGAGACATCAGAGAGAGAGAGAGACGCGAGAGACGTGAGAGAGACGTGAGAGAGAGAGACGTGAGACAGAGAGGCGTGAGAGAGAGAGACGTGAGAGAGAGAGACGTGAGAGAGCGAGAGATCTGAGAGAGAGACGCGAGAGACGTGAGAGAGACGTGAGAGAGAGAGACGTGAGACAGAGAGGCGTGAGAGAGAGAGACGTGAGACAGAGAGACGTGAGAGAGAGAGACGTGAGAGAGAGAGACGTGAGACAGAGAGACGTGAGAGAGAGAGACGTGAGAGAGAGAGACGTGAGACGGAAAGGCGTGAGAGAGAGAGATGTCAGAGAGAGAGAGAGACGTGAGACAGAGAGGCGTTAGAGAGAGAGACGTGAGAGAGAGAGACGTGAGACGGAAAGGCGTGAGAGAGAGAGAGATGTCAGAGAGAGAGAGAGACGTAAGAGAGAGACGTGAGAGAGAGTGAGACGTGAGAGAAAGATCTGAGAGAGAGAGGCGTGAGAGAGAGAGAGATGTCAGAGAGAGAGAGAGAGAGACGTGATAGAGAGAGGCGTGAGAGAGAGAGACGTCAGAGAGAGAGAGAGAGAGACGTAAGAGAGAGACGTGAGAGAGAGTGAGACGTGAGAGAAAGATCTGAGAGAGAGAGGCGTGAGAGAGAGAGTCCGCAATTACGTTTTGGTGGCAATGCAATCAGCATACACTGAGTGGACAAAACATTAAGAACACCTTCCTAATATTGAGTTGAACCCCCTATTGTCCTCAGAACAGCCTCGATTTGTCAGAGAATGGACTCTACAAGGTGTCAAAAGCATTCCACAGGGATGCTGGCCCATGTTGACTCCAATGTTTCCCACAGTTGTGTCAAGTTGTCTGGATGTCCTTTGAGTGGTGGACCATTCTTGATACACACGGTAAACTGTTGAGCGCGAAAACCCAGCAGCGTTGCAGTTCTTGACACAACTCTTGTGCTCCTGGCACCTACTACCATACCCTGTTCAAAGGCACTTAAATATTTTGTCTTGCCCCTTCTCCCTCTGAATGACACACATACACAATCCATGTCTCATTTGTCTCAAGGCTTCAAAATCCTTCTTTAACCTGTCTCTTCTCTTCATCTACACTGATTGAAGTGACATCAATAAGGGATCCTAGCTTTCACCTGGATTTACCTGGTCAGTCTATGTCATGGAAAGACCTGGTCAGTCTATGTTATGGATTCCACCACCACTACCACCACCAGCATCACCAAAAGCACCTCTACCACCACCAGCACCCTTACCACCATCCCGAGCATTACTACAGGTACCTCAGTTTGGGGAGGCTCTCAGCAGGCAGTAGCTCCTGCAGGTCCTCGTTGCCAGCTAGTTTGAGGTGTGTGAGTCCATGGAGCCCAGATACAGGCAGATAGGACAACCGGTTAGAAGTTAGATCACTGGGGGAGAGAGAAGGGAGGGGGAGGAAGAGGGAGGGAGGGAGGGAGGGAGGGAGGGAGGGAGGGAGGGAGGGAGAGAGAGAGAGAGGAGAGAGAGAGGGGAGGGAGGGAGAGAGAGAGAGAGAGGGAGGGGAGAGAGAGAGAGAGAGAGAGAGAGGGGAGAGAGGAGAGAGAGAGAGAGAGAGAGAGAGAGAGAGAGAGAGAGAGAGGGGAGAGAGAGAGAGAGAGGAGAGAGGAGAGAGAGACAGAGAGAGAGGGGGGAGAGAGAGAGGAGAGAGACAGAGAGAGAGAGAGAGAGAGAGAGAGAGAGAGAGAGAGGAGAGAGAGAGGGGGGGAGAGAGAGAGAGAGAGAGAGAGAGAGGAGAGGAGAGAGAGAGAGAGAGGGAGAGAGAGAGTATGAGAAACACATATCATCTACCACCTGATAACTAAGCAATAGCAATAGCAATCTAGCAATCATTAATCGAGCAAAACATACGAGTTTTTGATGCAATATAACTTGATTTAATGGACACATAATCCACTGCCGATTGACTTGAACTCTGCTTGGTGAATGAATAAAACAGTGGAGGACTCACAGTTTGATGAGGGCAGGCAGACTGGAGAAGGAGAGCGGGTTCAGAGAGGACAGCTTGTTCCAAGCCAGGTCACTGTTCAGAGGAAGCAGAAAAAACAGAGAGTTTCCTTCAGTTCAGATGTTTCCTTCAGCTCTACTAATCCTGCTGCACCTCCGATGGTTGGATTTACAAGCTGAGAGATCTCCTTCAGTCCCATGCTCTGCTGCACCAAGAATTCATTCCGTTCCTTCCTCCTCCTTCCCTAACAGATTATACCAGACATGTGCCATATCAATCCCATATTGCCGAAGCAGGCACTTTTAAGGTTAAGTTGATTCGCATATGTATTGTCGTCGTTTTGGCATTTGAGAGGAGAATAGAAGAAGGTATTCATATTGTTTAACTAGATGAGATGAGTTCAGTGAAAACACAAAAGATATAACTAACACAAGCAGACAGGAAAACAACGAGGGGCCATAGTTCAAACTGTTTGTCCAAGAGGGGACCTTAGATCAAACTGTATGTCCAAGTGGACCCATAGTTCAAACTGTATGTCCAAGAGAGAACCTTAGTTCAAACTGTATGTCCAAGAGAGAACCTTTAGTTCAAACTGTATGTCCAAGAGAGAACCTTTAGTTCAAACTGTATGTCCAAGAGAGAACCTTTAGTTCAAACTGTATGTCCAAGAGAGAACCTTTAGATCAAACTGTATGTCCAAGAGAGAACCTTTAGTTCAAACTGTATGTCCAAGAGAGAACCTTTAGTTCAAACTGTATGTCCAAGAGAGAACCTTTAGATCAAACTGTATGTCCAAGAGAGAACCTTTAGTTCAAACTGTTTGTCCAAGAGGGGGCCTTAGATCAAACTGTATGTCCAAGAGAGAACCTTTAGTTCAAACTGTATGTTCAAGAGGACCTTAGTTCAAACTGTATGTCCAAGAGGGGACCTTAGATCAAACTGTATGTCCAAGAGAGAATCTTTAGTTCAAACTGTATGTCCAAGAGAGAACCTTTAGTTCAAACTGTATGTCCAAGAGAGAACCTTTAGTTCAAACTGTATGTCCAAGAGGGGACCTTAGTTCAAACTGTATGTCCAAGAGGACCTTAGTTCAAACTGTATGTCCAAGAGAGAACCTTTAGTTCAAACTGTATGTCCAAGAGAGAACCTTTAGTTCAAACTGTATGTCCAAGAGAGAACCTTTAGTTCAAACTGTATGTCCAAGAGGACCTTAGTTCAAACTGTATGTCCAAGAGAGAACCTTTAGTTCAAACTGTATGTCCAAGAGGGGACCTTAGTTCAAACTGTATGTCCAAGAGGACCTTAGTTCAAACTGTATGTCCAAGAGAGAACCTTTAGTTCAAACTGTATGTCCAAGAGAGAACCTTAGTTCAAACTGTATGTCCAAGAGGGGCCATAGTTCAAACTGTATGTCCAAGAGAGAACCTTTAGTTCAAACTGTATGTCCAAGAGGGGCCATAGTTCAAACTGTATGTCCAAGAGGGGTCATAGTTCAAACTGTATGTCCAAGAGGACCTTAGTTCAAACTGTATGTCCAAGAGGGGTCATAGTTCAAAGTAACTGTGTATCCAAGAGGGGATGGAACTTGGGGAATTGCTGTTCACAATTTCAAACTTTCACTGAGCCATGAGAAAAAGACAAAATAGATATATTATCTTCCATGTAAACTATGTGATTTAATCTTTGGACAATGGTTTTGATCTACAGCTTGCTGAGCTTGGCCCCTGACTATATCTGTCTAGGGATTGTCTCTCTGCAGAAAATAGAAAACACTTGTCAGTGTTTGTCCCATACATACCAATATAATAACTGACAAAATCAGGGAAATATGGATGTACACAAAAAGAGACCTGAGGGAGACCTGAGAGAGACCCGAGGGAGACCTGAGAGAGACGTGAAGGAGACCTGAGGGAGACTTGAGAGAGACCTGTATGAGACCTGTATGAGACCTGAGAGAGACCTGTGGGAGACCTGAGGGAGACCTGAGAGAGACCCGAGGGAGACCTGAGAGAGACGTGAAGGAGACCTGAGGGAGACCTGAGAGAGACCTGTATGAGACCTGAGGGAGACCTGTATGAGATCTGAGGGAGACCTGCACGAGACCTGTTTGAGACCTGAGAGAGACCTGAGGGAGACCTGTATGAGATCTGAGGGAGACCTGTGGGAGACCTGAGGGAGACCAGAGGGAGACCTGAGGGAGACCTGTGGGAGACCAGAGGGAGACCTGAGGGAGACCTGTGGGAGACCTGAGGGAGACCTGTATGAGACCTGAAGGAGACCTGTATGAGACCTGTATGAGACCTGAGGGAGACCTGTATGAGACCTGTATGAGACCTGTATGAGACCTGTATGAGACCTGAGGGAGACCTGTATGAGACCTGTATGAGACCTGTATGAGACCTGAGGGAGACCTGTATGAGACCTGTATGAGACCTGTATGAGACCTGTATGAGACCTGTATGAGACCTGAGGGAGACCTGTATGAGACCTGTATGAGACCTGAGGGAGACCTGAGGGAGACCTGTATGAGACCTGTATGAGACCTGAGGGAGACCTGAGGGAGACCTGTATGAGACCTGTATGAGACCTGTATGAGACCTGAGGGAGACCTGAGGGAGACCTGTATGATCCAGACAGCCAACTACTAGTTGTTTGTGGTCCACATGTTGTTTGAGTGAGGATAAGTAAGGTCCTATAGAGCAGGGTTTCCCAAACTGGGTCCTGGGGCCCCCTGGGTGCACCTTTTGGTTTTTGCCCTAGCACTACACAGCTGATTCAAATCATCAAATCTGGGGGGGGGGGGAGGGTCTAGAGAACCTATCAGAGAGGCTTCCTGTGTGTGCTCATAACATAACACAACATCGTGCTCTTATATCAGGAGATCTCTTGTAACAGCGGGCCGTTGTTCCTGGTTATACTGTCATCCTGGGTATTTGGGATCATTACCTAGAAAGGGACTGGGACTGGAGAGGTTGGGGGTGAAGGAATGGTGACAGGAAAGGGGTCTCCAGAGTCCAGATCTCTCCTCTCTCTCGCTCTAGGCTGATTGGATGTGTAGAAGCCTTATTCAACACAGATTTGCTTAATTGGCTGTTTCTGACCCCTTTCGTCACTCAGAGGGAGCCAGGGGTTTAAACAGGCCCGTAAAGTCAGTTGGACTGCAGCCCTGCAGCCACGTCTTGAGCACACACACATAAAATCCCCTGCCATTTCCTGAAAGACCACAGCGACTCAGCAGAGAAGGGATTTTTAGAAAGACATGACTTGTGACTGTTTGATGATGCAGCTGGTTGCAGCTGGTCCTCTGTGCTACCTTAAGAGAGGGCCGAGAGACCTGGGAATCCTGGCAACAACGTAACGTGCACTTTTCATGTCCACTCTGCCTGGTAACCCGATCTGCTCCTTGAGGCTTTGCACACTGAGACGGAACCGAGCCAGGATCTCTCTCTCTCTCTCTCTCTCTCTCTCTCTCTCTCTCTCTCTCTCTCTCTCTCTCTCTCTCTCTCTCTCTCTCTCTCTCTTACGTCGGGAGGCCAACTATGACAGCATGCCTGTTGTGGACTCACCCAGGGTCAACTCACAGTGGAGAGAGCACCTTAGTGAGGCGATGGGAGGCGGAGGGAAGGGGAGGAGAAGGGGGGCTGGACCCACGGCCATGTGTGTCACTGTGTGGGAGCGTCCGTGTGTGTGAGCGTCCATCCATGCAGTCCATCCGTGTGTCTGTTGTCCGTCCGTCCGTCCGTCTGTATGTCTGTCGGTTCAAGAGCCAATACTTCCTCACATCCTACCCTGGACGTGTCCAAGGAGGCAGCAGCCAATTAAAATCTCTCGTTGCCTCGCTGAGGTAATTTGGAAGTGTTTACAGAGGGCACGCTTCGATCAGTGCGTGTGCACTGTGGGATAGTTGTCCAGAGGGATGGAGGACGGATGGCGGGGGTGGGGGCTGAGCAATCAGCAAATAGCCTCTTCAATTGGTTCTACCCTGAAAGCCTTGTGTACGGCTGCATGTAATGCAACCAAGGCTTCTATCAAATGAGCCATGCCTCATCCTTCTGTCATTACCTTTCCCTGTTTCCCCATTCTGCTAACAGGCTAACAGAATAACATGGTAATAATGTCTATTTCCCCATTCAGCTAACAGGCTAACAGAATAACATGGTAATAATGTCTATTTCCCCCATTCTGCTAACAGGCTAACAGAATAACATGGTAATAATGTATATTTCCCCCATTCAGCTAACAGAATAACATGGTAATAATGTCTATTTCCCCATTCAGCTAACAGAATAACATGGTAATAATGTCTATTTCCCCCATTCAGCTAACAGGCTAATAGAATAACATGGTAATAATGTCTATTTCCCCCATTCTGCTAACAGGCTAACAGAATAACATGGTAATAATGTCTATTTCCCCATTCAGCTAACAGGCTAACAGAATAACATGGTAATAATGTCTATTTCCCCCATTCAGCTAACAGAATAACATGGTAATAATGTTTATTTCCCCCATTCAGCTAACAGAATAACATGGTAATAATGTCTATTTCCCCCATTCAGCTAACAGGCTAACAGAATAACATGGTAATAATGTCTATTTCCCCCATTCTGCTAACAGGCTAACAGAATAACATGGTAATAATGTCTATTTCCCCCATTCAGCTAACAGAATAACATGGTAATAATGTCTATTTCCCCATTCAGCTAACAGGCTAACAGAATAACATGGTAATAATGTCTATTTCCCCCATTCAGCTAACAGAATAACATGGTAATAATGTTTATTTCCCCCATTCAGCTAACAGAATAACATGGTAATAATGTCTATTTCCCCATTCAGCTAACAGGCTAACAGAATAACATGGTAATAATGTCTATTTCCCCCATTCAGCTAACAGGCTAACAGAATAACATGGTAATAATGTCTATTTCCCCCATTCAGCTAACAGAATAACATGGTAATAATGTCTATTTCCCCATTCAGCTAACATAATAACATGGTAATAATGTATATTTCCCCCATTCAGCTAACAGGCTAACAGAATAACATGGTAATAATGTCTATTTCCCCCATTCTGCTAACAGGCTAACAGAATAACATGGTAATAATGTCTATTTCCCCCATTCAGCTAACAGAATAACATGGTAATAATGTCTATTTCCCCCATTCAGCTAACAGAATAACATGGTAATAATGTCTATTTCCCCATTCAGCTAACAGAATAACATGGTAATAATGTATATTTCCCCCATTCAGCTAACAGGCTAACAGAATAACATGGTAATAATGTCTATTTCCCCCATTCTGCTAACAGGCTAACAGAATAACATGGTAATAATGTCTATTTCCCCCATTCAGCTAACAGAATAACATGGTAATAATGTTTATTTCCCCCATTCAGCTAACAGAATAACATGGTAATAATGTCTATTTCCCCCATTCAGGTAACAGAATAACATGGTAATAATGTCTATTTCCCCATTCAGCTAACAGAATAACATGGTAATAATGTCTATTTCCCCCATTCTGCTAACAGGCTAACAGAATAACATGGTAATACTGTCTATTTCCCCCATTCAGCTAACAGAATAACATGGTAATAATGTCTATTTCCCCCATTCAGCTAACAGAATAACATGGTAATAATGTCTATTTCCCCATTCAGCTAACAGAATAACATGGTAATAATGTCTATTTCCCCCATTCAGCTAACCGGCTAACAGAATAACATGGTAATAATGTCTATTTCCCCCATTCTGCTAACAGGCTAACAGAATAACATGGTAATAATGTCTATTTCCCCCATTCAGCTAACAGGCTAACAGAATAACATGGTAGTAATGTCTATTTCCCCATTCAGCTAACAGGCTAACAGAATAACATGATAATAATGTCTATTTCCCCCATTCAGCTAACAGAATAACATGGTAATAATGTCTATTTCCCCATTCAGCTAACAGGCTAACAGAATAACATGGTAATAATGTCTATTTCCCCCATTCAGCTAACAGAATAACATGGTAATAATGTCTATTTCCCCCATTCAGCTAACAGGCTAACAGAATAACATGGTAATAATGTCTATTTCCCCCATTCAGCTAACAGAATAACATGGTAATAATGTCTATTTCCCCCATTCAGCTAACAGAATAGCATGGTAATAATGTCTATTTCCCCCATTCAGCTAACAGGCTAACAGAACAACATGGTAATAATGTCTATTTCCCCCATTCTGCTAACAGGCTAACAGAATAACATGGTAATAATGTCTATTTCCCCCATTCAGCTAACAGAATAACATGGTAATAATGTCTATTTCCCCATTCAGCTAACAGAATAACATGGTAATAATGTCTATTTCCCCCATTCAGCTAACCGGCTAACAGAATAACATGGTAATAATGTCTATTTCCCCCATTCTGCTAACAGGCTAACAGAATAACATGGTAATAATGTCTATTTCCCCCATTCAGCTAACAGAATAACATGGTAATAATGTCTATTTCCCCCATTCAGCTAACAGAATAACATGGTAATAATGTATATTCCCACATTCAGCTAACAGAATAACATGGTAATAATGTCTATTTCCCCCATTCAGCTAACAGGCTAACAGAATAACATGGTAATAATGTCTATTTCCCCCATTCTGCTAACAGGCTAACAGAATAACATGGTAATAATGTCTATTTCCCCCATTCAGCTAACAGAATAACATGGTAATAATGTCTATTTCCCCCATTCAGCTAACAGGCTAACAGAATAACATGGTAATAATGTCTATTTCCCCATTCAGCTAACAGGCTAACAGAATAACATGATAATAATGTCTATTTCCCCCATTCAGCTAACAGAATAACATGGTAATAATGTCTATTTCCCCATTCAGCTAACAGGCTAACAGAATAACATGGTAATAATGTCTATTTCCCCCATTCAGCTAACAGAATAACATGGTAATAATGTTTATTTCCCCCATTCAGCTAACAGAATAACATGGTAATAATGTCTATTTCCCCCATTCAGCTAACAGGCTAACAGAATAACATGGTAATAATGTCTATTTCCCCCATTTAGCTAACAGAATAACATGGTAATAATGTATATTCCCCCATTCAGCTAACAGAATAACATGGTAATAATGTCTATTTCCCCCATTCAGCTAACCGGCTAACAGAATAACATGGTAATAATGTCTATTTCCCCCATTCAGCTAACAGGCTAACAGAATAACATGGTAATAATGTCTATTTCCCAAATGGCACCCTATTCCCTACATAGTGCACTACATTTGACCAGAGGTCTATGGGTTATTAGTGCACTATAAAATGGAATAGGGAGTCATTTGATATGCAAGTGATGATTCTGGTGAAACCTGACAACTCCACTCGCAGGCTGGCAGCCAAACTAAACTAATTCAATCTCTCACTTGGTGGCTCTGAGAACGAGAGAGAGTCAGTGAACGTTTTGGACAGAGAAAGGACATTTCTTTCTCATGATTCTACACTACTATGAAGGGCCAAACAGGCATCTCATTAGAAGTAGTGGCCTGAGGGTAGCGGAGGGGGGTTGGGGTGCGTGGGGGGTGGGGAGAGGGGTGAGGGGAGGGTGTCCAGTTTTGAGTAGGAATGTCAAGGACAAGGCCACCCACGATATGACGGGGTGAAGGAAGGTGGCGACGGGATGGAAACAAGATGCAGGAAACGTAAACAGGAGGAGAGGAGTGTTTGTTTGTCTGACGGCTCAGCTTTAAACACACACACACACACACACACACACACACACACACACACACACACACACACACACACACACACACACACCACACACACCCACCCCCCCCCACAGGGTACTGCCAGACTGTATTTGTCAGAGGCTTCTCTTTCACACAGGAAGTAAACAATACCTTCTGTTGAACAGAACGGCCACTCACATGAAATATGGACAACACTTCTCATCCTGACATACCAAATGGCACCCTAATCCCTATGTAGTGTGTCAGAGTGGTCCAGGCCCCAAACTAGTGCACTAGGGAATAGGGTGCTAGTGAAAACAGGCCATGGTCCTGACATGCCGGTCACAATACTCGCTACATTCTCTCATTGCAACAGTGTGGAGAACCACCCTCCCTGGAATTCACCACATTCATCACTTTCTGAATTGAGAAAACAAACATTTGAGGCATATTGGAGTGAAAACCCGATACAAAATATGAACATGAAGTAATCTGAATATAATGGGAATGTGAGGTCATAAGCACGCACACATACACACACACACGCACACGCACACACCCAGACCAGTGTACTCACAGAGACCGTAGGGAAGTCAGTCCCTGGAATGTGTCTGCTTGCAGCTCTTCAATTTCATTGTGGTGCAGATCACTATAAAAAAATAAAATAAAATAAAAACCCAATTTAAACAGTTTTTATTGTAAAGCCACGGCTCATATCGTTTTATAAGGCTTCTCTGGTTGCCAAGATACTCACATTTTCTGAATCTTCTCACATCCTCTGAAGCTTGGCAGAGACTGGATCATGTTGTAGGACAGATCTCTGTGTGAGGGGGACAGAAAGGAGATCCACTGTAACCTACACTACCATTATACTTTACTACATGTCCTTTCAAATATGTCACTGTTATACATCTGATTTAAACATGGGGAAATGTTGACAGAGGGCATGATGCTCTTTGGGAGTCTATGCCAGGTTATTGTAAAGCAGTTTTTGATAAACTAGGGCAGGTAGCCTAGTGGTTAGAGCGTTGGGTCAGTAACCGAAAGGTTGCTAGATCAAATCCCTGAGCTGACAAGGTAAAAATCTGTCATTCTGCCCCTGAACAAGGCAGTTAACCCACTGTTCCTAGGCCGTCATTGTAAAATAAGAATTTGTTCTTAACTGACTTGCCTAGTTAAAGTAAAGGTTAAATAAAAAAATATATATACAAAAAATAGATGATTGATTGATTGATTGATTGATTGATTGGTGAAAAATAGGGACTCACAGCACTTGCAGGTTGGGTAGCTGGTCACACACAGTGGTGGGTAGGGATGTGATGCGAGCTCCAGTGATGGTCCTACACAGAGTTCAAAGGTCACATGATATTATCCCTGGATCTGTGTAAGAGCCTTGTGAATAGATTCATTCACTGAATGTGCAGACATTCCACAGGGCAGTTTGTTTATGTGTATAATAAAGCCCTGATATGTGTCATGGTATAATCACACTAGTAGAACTAAGAAACACTTATTCATTCAAAAACCCAACACCAACACTATGAAAACCAACACGTCTCAACGTAAATGACAACTCTGCACTGAACATCAACATTGGATAAAATAATAATCATTATTGATAAAAAACACTTGTATTTTGGGGCTTTAGGTTTAAATCCTGGGAAGACCAGCATGTTCCTGATTGCAGGTTACATGCTGGTTAAGACAGCAAATGAGCTGGGAGTCAGGTAGGTTATAACAGCAAACAGTACATTTTCAAATATGAAAAATTCTATGAAATTATTTGGTTGGGTAGCAGGTCACACACAGTGGTGGGTAGTGACGTGATTGCTGGCAAAACCAGGGCACATTTATTAGTATATGTGAGCTCTTAAACTCGTTTTCTGTGGGAAAATATTTACCTGACATTGGGTTAGAACAGTAAAGAAGGGTCTGGGTCTGAATGGTTGGGTGTTAGCATTGAGTCTGAATGGTTGGGTGTTAGCATTGGGTCTGAATGGTTGGGTGTTAGCATTGGGTCTGAATGGTTGGGTGTTAGCATTGGGTCTGAATGGTTGCGTGTTAGCATTGGGTCTGAATGGTTGGGTGTTAGCATTGGGTCTGAATGGTTGGGTGTTAGCATTGGGTCTGAATGGTTGGGTGTTAGCATTGGGTCTGAATGGTTGGGTGTTAGCATTGGGTCTGAATGGTTGGGTGTTAGCATTGGGTCTGAATGGTTGGGTGTTAGCATTGGGTCTGAATGTTTGGGTGTTAGCATTGGGTCTGAATGTTTGGGTGTTAGCATTGAGTCTGAATGGTTGGGTGTT
This sequence comes from Salmo salar, assembly GCF_965601325.2. Lineage (NCBI taxonomy): Eukaryota > Metazoa > Chordata > Actinopteri > Salmoniformes > Salmonidae > Salmo > Salmo salar. The sequence goes on along the minus strand of NC_138307.1, from coordinate 80,372,180 downwards.
AGCATTGGGTCTGAATGTTTGGGTGTTAGCATTGAGTCTGAACGGTTGGGTGTTAGCATTGTGTCTGAATGGTTGGGTGTTAGCATTGGGTCTGAATGGTTGGGTGTTAGCATTGCTCGCTGGACTTACAGGCTCTCAAGACTCTTGGTGCCAGTGAGGTCTGGGAACTCTGTGATTTCTGCTGCTCCATTCAGAGATCTGGATACAAAGGACAAGAGAGAAAGAGAGGTGGGGCAGACAGAAAGAGAGAGAGGGAGGGGAAAGAGAGAGGGGGGGCAGAGAGAGACACAGAGAGAGACACAGAGGGAGAGAGAGCGAGAGAGAGAGAGAAAGAGAGAGAGAGAGAGACATTAGAAAAGGAGAGAGAGAGGGGCGCAGAGAGAGAAAGAGATGAAGAGGGAGAGATGCATTAGAAAAGAAGAGAGAGAGAGAGGGTGGGGGACAGAGAGAGTGAGAGAGAGAGTGAGAGAGTGAGAGAGAGAGAGAGAGAGAGAGAGAGAGAGAGAGAGAGAGAGAGAGAGAGAGAAAGGGGGGGCAGAAAGAGAGAGAGCAATGAAGAGGGACAGATGCATTAGAAAAAGAGAGTACAGACCTTTCCATGATACTAGTCTGAAGTGTACAGAGTTCATGTATGTATCATAGATATGGCTTCACGGCAAGAATTCACCCATTTCACTTCACTTCATTTAACCTTTATTGAAGCATACAAATTGTTTTTCATTTTTTATACCAAACTAAAGTCAGTGTTTGACTGTGTGACTCACAGTGTCCGCAGCTCAGGGAGGTGCTGGAAGGCCGACTGGCCAACAAACTGGATGGGGTTGTCGTAGAAGAATCTGTTTGAAGACAGAACACGGTGTAAACCCAGGCAATGGGCCAGACAGATACAGAGGTTCACATTGTAGCACGTCTGTCCTCTCCGCTCTGTTCTGTTCTGTTCTGTCCAGACAGACAGACAGACAGACAGGACTAGGAGAGAGACAGGACTAGGAGAGAGACAGGACTAGGAGAGAGATAGGACTAAGAGAGAGACAGGACTAGGAGAGAGACAGGACTAGGAGAGAGATAGGACTAGGAGAGAGACAGGACTAGGAGAGAGACAGGACTAGGAGAGAGACAGGACTAGGAGAGAGACAGGACTAGGAAAGAGACAGGACTAGGAGAGAGATAAGACTAAGAGAGAGACAGGACTAGGAGAGAGATAGGACTAAGAGAGAGACAGGGTTAGGAGAGAGACAGGACTAGGAGAGAGACAGGACTAGGAGAGAGACAGGACTAAGAGAGAGACAGGAATAAGAGAGACAGGACTAGGAGAGAGACAGGACTAGGAAAGAGACAGGACTAAGAGAGAGACAGGACTAAGAGAGAGACAGGACTAAGAGAGAAACAGGGTTAGGAGAGAGACAGGACTAAGAGAGAGACAGGACTAGGAGAGAGACAGGGTTAGGAGAGAGACAGCGTTAGGAGAGAGACAGGACTAGGTGAGAGACAGGACTAAGAGAGAGACAGGGTTAGGAGAGAGACAGGACTAGGAGAGAGACAGGACTAAGAGAGAGACAGGACTGGGAGAGAGACAGGGTACTAGGAGAGAGACAGGACTAAGAGAGAGACAGGACTGGGAGAGAGACAGGACTAGGAGAAAGACAGGACTAGGAGAGAGACAGGACTAAGAGAGAGACAGGACTAGGAGAGAGACAGGACTAGGAGAGAGACAGGACTAAGAGAGAGACAGGGTTAGGAGAGAGACAGGGTTAGGAGAGAGACAGGACTAGGAGAGAGACAGGACTAGGAGAGAGACAGGACTAAGAGAGAGACAGGGTTAGGAGAGAGACAGGGTTAGGAGAGAGACAGGGTTAGGAGAGAGACAGGACTAGGAGAGAGACAGGGTTAGGAGAGAGACAGGACTAGGAGAGAGACAGGACTAGGAGAGAGACAGGACTAGGAGAGAGACAGGACTAAGAGAGAGACAGGACTAGGAGAGAGACAGGACTAGGAGAGAGACAGGACTAAGAGAGAGACCGGGTTAGGAGAGAGACAGGGTTAGGAGAGAGACAGGACTAGGAGAGAGACAGGACTAAGAGAGAGACAGGGTTAGGAGAGAGACAGGGTTAGGAGAGAGACAGGGTTAGGAGAGAGACAGGACTAGGAGAGAGACAGGACTAGGAGAGAGACAGGACTAAGAGAGAGACAGGACTAGGAGAGAGACAGGACTGGGAGAGAGACAGGACTAAGAGAGAGACAGGACTAGGAGAGAGACAGGACTAGGAGAGAGACAGGACTAAGAGAGAGACAGGGTTAGGAGAGAGACAGGGTTAGGAGAGAGACAGGACTAGGAGAGAGACAGGACTAGGAGAGAGACAGGACTAAGAGAGAGACAGGGTTAGGAGAGAGACAGGGTTAGGAGAGAGACAGGACTAGGAGAGAGACAGGACTAGGAGAGAGACAGGACTAGGAGAGAGACAGGACTAAGAGAGAGACAGGACTATAGGGAGGGCTAGGTGATGAGGTGAGAAATATTTCAATAGCCAAATTATCCGTTCCATATTTATCCAATCTAGTGGTGAAATAGTTTTGGCTCTGCTCTGCCTGGGCCGGGCTATATCCATGTTGTTAACTCTGGGCTGGGAAGGGAGGAAGGATGGAAGGATGGAGGGAGGGAGGGAGGATCAGGAGAGATAGATCTTTCTGTGCTCAAGAGGTATTTGGCTCTGTCCGGTAATGTGCTGCGGGTCGCGGCTAGGAAAAATGAGGTTGGGATTTATAGCTGAGGAGAATCTGAACAACAGGGTTCGGGGTGAGTTGGACGTGAATAAAGTTCAACAAGACATGGACCTTGGGAGAGGGAGAATATCTCAAAAGAACCACTCTGCTCAGCTTTACAGCAAACCAAGTGGTAGTGCTGCCAAGTTGTTGTTTTTCAAATGAAGGATTGGGCCTTTAAGATGGATGAAGAAGGGTCTGTTCTAGCGGAACTGGTATAGCTGGAGGTCCTGGAAGTTACCAGCAGGTCAAGGATCAGAGTGTGGAGAAAAGGAGCGAGAAAGAGAGAGAGAAAGATAGAGAAATAGAGAGAGAAAGAGAAAGAGAGAGAGAGAGAGAAAGATAGAGAAATAGAGAGAGAGAGAGAGAGAGAAAGAGAGAGAGGAAGAGAGAGAGAGAGAAAGAGAGAGAGAGAGGAAGAGAGAGGGAGAGAAAGAGAGAGAGGAAGAGAGAGAGAGAGATAGAGAGAGAGAGGGAGAGAGAGAGAGAGAGAGAGAGAGAAGAGAGAGAGAGAGAGAAACATAGAGAAAGAGAGAGAGAAAGAGAAAGAGAGGAGAGAGAAAGAGAGAGAGGAAGAGAGAGAGAGAGAAAGAGAGAGAGGAAGAGAGAGAGAGGGAGAGAGAGAGAGAGAGAGAAAGAGAGAGGGAGAGAGAGAAAGAGAGAGAGAGGGAGAGCGAGAGGAAGAGAGAGAGAGAAAGAGAGAGAGGAAGAGAGAGAGAGAAAGAGAGAGAGGAAGAGAGAGAGAGGAAGAGAGAGAGATAGAGAGAGAGAGAGGAGAGAGAGAAAGAGAGAGAGAGGGAGAGAGAGAGGAAGAGAGAGAGAGAAAGAGAGAGGAAGAGAGAGAGAGAGAGAGAGAGAGAGAGAGAGAGAGAGAGAGAGGGGAAGAGAGAGAGAGAGAGGAAGAGAGAGAGAGGGGAAGAGAGAGGAAGAGAGAGAGAGAGAGGAAGAGAGAAACAGAGAGAGAGGAAGAGAGAGCGCGAGAGCGAGAGAGAGAGAGAGAGAGAGAGAGAGAGAGAGAGAGAGAGAGAGAGAGAGAGAGAGAGAGAGAGAGAGAGAGAGAGAGTTTGAGTTTTAAATAATCTTTATTGGGTCTGGGAGCCCACCACACAATAAATACTCAAATAAAACAGTTACACATCAATTAAAAACTCCAATTCCTCCTCCACAGTAACTATACACAACAGCCTCTGAATACCCCATATACTCATAAACAGATCAATATTGTTGACCAGTGTATAATAGGCAAACTCAACCCTTAGTCTCGCTGCCAACATTCACTTCAGCATTCCCACCACCTCCACAGACCCTGTCCCCGAATACTGTTCTTTCGGGTCTTCCATATCGCTAATTTTTCTGCCCCTAACACAAAATTAAGCAACACAACTACACCCTTTCGACTGAACCTGTACTTTGGCCCAAATATATACAGTTGGGAAGAAAAAACCTCTCCCAACGTTGAGAACCCATTAGTGATCAGGTCAATCATCCCGACCAACCTGGGACACTGTAAAAACAGATGTGCCAGAGTTTCAGACTCAGCACAAAATGGACACCCCTCCCCAACAGTAGGGTCCAGGTGTACCAGATGCATGTTAGTGGCTATAGCTCCATGTATTATCCTCCATTGGAGGTCAGCTGTCCTCTTATCAATAGGCAGTTTGTACAGTGATCGCCAACAGCCTTTGGAGAGACACCTGGACCAAGCACACCCGCCCACCTCGTCAATTTGACCCCTTCCAGGGAAGAGGCATGGGACACCTTTACACATACTCTGTACATGGCCTACTTTCCCACCTCCTTGAACTCCCCCAGCTCCGGGGTATCGAAAGAAAGCAGCATCCCCACGTCCTCCTCGAATGCCCCCGCTGCAGCACTAACAATCAGTGCAGGGAACACATAATCCAGACCCTCCTTCCACCGATCACAATTGGAAATGTCAGTCACATACTGCAGATGAAGCACTGGCAGGGAGTCACAGACTTCAGCGACGACCTTCCTCAGTAGGCGAGATGATCGGATCCCCGCTCTTTCTCCCAGCTCCTCCAACGATCTATTCCTGTTTCCGCATCAGATGACCCAGTTTAGTACACCCCACGCCTAACAGGCATGAACGTAGGCTAGCTGAACCCAGAACACGGGACTGGATGGCAGTGTTGTGAAAAAGAGGCTCTTCAAAAAGCCACATCCCTGGTGGCGTGCAGGCCTTACGAGACTTCACAAAAACTCTCCAAGCCTGCATAACAGACTCATAAAATGTAGTCAGGCCAGGCAAATCACCCCCCTCCAGCTTTAAGAGGAAAATGTGCTTATCTAAGCCCAAACAGCCCGCTCTCCTCATCAATGTATAGGCTGTATCCACCCAGCTAGAACCGTCTCTGTACAACAGTCTCTGGGCTGCTTGAAGCCGGAAAGCCATGATCCTTGAGGAAATGTCCTCCAGGCCTTGCCCACCCTCGTGTAGTGGCAGGTACAGGGCTGCAGCTTTTATCCAGTGTTGTCCAGACCAGAAGAAATTGACAAGGGTCCTCTGAAGCTCTTGTATCAGACCCCCAGGTGGCTGTAAAATCATTAGTCTGTGCCACAGGGAGGAGGCAGCAAGATTATTAGCTACCAGTACCCTTCCCCTATAAGACAGCTGGGGCAGCACCCATTTCCATCTTGACAGTCTGACACACACTTTCTCCACTACACCCTCCCAGTTATTTTTCTGAAAGACATCAGAGCCTAGAAAACCCCCCAAAGTCTTCATCCCATCTCTGCCCCACTGAAGCCCCCCTGGTAACCGTGGAGCGGACCCCATCTGAAGCTGACGAGCCCACAGCGCTTCACTCTTTCCCCAATTGACTCTAGCTGAGGAGGCCCCCTCATACACCTTTAGAGCGTTTGAGAGAACCTTAACATCCTCAGCCCCTGTAATAAAAACTGTCACATCATCTGCATATGCAGACAGTGCAATTGCGGGACCCTTCATTACACCTGGCACAGAGAAACCAGTAAGCTTCGCTCTTAAAAAACAAAGCATTGGTTCAATCGCCAGACTTTATAACTGCCCTGAAATTGGGCATCCCTGCCTGATGCCCCTTTGGACGGGGATGGGGCAGCTCAAACCACCCCCCACCTTCACCATACACAAGGCCCCAGCATACAGTAAACTCATCCAAGACAAAAAAACATCCCCAAACCCAAAGGCTTTCATTGTTTTAAACAAGTACTGGTGGTCCACACGGTCAAAAGCATTCTCCTGATCCAAAGAAGGTAAACCCACATTTACATCAGACAGATTACAAATGTCTAAAACATCTCTTATCAGAAACAAGTTGTCAACAACAGAGCGGTCAGGTACACAGTAGGACTGGTCCTTGTGGACCAACAATCCCAGATACTCTTTCAACCTGTTTGAGAGACATTTAGAAACAATTTTATATTCTTTATAAAGCAACAGGTCTCCAATTTTTTATGAGAGCCAAATCCCCCTTTTTTGGCAATAATGAAAGCACCGCACGTTGACAGGATACAGGAAGAGAACCCTCATGAAAAGATTCACACACCACTTCATAAAAATCCTCCCCAATAGACCCCCAAAAGAGCTTATAAAACTCAGATGGTAAACCATCAATGCCAGGGGCTCGGCCTGTTGAGAGCTGCATAACTGCTGTGGACAGCTCTTGCAGTGTAATGTCAGAGTCCAATGCGACTCTCTGCTCAGGTCCCAATTGAGGAAGACCGTGTAGCAACTGTTCAGTACACAGAGAGTCACAATCCTCCGCCTTATAGAGGGCAGAGTAGAAATCCACTGCATGTTGACGCATTTCACTGTCATCCGTGGTCACCTTCCCATCAGGGAGACGAAGGCAGACCACCTGTTTACGTTGTAGTGTTGACTGTCCTAGGTTAAAAAAGAAAGCGCTAGGAGCATCCATAATCCTTGAGGGAAGCGAAACGAGACCCAATCAAGGCACCCTTCACTCTTTCATGTAGAAACGACCTCAGTTCATGTCTCTTGTCCTGTAAATTCATGACTTTTCCAGGGTCGTTCTGAGTGAGCAGCTTCAATTCAATAGATTTGATGTCCTGTTCAAGGGCCTTGATAGTCTCTTTGACTTCAATTCGAGACCGAGCAGTATACTGTTGACAAAATAATCGTATTTGGGCCTTCCCAACCTCCCACCATTGTCTCAAGGACTCAAAATGTCCTTTTGTAACCCTCCATTTTTCCCAAAACAACAAAAACCTTTCACAAAACATGTAACAATTTAACATTAAAATACCAGTAAGATGATGACCTTCGTGGACGGGACAAATGAATATCAACAGTAACAAAATGGTGATCAGAGAAACCCACAGGAGTAATGTCACACCTTCCAACCCTACTACAGTATTGATCAGATACATACAACCTGTCTAACCTTCCAACCCTACTACAGTATTGATCAGATACATACAACCTGTCTAACCATCCAACCCTACTACAGTAGTGATCAGATACGTACAACCTGTCTCACCTTCCAACCCTACTACAGTAATGATCAGATACATACAACCTGTCTAACCTTCCAACCCTACTACAGTATTGATCAGATACATACAACCTGTCTAACCTTCCAACCCTACTACAGTAGTGATCAGATACATACAACCTGTCTAACCTTCCAACCCTACTACAGTAGTGATCAGATACATACAACCTGTCTAACCTTCCAACCCTACTACAGTAGAGATCAGATACATACAACCTGTCTAACCTTCCAACCCTACTACAGTAGTGATCAGATACATACAACCTGTCTAACCTTCCAACCCTACTACAGTAGTGATCAGATACATACAACCTGTCTAACCTTCCAACCCTACTACAGTAGTGCTCAGATACATACAACCTGTCTAACCTTCCAACCCTACTACAGTAGTGATCAGATACATACAACCTGTCTAACCTTCCAACCCTACTACAGTAGCGATCAGATACATACAACCTGTCTAACCTTCCAACCCTACTACAGTAGTGCTCAGATACATACAACCTGTCTAACCTTCCAACCCTACTACAGTAGTGCTCAGATACATACAACCTGTCTAACCTTCCAACCCTACTACAGTAGTGCTCAGATACATACAACCTGTCTAACCTTGCTGCACTGACACGACCTTCATTAACTTTTAGCCATGTGTACTGCCTAGGTTCTTCAGCGGTGTGATCAACAGTAAAATCCACTGTACAGTTCCAGTCCCCCCCTAAAACCATACACCCCTCTTGGTCACACTGTCTTAAGGTTTCCTTTATTTGATCAAAACCAACAATACGCTCTGTTCCCTCATTAGGAGCATAAACATTCAAAAAATCTAAAACCCCATAACATCTGCCTTGACCAATAAAACCCGACCCAAAACCCGACCCAAAACCCAAACTGACAATCTCTGTTGTAGATACCACAGTCACCCCTAAGCCTGAAGAAAACAAGATTGCCACCCCAGCACTGAAATTAGTACCATGACTGGGTATATACTTCCCCTCCCACCACATACCCCAGTCAACCTCATTTTCCTCATCACTATGTGTCTCCTGTAGAAAAACTACATTAAGCCTTTCTGTTTTATTACTTCTTATACCCAAGCCCATCTTCTGTAACATCACAGCTGACCTCACAAACTTATCAACATCAAAATATTCTGCCAATTTCACAGATTTCCCAGAAGTCTGATCCAGAAACCTATTTACCTCCTCTAGATCATAAATTGAGTCGTCACCAGCTACTATCATATCAATAGAGATATCCATATCCTGCTCCTCCTCAACTGAGGCCACAGACCCCTGACTTCCTTCTAGTGGACATCGTCCCTTTCACTACCTGGGAAACTAGCCCCACTTGCAGCCCTATCACTCGTACCAGGACATCTCCTCCACTACCTGGGAAACTAGCCCCACCTGAACCCTATTACTGGTAGTGGACATCTCCTCCACTACCTGGGAGACTAGCCCCACCTGAACCCTATTACTGGTAGTGGGCATCTCCTCCACTACCTGGGAAACTAGCCCCACCTGAACCCTATTACTGGTAGTGGACATCTCCTCCACTACCTGGGAAACTAGCCCCACCTGAACCCTATTACTGGTAGTGGACATCTCCTCCACTACCTGGGAAACTAGCCCCACCTGAACCCTATTACTGGTAGTGGACATCTCCTCCACTACCTGGGAGACTAGCCCCACCTGAACCCTATTACTGGTAGTGGACATCTCCTCCACTACCTGGGAAACTAGCCCCACCTGAACCCTATTACTGGTAGTGGGCATCTCCTCCACTACCTGGGAAACTAGCCCCACCTGAACCCTATTACTGGTAGTGGACATCTCCTCCACTACCTGGGAGACTAGCCCCACCTGAACCCTATTACTGGTAGTGGACATCTCTTCCACTACCTGGGAAACTAGCCCCACCTGAACCCTATTACTGGTAGTGGACATCTCTTCCACTACCTGGGAGACTAGCCCCACCTGAACCCTATTACTGGTAGTGGGCATCTCCTCCACTACCTGGGAAACTAGCCCCACCTGAACCCTATTACTGGTAGTGGGCATCTCTTCCACTACCTGGGAGACTAGCCCCACATGAACCCTATTACTGGTAGTGGACATCTCTTCCACTACCTGGGAGACTAGCCCCACCTGAACCCTATTACTGGTAGTGGGCATCTCCTCCACTACCTGGGAGACTAGCCCCACCTGAACCCTATTACTGGTAGTGGGCATCTCCTCCACTACCTGGGAGACTAGCTCCACCTGAACCCTATTACTCGTAGTGGACATCTCCTCCACTACCTGGGAGACTAGCCCCACCTGAACCCTATTACTGGTAGTGGGCATCTCCTCCACTACCTGGGAGACTAGCTCCACATGAACCCTATTACTGGTAGTGGGCATTTCCTCCACTACCTGGGAGACTAGCCCCACCTGAACCCCCTCCTGTACCCTATTACTCGTAGTGGGCACCTCCTCACCAGTCTCAGGAACTGGCTCTTCAGATCCATCCTTACCTTCTACAACAATATTTTTCTGCTGCATAACATTTCCCTCTAACACAAGTTGCAACTCCGTGCCCTCAACACGGACAACTTGTTCCTCAGCAGCAGGTGCTTGTGGCTGCTCAACCACTGTCGGCCCACCTCTCCCTACATCAGTGGGCCCAGGCGTTACGAGGACCACCTCTCCCTACATCAGTGGGCCCAGGCATTACGAGGACCACCTCTCCCTACATCAGTGGGCCCAGGCGTTACAGGACCACCTCTCCCTACATCAGTGGGCCCAGGCGTTACGAGGACCACCTCTCCCTACATCAGTGGGCCCAGGCGTTACGAGGACCACCTCTCCCTACATCAGTGGGCCCAGGCGTTACGAGGACCACCTCTCCCTACATCAGTGGGCCCAGGCGTTACGAGGACCACCTCTCTCTACATCAGTGGGCCCAGGCGTTACGAGGACCACCTCTCCCTACATCAGTGGGCCCAGGTGTTACGAGGACCACCTCTCCCTACATCAGTGGGCCCAGGTGTTACGAGGACCACCTCTCCCTACATCAGTGGGCCCAGGCGTTACGAGGCCCACCTCTCCCTACATCAGTGGGCCCAGGCATTACGAGGACCACCTGCCCCTCCCTCTGCCTTCTCCCTTTTCGGGCAGCATGTCGCTTATGACCAACATCCCCACACTCAAAACACCGTTGACTACCCGTATTAGCATAACCAGTATACAATCTGTTGTCATACTTGACTTTAAACGCTAACTCCAAAGTCTGCTCCGGTGAGTCCAAAAACATAAACACCTGTCGCCGAAACGACATAACCTGTTTCAACGCCGGGTGTTTGCAACCCAACGGGACAACTTTAATTGAACTTGCAAACTTCCCAAAGCGCAATAACTCACTCTCCAATAGCTCATTTGGAATAAATGGCGGTACATTTGAAATCGTTACCCTTGTTGATGGAGAAAAAAGCGGCGTAAGGGAGAGAGAGAGAGAAAGAGAGAGAGAGAGAGATAGAGGAAGAGAGAAGGAAAGAGAAAGAAAGAGAGAGAGAAAGATAGAGAGAGAAAGAGAAAGAAAGAGAGAGAGAGAAAGAGAGAGGGAGAGAGAAAGAGAGAGGGAGAGAGAGAGGAAGAGAGAGAAAAAGAGAGAGCGAGAGAGAGAGGAAGAGAGAGAAAAAGAGATTGAGAGAGAGAGGAAGAGAGAGAGGAAGAGAGAGAGAGAAAGAGAGAGAGAGAAGGAAAGAGAGAGAAAGAGAGAGAGAAAGTCAGAGCGAGACAGAGAGAGGGAGAGAGAAAGAGAGAGGGAGAGAGAAAGAGAGAGGAAGAGAGAGAAAAAGAGAGAGAAAGAGAGAGAGAGAGAGAAAGAAAGAGAGAGAGAGAGAGAGAGAGGGAGAGAGAGGGAGGGAGAGAGGAAGAGAGAAAGAGAGAGAAAGAGAGAGAAAGAGAGAGAGAGAGAGAGAGAGAGGGAGGGAGAGAGGAAGAGAGAAAGAGAGAGAAAGAGAGAGAAAGAGAGAGAGAGAGAGAGAGAGAGAGAGAGAGAGAGAGAGAGAGAGAGAGAGAGAGAGAGAGAGAAAGAAAGAAAGCAAGAGGGTGAGAGAAAGAGAGATCAGCAGAATTTAAGGATCAGGGTGAAGCTATTTTGGCTGGCCAACTATGCAGATATCTCCACACGGACACACTTTGTTCTGTTCTGTTCTCCTAGCTGAGACGCTGAGGCCATGAAGGAATTCCACGCCAAACCGACAATAAGCAAAAACAGAACATGGATGGATTTTTAAATTTTTTATAAACCTATCTCACAGCATTAAGAATATACACTATATATACAAAAGTTTGTGGACACCCCTTCCAATTAGTGGATTCGGCTATATCAGCCCCACCCATTACTGACAGGTGTATAAAATCAAGCACACAGCCATGCAATCTCCATAGACAAATATTGACAGTAGAATGGCCTTACTGAAGAGCTCAGTGACTTTCAACATGGCACCGTCATAGGATGCCACCTTTCCAACATGTCAGTTCGTCAAATTTCTGCCCATCTAGAGCTTCCCCGGTCACCTGTAAGGGCTGTTATTGTGAAGTGGAAATGTTTAGGAGAAACAACGGCTCAGCCGCGAAGTGGTAGGCCACACAAACATAGAACGGGACCGCCGAGTGCTGAAGCACGTACCGAGTTACAAACTGCCCCTGGAAACAACGTCAGCACAATAACTGTTTGTCTGGACCCTCATGAAATGGGTATCAATGGCCGAGCAGTCGCCCGCAAGTCTAAGATCACCAGGCGCAATTCCAAGCGTCAGGAGTCGCCAGAGCTGCCCGCCAGTCAGGAGTCGCCAGAGCTGCCCGTCTGCCCGGATCAGCCAGATTGGCCCGTCTGCCCGGATCAGCCAGATTGGCCCGTCTGCCCGGATCAGCCAGATTGGCCCGTCTGCCCGGAGCTGCCAGAGTGGCCCGTCTGCCCGAAGGGGTCTGTTTGTGACCCAGAACCGAAGGGGTCTACCTGCGACCCGGAACCAGGGGGGTCGGCCTGCGACCCAGAACCGGGTGAGTCTGGTTACGATCCCAAATTAGAAATAAGTAACTGTGACTATAATGAGTCTGCCTACAGACCGGGACTGGCGGAGTTGGCCTACGACCTGGAACCGAAGGAGTCTGCCTACTGTCCAAAGCCAAGCAAGTCTGTCTACAGTCTAGAGGGCAGTAGGCCAGAACCGGAGCCACCTCCAATATAGGTGGGTTGGGGGGGGGGGGTGTAGCACAGTGCCGTCGTTGACGGCAGCCACCCTCCCTTCCCTCCCTTTAGTTTAGGGGGGTTATTTTGGTATTTGGTTTTCTTTATGTTGGTGCATTCGGTGTATGCACCTTTAGGGGGGGGGGGTAATGTCACGTCCTGACCAATATTTAGGTATTAGTTGTATTATATTTGGTCAGGACGTGGCAGAGGTATATTTGTTTTGTATTATGGGGTTTTGTGTGGGGTGTAGTGGGGTGTGTTAGTGGTTGGTATAGGTTCTAGGGTTGTTTTTCTATGTATCGTTAATTGGGGTTGGACTCCCAATTGAAGGCAGGAGTGTTGAGTTGCCTTTGATTGGGAGTCCTATATAGTAGGGTGTGTTTGTCTTTGTGTTTCGTGGGTAGTTGTTTTTTGCGCTGCTAGGTATAGCCTGCGAAACTGTCATTCGTTGTTCTTGTTTTCTTATTTTCACGTGTTCTCATTCATTTAATAAATTATGATGTTGAACACGCAACCCGCTGCGTATTGGTCCACTTTCTCCGACAGCGATTTCGCTATATCGTCAGACGATGAAGAAAGCTGTGACACCCCCACAGCAATGTTCCAACATCTAGTGGAAAGCCTTCCCAGAAGAGTGGAGGCTGTTATAGCAGCAATGTTCCAACATCTAGTGGAAAGCCTTCCCAGAAGAGTGGAGGCTGTTATAGCAGCAATGTTCCAACATCTAGTGGAAAGCCTTCCCAGAAGAGTGGAGGCTGTTATAGCAGCAAAGGTGGGGACCAACTCCATATTAATGGCCATGATGAGTTTGAAATGAGACGAGCAGGTGTCCACATACTTTTGGTAATGTAGTGTAGTTTGATGAAAAAGAATAAGGGCCCTGTCATGTGATGGAACATATATTTGTTTTTAATCACACCGTATAAGCTGTAACAGGCATGTCGCTACACCCGCAATAACATCTGCTAAATATGCGTATGTGACCGATAAAAATGTGATTTGAACAGTTGCTATATCACAATCAACGAATAAAACGGAGACAGTGGGTGGTGTTATCATAGAATATGTAGAATCTGTAATAGTCGATTCAAGCGATGTTAAATCACATCGAACTCGCTTCGTGAAACTGAAGTTACCACATATTGTTCAGATGTTTAACATAATCACTCTAAACAGCCTGCGTACGTTTATGGAAAAATTACAAAGCAGCCAGAAGAGTTCTGGTTGAGGAAAGACCTCTGGATTGGTTCTCAGAGGAGAGGAAGGAAAACCCCTCAGGAACACAATAGCACAACAACATCTAAGGGCCTGGTACACACACACCTGGGTTCAAATACTATTTGAAATCATTTAAAAAAGACTTGATTAAACTTGTCTGGCTTATAGGAACTAATGGAATAGTCAAAAGGACAAAAACCCCACCAATCTGTCACTCCAGGCAGACTAGAGTAAACGCTAAAAGTATAGAAAATGATTTCAGATTGTATTTGAACCACACCTGCAGCCGCACGCGCACGCGCGCGCACACACACACACACACACACAGCACACACACACACACACACACACACACACACACACACACACACACACACACCCAACACACACACACACACACACACACACACACACACACACACACACACACACACACACACACACACACACACACACAGACACACACACATGCGCGCGCAGACACACCCGCACACAAAGACAATGGGTTGTAGTGAAAGTGGGCAGGGATCTCTTGGCAATAGCAGCAGTTTGATTAGCGTAGTTAGTTATGTTGACCTACATTGTCAGAAGAGTGGGGTTTCCAGTGAAGGCCTGCTCAGGGATGGACTTGATGTTGTTGCTGTGGAAACCCCTGGAAAGTGAATATTACAACAGATGGTTGAAGGAGGTTGCAGACCAGAGGGTGGACTGAGGACAGGACAAAGGTCAGAGGTCAGGGGTAAGGGGTCAGGGCAGCGTTAGCACAGCTGGTAGTAAAGACATATGGACATGTATACTCACAGCTCCTTCAGGGTGCTCAGGGCTCTGATTGCAATAGGGAACTCTTCCAGGTTGTTGTAGTTGAGATCTCTGTCAGGGGAAGGAGGGAGGGGGAGGTACGGAGGGAGGGGGAGGTACGGAGGGAGGGAGAGGTACGGAGGGAGGGGGAGGTGGAGGGAGGGGGAGGTACGGAGGGAGGGGGAGGTACGGAGGGAGGGGGAGGTACGGAGGGAGGGAGACAAATTGAGACGTGATTAGAGTTCCTGCTATGGTCATTTATAAGAATTAAACACATGATGACTGCTATGCCATTACAATTAATGTGGCTTTTTATTCAATGTCCATCCTATGAAAACAGGCCGGTTTCCCGGACCCATAATTATTCCTACTCCTGGACTAAAACGGATGCTCAGTCCAGCAGTAGGCTGACTCTGTGTCTGGGGCACCAGACCATAGGGTATAGTCAGTACTGCCTTATTGCACTGTTAGCTAGCTGTTGTCCTTGAGTTCATTATTTGTTTTATGGCAGTTCATGTTGACATAAACCGTCCATAGAGATGTGCTGCAGACAGACAGACAGACAGACAGACAGACAGACAGACAGACAGACAGACAGACAGACAGACAGACAGACAGACAGACAGACAGACAGACAGACAGACAGACAGACAGACAGACAGACAGACAGACAGACAGACAGACAGACAGACAGACAGACAGGCAGGCAGGCAGGCAGGCAGGCAGGCAGACAGACAGACCTGAACAACACCATGAGAACACAACTTCACAATGGCCCACTATTTTAAACCAAGACCCTCCAAACACAAAGATGTTTCACTCAACTAAGCAAACATCAACTGGGATCTACTAACCAGTCACATGGGCCTTGTTTGCCCCCACAACCAATAGTGGACTAAAACAGAAACACCTAATAGTGGACTAAAACAGAAACACCTAATAGTGGACTAAAACAGACACACACAATAGTGGACTAAAACAGAAACACCCAATAGTGGACTAAAACAGAAACACCCAATAGTCAACTAAAACAGAAATACCCAATTATGGACTAAAACAGAAACACACATTAGTGGACTAAAACAGAAACAGCCAATAGAGGACTAAAACAGAAAAAACACCCAATAGTGGACTAAAACAGAAGCACCCAATAGTGGATTAAAACAGAAACACAAAATCGTCAACTAAAACAGAAACACCCAATTGTGGACGAAAACAGAAACACCCAATAGTCGACGAAAATAGGAAGGGAACCACTCAACTTAACCCGACCGACAGTGTGAGAGTTCCACCCAGACCCAGACTACCTCCCAAATGGCACTCTATTCACTATATAGTGACCTACTTTTGACTAGAGCCCTATGGGTAGTGCACTATAAAGAGAATAGCAATAGTGTGCCATTTGGCACGCAGATACTATCTATATTTCCCAGGGTCTCAGAGGAAGACCATCGGGAAATAATACTCCACTAGTCACCTTCCTGCTACAGAGTCCATCAATAGAACCAACAACCATCCAACAGGGACCCATTCATTCATGGAAAAGTTGTTAACGTTTTCCTCCCGTGTCGATAGGCCCGTGATAAACAACACTGTGTTTCTCATAAGGGAGGCTTCCTGTTTGTAAACTCCTAGTAACAGCCCTAGAGGGGTGAGGCTAGACTGTGAGGCCCTCAGGCAGACCTGGGTTCAAACAGTAGTAGAAATATTTTAAAATACTTTGAGCGTTTGCTTTAGCCTGCCTTGGAATGCCATAATGGGCGGGGTTTGTACTTTTGAGACATTTCAATTGGTTCCATTGCTACAGACAAGCTCAATCGAGTCCAGATAAAGCATGTGAAATTATTTCGAATAGTGTTTGAACCCATGTCTCCTCTCAGGACTGGCCTCTGCATGTCAGGCCTTTCTCTTTCCTGTCTGAAATGATATCTCCCCTGTTTCATTTATACAGTGTTGATGAAAGGGGGAAGAAGGAGGTGGGAGGAGGTGAAGGCAGTGTTTCCGGTCTTCAAACAAAGTGGACTGTGAGAATGTTTTGACTGGCGACCTGCGTTCCACCCTGTCACGGGTTATAAAACCAAACCGATGAACAAACAAAACCAGACACAACACACAAATGGTATATAGGTTACCATCACAACGGTAACAGCAGAGTCCACGACAGACTATTGTGCATCTTCTCTCCTCAGAACACACACAGAGACAACTGTACAAACAAAGACAACTTGGTTCAGTTTCTATGGCGAGCCCTTAGACACTCTGAACGAAACATCCTGTTACCGAAACGAATAAATTATACGTTTTATTTATATTTTCTCTCTTTTTCAATTATTCTGTCTGTCAGTCTGTCGACTCTCTCTCTCTCTCTCTCTCCCTCCTGTTCTCTCTCTCCCTCCTGTTCTCTCTCTCCCTCCCTCCCTCCTCATCATCATCAGAGTGGTCTGTGTTCAGGTCTTCCACCTGGTTTCTATTAGAGTTAGTGATCCCTGTCTGGGGCGCAGGTGGTTCAGCATCACAGGAGCATTAGACCAGACAGCCTGCCTGCCTCACTGTTTAGCCAGATGCACTCCAAACCCTCCTCAACGTCAACACAGTGAAACAAACTCAGAGATTGGGAAAATACCATTACATTGAAATTGCTTCAATGTGGGCCCAGAGAGAGAGAGCGAGAGAGAGAGAGAGAGAGAGAGAGAGAGAGAGAGAGAGAGAGAGAGAGAGAGAGAGACAGACAGACAGACAGACAGACAGACAGACAGACAGACAGACAGACAGACAGACAGACAGACAGACAGACAGACAGACAGACAGACAGACAGACAGACAGACAGACAGACAGACAGACAGACAGACAGACAGACAGACAGACAGACAGACACAAGAGAGAGAGAGAGAGACAGAGAGAGGGAGAGAGACCGAGCGAGAGAGATATAGAGACAGAGAGAAAGATAGAGACAGAGTGAGAGATAGAGACAGCGACAGATAAATACTGTCATGAATATTTTTTTTATTTTTTTTATTTCACCTTTATTTAACCAGGTAGGCAAGTTGAGAACAAGTTCTCATTTACAATTGCGACCTGGCCAAGATAAAGCAAAGCAGTTCGACAACATACAAAAACACAGAGTTACACATGGAGTAAAACAACATACAATCAATGATACAGTAGAAAAAAATAAGACTATATACAATGTGAGCAAATGATGTGAGATAAGGGAGGTGAAGGCAAAAAGGCCATGGTGGCAGAGTAAATAAAGTATAGCAAGTAAAACACTGGAATGGTAGATTTGTTATTTGAAGAAAGTTCAAAGTTAAAATATAAATAATATGGAGCAAAGGAGCAAAATAAATAAAATAAATAAATAAAGTAGGGGAAGAGGTAGTAGTTTGGGCTAAATTATAGATGGGCTATGTACAGGTGCAGTGATCTAGGAGCTGCTCTGATAGCTGGTGCTTAAAGCTAGTGAGGGAGATAAGTGTTTCCAGTTTCAGAGATTTTTGTAGTTCGTTCCAGTCATTGGCAGCAGAGAACTGGAAGGAGAGACGACCAAAGGAGGAGTTGGCTTTAGGGGTGACCAGAGAGATATACCTGCTGGAGCGCGTGCTACAGGTGGGTGCTGCTATGGTGACCAGTGAGCGGAGATAAGGGGGGACTTTACCTAGCAGGGTCTTGTAGATGACCTGGAGCCAATGTATTTGGCGACGATTATGAAGCGAAGGCCAGCCAACGAGAGCGTACAGGTCGCAGTGGTGGGTAGTATATGGGGCTTTGGTGACAAAACGGATGGCACTGTGATAGACTGCATCCAGCTTGTTGAGTAGGGTATTGGAGGCTATTTTGTAAATGACATCGCCGAAGTCGAGGATTGGTAGGATGGTCAGCTTTACGAGGGTAAGTTTGGCAGCATGAGTGAAGGATGCTTTGTTGCGATATAGGAAGCCAATTCTAGATTTAACTTTGGATTGGAGATGATTGATGTGAGTCTGGAAGGAGAGTTTACAGTCTAACCAGACACCTAGGTATTTGTAGTTTTCCACAAATTCTAAGTCAGAACCGTCCAGAGAAGTGATGCTGGACAGGCGGGCAGGTGCAGGCAGCGATCGGTTGAAGAGCATGCATTTAGTTTTACTTGTATTTAGGAGCAGTTGGAGACCACGGAAGGAGAGTTGTATGGCATTGAAGCTCGTCTGGAGGGTTGTTAACACAGTGTCCAAAGAAGGGCCAGAAGTATACAGAATGGTGTCGTCTGCGTAGAGGTGGATCAGAGACTCACCAGCTGCAAGAGCGACATCATTGATGTATACAGAGAAAAGAGTTGGCCCAAGAATTGAACCCTGTGGTACCCCCATAGAGACTGCCAGAGGTCCGGACAGCAGGCCCTCCGATTTGACACACTGAACTCTATCAGAGAAGTAGTTGGTGAACCAGGCGACGCAATCGTTTGAGAAACCAAGGCTACTGAGTCTGCCGATGAGGATGTGGTGATTAACAGAGTCAAAAGCTTTGGCCAGGTCAATGAATATGGCAGCACAGTATTGTTTATATATGCAGTTTAAGGAACAAAATTCATGAATATGCTGTCTAGTGCAGTCAAACTATATTCATGTATTGGCAATATCAGAGACTCACTTGGACTCTTCTTTTGAGGATGCTGAGATCTCTATACATGGAGACAATATGTTCAGGAGGGACAGAAATAGATATGGGGGTGAAGTTGCAGTTTACATCCAGAATCATATTCCAGCAAAAACAACGTAAGGACTTAATGTTGAATGGATTAGAGGCTCTATGGGTACAAGTGTATTTAACACATTTAAAACCTATAGTAGTTGGTTGCTGCTATAGGCCACCTAGTGCTGATGTCAAATATCTTGATGTCATTTGTGAAATGTTGGATAAGGTATCTGATGAAAAGTTATGACATTATCAACCAGAACGTTCACCAATAGGTTCGGTATCACATCATCAACTTGTATGGATCACATTTTTACTAACATGGCTGAACATTGTTCTAAAGCTGTATCAGTGGCACTAGGTTGTAGTGACCATAAGTTGGTTGCACTCACTAGGAAAACTAAAATACCAAAGGCTGGCTCTAAGGTAATCTACCCAAGGTCCTACAGAGGGTTCAATCAGGACTCACTCACTAGGAAAACTAAAATACCAAAGGCTGGCTCTAAGGTAATCTACCCAAGGTCCTACAGAGGGTTCAATCAGGACTCATTTGTGGATGAGATTAAGAATGTGCATTGGCTAGACGTGTGTAGTAAGGATGATCCTGAAATGTCACTAAGTTTGTTTATGAAATTATTCATGAGTATAGCTGATAAGCACTCCCCTTTAAGAAAATGCACTTTGAGGTCAAACGATGCAACATGGATTGATGTTGAGCTGAGAAATGTAATGATTCAATGTTATGATGCCAAAAAAAGTACCAGATAAATCTGGCACTCTGTTTGATAAGCAAAGTTATTGTAAATTAAGAAATCTAGGTAGGAATTCGAAAACGTCCGCATCTTTTGTTGAATCAGAGGGTATATTTATTACAAATCCACATGACATCGCAAATTACTTTCATTAATATTTTACAGGCAAAGTGGACAAGATGAGGAATGCTGTGATTCCAACTGATGGTTCCATGTCATATAGCCTTATAACAGAATGTATCGTGAAGGAGACGCAGCATGTTCGAATTTCACCAAGTAGAACGGGAAGAGGTAGAAAGGATGCTGTTGTCTCTTTCGGATGACGGAAGTCACCTGGTACAGATAATCTTGACGCCAAATTTCTTAGAGTTACAGCTAACCAAATATCAACCCCAATCGCTCATATTTTTAATAAGTGCTTGATGTATGGGGTGTTCCCAGAAGTCTGGAAAGAGTCAAAGGTTATTTCACTACCTAAGGATAAAAAAAATCTGCATTCACTGGTCCTTATAGTCGTCATATAAGCTTGCTGCCTGTGTTAAATAAATGATTGGAAAAAATTGTATCTGTACAAATCAAGGATTTTTTCTCATGTAATGGTCTGATAACGGGTTTCCAGCATGCATATAAAGAAGGGCATTCTACGAGTACGGCCTTAGCACAAATGACAGATGATTGGTTAAAGAGTATGGATGACAGGAAGTTAGTTGGTGTAGTGTTGCTAGATTGCAGTGCTGCTTTTGATGTAATTGATCATGAACTGTTGCTAGGTCAACTCAAATGTTATGCTTTTAAGTATGCAGCTCTATCCTGGATGGAAAGTTATCTATCCAGGAGAAGGCAAAAAGTGTTCTTTAATGGTAGCTTTTCAAACAGTAAAGATATACACTGTGGTGTTCCTCAAGGAAGTTGCCTAGGCCCACTTCTCTACTGTCTTTACTAATGATTTACCTTCAGTAATGAACAAAGAAAGAGTGGTCATGTATGCTGATGACTCTACAATTTATTTAATTTTTATTTAACCAGGAAGGACTCATTAAGATTTTAAATCTCTTTTGCAAGAGGGTCCTGGTCCCTGGTCCTATCACACTTAGAGTTATATGGTCAATCCCTGGTCCTATCACACGTAGAGTACTGTCCAGTTATATGGTCAATCCCTGGTCCTATCACACTTAGAGTACTGTCCAGTTATATGGTCAATCCCTGGTCCTATCACACTTAGAGTACTGTCCAGTTATATGGTCAATCCCTGGTCCTATCACACTTAGAGTACTGTCCAGTTATATGGTCAATCCCTGGTCCTATCACACTTAGAGTACTGTCCAGTTATATGGTCAATCCCTGGTCCTATCACACTTAGAGTACTGTCCAGTTATATGGTCAATCCCTGATCCTATCACACTTAGAGGACTGTCCAGTTATATGGTCAATCCCTGGTCCTATCACACTTAGAGTACTGTCCAGTTATATGGTCAATCCCTGGTCCTATCACACTTAGAGTACTGTCCAGTTATATGGTCAATCCCTGGTCCTATCACACTTAGAGTACTGTCCAGTTATATGGTCAATCCCTGGTCCTATCACACTTAGAATACTGTCCAGTTATATGGTCAATCCCTGGTCCTATCACACTTAGAGTACTGTCCAGTTATATGGTCAATCCCTGGTCCTATCACACTTAGAGTACTGTCCAGTTATATGGTCAATCCCGGGTCCTATCACACTTAGAGTACTGTCCAGTTATATGGTCAATCCCTGGTCCTATAACACTTAGAGTACTGTCCAGTTATATGGTCAATCCCTGGTCCTATCACACTTAGAGTACTGTCCAGTTATATGGTCAATCCCTGGTCCTATAACACTTAGAGTACTGTCCAGTTATATGGTCAATCCCTGGTCCTATCACACTTAGAGTACTGTCCAGTTATATGGTCAATCCCTGGTCCTATCACACTTAGAGTACTGTCCAGTTATATGGTCAATCCCTGGTCCTATAACACTTAGAGTACTGTCCAGTTATATGGTCAATCCCTGGTCCTATAACACTTAGAGTACTGTCCAGTTATATGGTCAATCCCTGGTCCTATCACACTTAGAGTACTGTCCGGTTATATGGTCAATCCCTGGTCCTATCACACTTAGAGTACTGTCCAGTTATATGGTCAATCCCTGGTCCTATCACACTTAGAGTACTGTCCAGTTATATGGTCAATCCCTGGTCCTATCACACTTAGAGTACTGTCCAGTTATATGGTCAATCCCTGGTCCTATAACACTTAGAGTACTATCCAGTTATATGGTCAATCCCGGGTCCTATCACACTTAGAGTACTGTCCAGTTATATGATCATCTGCAGCAAAGAAAGATATAAAAAAGCTTCAAATCACTCAAAACAGGGCAGCCAGATTAGCTCTTAATTTCTCTAACTGTATGATTATCCAAACGCATCAGAATCTCTCATTGCTTTACGTTAAAAACAAATTACTATCTAGTCTTCTGATTTTCTTTAGGAATGTTATATTATTAAAAAAATCACAGTCTTTTTCAGTCCAGTTAGTACATATTAGCAACATGCATAACCACCAAACCAGACAGGCAAATTCAGGGCAGCTAAAACAACCCAAGCCAAGGACAAATCGACTTAAATCTACAGTTTTATATAGAGCCATAGCTTAATGGAACTCTTTACCAATCCATATTTCTCAGGCAAAAAGTAAATCAACCTTCAAGAAAACAATTCAAGAACATCTAATGCGATAGACCATATGACTGGACAGGAAATAGAAAGAACATCTAATGCAATAGACCATATGACTGGACAGGAAATAGAAAGAACATCTAATGCGATAGACCATATGACTGGACAGGAAATAGAAAGAACATCTAATGCGATAGACCATATGACTGGACAGGAAATAAAAAGAACATCTAATGCGATAGACCATATGACTGGACAGGAAATAAAAAGAACATCTAATGCGATAGACCTTATGACTGGACAGGAAATAGAAAGAACATTTAATGCGATAGACCATATGACTCGACAGGAAGTAGAAAGCATCAACTGAATGTTAAATGTGTTCCTGTCAGGTATTTTAATTATCTGTATTGTCTACTTGCTGAATGTGTGTGAAGTCTTGATTGTGGTTGTTTGTAATGTCTTGTTAATGGGTGTTGGACCCCTGGAAGACTAGCTAGCATTACGGCGTTAGCTAATGGGAATTAACAAAAAAACGGAGCAAACTAGAAGGCTGTTTGGCCCTAAACAGAGAGTACACAGTGGCAGAATACCTGACCACTGTGACTGACCCAACGTTAAGGAAAGCTTTGACTATGTACAGACTCAGTGAGCATAGCCTTGCTATTGAGAAAGGCCGCCGTAGGCAGACCTGGCTCTCAAGAGAAGACAGGCTATGTGCACACTGCCCACAAAATGAGGTGGAAGCTGAGCGGCACTTCCTAACCTCCTGCCAAATGTATGACCATATTAGAGACACATATTTCCCTCAGATCACACAGATCCACAAAGAATTACAAAACATGTTTATTTAGTTTCCCTTTTTTAATTTAACTATTTGCACATTGTTACAACACTTTATACATACTGTACATAATATGACATTTGAAATGTCTATTCTTTTGGAACTTGTGTGAGTGTAATATTTAATGTTAACTTTTTATTGTTTAATTCACTTTTGTTTATCCATTTCAATTGCTTTGGCAATGTTAACATATGTTTCCATGCCAACAAAGCCCCTTGAATTGAAATTGAATTGAGAGTCAGTCTGTCTGTCTGTCTGTCTGTCTGTCTGTCTGTCTGTCTGTCTGTCTGTCTGTCTGTCTGTCTGTCTGTCTGTCTGTCTGTCTGTCTGTCTGTCTGTCTGTCTGTCTGTCTGTCTGTCATGGGAAAAACCTGGTTGGGTCGATATCTCTTTATCTCTGGCCCCTAGGACTAAGACACCCTTTGGACAGAGTGGCCCCTAGGACTAAGACACCATTTGGACAGAGAGTGGCCCCCCTTAGACTAAGACACCATTTGGACAGAGAGTGGCCCCTAGGACTAAGACACCATTTGGACAGAGAGTGGCCCCTAGGACTAAGACACCATTTGGACAGAGAGTGGCCCCTAGGACTAAGACACCATTTGGACAGAGAGTGGCCCCTAGGATTTAGACACCATTTGGACAGAGAGTGGCCCCTAGGACTAAGACACCATTTGGACAGAGAGTGGCCCCTAGGACTAAGACACTATTTGGACAAAGAGTGGCCCCTAGGATTAAGACACCATTTGGACAGAGAGTGGCCCCCCTAGGATTAAGACACCATTTGGACAGAGAGTGGCCCCTAGGGTTAACAAACCATTTGGACAGAGAGTGGCCCCTAGATTCAAGACACCATTTGGACAGAGAGTGGCCCCTAGGATTAAGAGCTAATCATGGCTTGGGCTCCCAGTCCCCCTAGTTCGTGGGAGGTTGTTTGGTTGCTTGGTCAGCCTGTGCATCTCTCCAGCAGGAGTGGTCAGGGTTCAGTAGTAGAAATCTGTGCTGCTGGCATGCTGCATACATAGATATCCTGTTGCACCCTGCCAGAAGGTTGTCTCTAATATAGTTAAACATTGGGAGAACATGTGTATGCCGGTCGTTCGTTTGGTCGTTTGTATGGAAAAATCTAATCAAATCAAATTGTATTGGTCACATACACATGGTTAGCAGATGTTAATGTGAGTGTAGCGAAATGCTCGTGCTTCTAGTTCCGACAGTACAGTAATATCTAACAAGTAATCTAACAAGTAATCTAACAATTTCACAACAACTACCTTATACACACAAGTGTAAAGGAATGAACAAGAATATGTACATATAAATATATGGATGAGCGATGGCCGAACCACATAGGCAAGATGCAGAAGATGGTATAGAGTACAGTATATACATATGAGATGAGTAATGTAGGGTATGTAAACATTATATAAAGTGGACAGCAATTATTACAGAGCCCTGCTCACAACGACCACACACAGAGTCAGAATCGGCATCAACAAATGGCACCTTATTCCCTTTAGAGTGCACTACTTTTGACCAGGGCCTAATAGGACTCTGGTCAAAAGTAGTGCACTATACAGGGAATAGGTTCATTTGGAACAACGACAGAGATACATAGACACACTGCAGCAGGAAGGACATAGAACCCTTTCCATATGAATAACGGGCATTTGTGTGTTAGAACTCAGGTTCTAGAGATCAGATGGAGAATATCATGTCTGTGTGTTAGAACTCAGGTTCTAGAGATCAGATGGAGAATATCATGTCTGTGTGTTAGAACTCAGGTTCTAGAGTTCAGATGGAGAATATAATGTCTGTGTGTTAGAACTCAGGTTCTAGAGATCAGATGGAGAATATCATGTCTGTGTGTTAGAACTCAGGTTCTAGAGATCAGATGGAGAATATCATGTCTGTGTGTTAAAACTCAGGTTCTAGAGATCAGATGGAGAATATCATGTCTGTGTGTTAGAACTCAGGTTCTAGAGATCAGATGGAGAATATCATGTCTGTGTGTTAGAACTCAGGTTCTAGAGATCAGATGGAGAATATCATGTCTGTGTGTTAGAACTCAGGTTCTAGAGATCAGATGGAGAATATCATGTCTGTGTGTTAGAACTCAGGTTCTAGAGATCAGATGGAGAATATCATGTCTGTGTGTTAGAACTCAGGTTCTAGAGTTCAGATGGAGAATATCATGTCTGTGTGTTAGAACTCAGGTTCTAAAGATCAGATGGAGAATATCATGTCTGTGTGTTAGAACTCAGGTTCTAGAGATCAGATGGAGAATATCATGTCTGTGTGTTAGAACTCAGGTTCTAGAGATCAGATGGAGAATATCATGTCTGTGTGTTAGAATTCAGGTTCTAGAGTTCAGATGGAGAATATAATGTCTGTGTGTTAGAACTCAGGTTCTAGAGATCAGATGGAGAATATCATGTCTGTGTGTTAGAACTCAGGTTCTAGAGATCAGATGGAGAATATAATGTCTGTGTGTTAGAACTCAGGTTCTAGAGATCAGATGGAGAATATCATGTCTGTGTGTTAGAACTCAGGTTCTAGAGATCAGATGGAGAATATCATGTCTGTGTGTTAGAACTCAGGTTCTAGAGATCAGATGGAGAATATCATGTCTGTGTGTTAGAACTCAGGTTCTAGAGATCAGATGGAGAATATCATGTCTGTGTGTTAGAACTCAGGTTCTAGAGATCAGATGGAGAATATCATGTCTGTGTGTTAGAACTCAGGTTCTAGAGATCAGATGGAGAATATCATGTCTGTGTGTTAGAACTCAGGTTCTAGAGTTCAGATGGAGAATATAATGTCTGTGTGTTAGAACTCAGGTTCTAGAGATCAGATGGAGAATATCATGTCTGTGTGTTAGAACTCAGGTTCTAGAGATCAGATGGAGAATATCATGTCTGTGTGTTAGAACTCAGGTTCTAGAGATCAGATGGAGAATATCATGTCTGTGTGTTAGAACTCAGGTTCTAGAGTTCAGATGGAGAATATAATGTCTGTGTGTTAGAAATCAGGTTCTAGAGATCAGATGGAGAATATCATGTCTGTGTGTTAGAACTCAGGTTCTAGAGATCAGACGGAGAATATAATGTCTGTGTGTTAGAACTCAGGTTCTAGAGTTCAGATGGAGAATATCATGTCTGTGTGTTAGAACTCAGGTTCTAGAGATCAGATGGAGAATATCATGTCTGTGTGTTAGAACTCAGGTTCTAGAGATCAGATGGAGAATATCATGTCTGTGTGTTAGAACTCAGGTTCTAGAGATCAGATGGAGAATATCATGTCTGTGTGTTAGAACTCAGGTTCTAGAGATCAGATGGAGAATATAATGTCTGTGTGTTAGAACTCAGGTTCTAGAGATCAGTTGGAGAATATCATGTCTGTGTGTTAGAACTCAGGTTCTAGAGATCAGATGGAGAATATAATGTCTGTGTGTCAGAACTCAGTTTATAGAGATCAGTTGGAGAATATCATGTCTGTGTGTTAGAACTCAGGTTCTAGAGATCAGATGGAGAATATCATGTCTGTGTGTTAGAACTCAGGTTCTAGAGATCAGATGGAGAATATAATGTCTGTGTGTTAGAACTCAGGTTCTGGAGTTCAGTTGGAGAATATCATGTCTGTGTGTTAGAACTCAGGTTCTAGAGATCAGACGGATAATATCATGTCTGTGTGTTAGAACTCAGGTTCTAGAGATCAGATGGAGAATATCATGTGGATTTTAGTTTTGTTTAATTCCCTCACACAGATATCTGTTATGTAAACGTGGTCATATTTGCGGCTGGGTTAATTAAACAGAAACAGAACCTCGTCATGACTTTGATATTAAATAAACACAGTACTACTAAGCCAGGTAGTGTTTCGTTAAATAAACACAGTACTACTAAGCCAGGCAGTGTTTCGTTAAATAAACACAGTACTACTAAGCCAGGCAGTGTTTCGTTAAATAAACACAGTACTACTAAGCCAGGCAGTGTTTCGTTAAATAAACACAGTACTACTAAGCCAGGCAGTGTTTCGATAAATAAACACAGTACTACTAAGCCAGGCAGTGTTTCGTTAAATAAACACAGTACTACTAAGCCAGGCAGTGTTTCGTTAAATAAACACAGTACTACTAAGCCAGGGAGTGTTTCGCTAAATAAACACAGTACTACTAAGCCAGGCAGTGTTTCGTTAAATAAACACAGTACTACTAAGCCAGGCAGTGTTTCGTTAAATAAACACAGTACTACTAAGCCAGGCAGTGTTTCGTTAAATAAACACAGTACTACTAAGCCAGGCAGTGTTTCGTTAAATAAACACAGTACTACTAAGCCAGGCAGTGTTTTGCTAAATAAACGCAGTACTACTAAGCCAGGCAGTGTTTTGCTAAATAAACGCAGTACTACTAAGCCAGGCAGTGTTTTGCTAAATAAACGCAGTACTACTAAGCCAGGCAGTGTTTTCAAAGGTACACTACAGTATTCATATTTCTACCAGAGCAGAGGTCTTTCCATGTTGTTCTACAGTAAAGGTATATGCCCTACTTTCTTTCCTTTTCTCTTTCTCTCTCTTTCTCTCTTATTTTCTTTCTTTCTTTCTAAATGATGTAATTTACGTAGCACTAAAATGGAGCATAATATACTCACAGAGTATGTATTCTGCATAGAGCTATAACTCCGCTCTTTAATAAAACATATTTGAAATATTTCTACCATGGGCAGTTAGTTTTCCATGTTGTTTTGGATGGTACCAGGAAGAGAGTGTTACTCTGACACCATAAACCACCTGTTGTTGTGGAGACCCAGGATGGTACCAGGAAGAGAGTGTTACTCTGACACCATAAACCACCTGTTGTTGTGGAGACCCAGGATGGTACCAGGAAGAGAGTGTTACTCTGACACCATAAACCACCTGTTGTTGTGGAGACCCAGGATGGTACCAGGAAGAGAGTGTTACTCTGACACCATAAACCACCTGTTGTTGTGGAGACCCAGGATGGTACCAGGAAGAGAGTGTTACTCTGACACCATAAACCACCTGTTGTTGTGGAGACCCAGGATGGTACCAGGAAGAGAGTGTTACTCTGACACCATAAACCACCTGTTGTTGTGGAGACCCAGGATGGTACCAGGAAGAGAGTGTTACTCTGACACCATAAACCACCTGTTGTTGTGGAGACCCAGGATGGTACCAGGAAGAGAGTGTTACTCTGACACCATAAACCACCTGTTGTTGTGGAGACCCAGGATGGTACCAGGAAGAGAGTGTTACTCTGACACCATAAACCACCTGTTGTTGTGGAGACCCAGGATGGTACCAGGAAGAGAGTGTTACTCTGACACCATAAACCACCTGTTGTTGTGGAGACCCAGGATGGTACCAGGAAGAGAGTGTTACTCTGACACCATAAACCACCTGTTGTTGTGGAGACCCAGGATGGTACCAGGAAGAGAGTGTTACTCTGACACCATAAACCACCTGTTGTTGTGGAGACCCAGGATGGTACCAGGAAGAGAGTGTTACTCTGACACCATAAACCACCTGTTGTTGTGGAGACCCAGGATGGTACCAGGAAGAGAGTGTTACTCTGACACCATAAACCACCTGTTGTTGTGGAGACCCAGGATGGTACCAGGAAGAGAGTGTTACTCTGACACCATAAACCACCTGTTGTTGTGGAGACCCAGGATGGTACCAGGAAGAGAGTGTTACTCTGACACCATAAACCACCTGTTGTTGTGGAGACCCAGGATGGTACCAGGAAGAGAGTGTTACTCTGACACCATAAACCACCTGTTGTTGTGGAGACCCAGGATGGTACCAGGAAGAGAGTGTTACTCTGACACCATAAACCACCTGTTGTTGTGGAGACCCAGGATGGTACCAGGAAGAGAGTGTTACTCTGACACCATAAACCACCTGTTGTTGTGGAGACCCAGGATGGTACCAGGAAGAGAGTGTTACTCTGACACCATAAACCACCTGTTGTTGTGGAGACCCAGGATGGTACCAGGAAGAGAGTGTTACTCTGACACCATAAACCACCTGTTGTTGTGGAGACCCAGGATGGTACCAGGAAGAGAGTGTTACTCTGACACCATAAACCACCTGTTGTTGTGGAGACCCAGGATGGTACCAGGAAGAGAGTGTTACTCTGCCACCATCAATGTAACATCCTATGCCTGTGTGTTTTTAAGGTATAGGAACTACATATTTTATTTTCCCATGTTGTTTTATGGAGAAGCAGCCAGGATAAAGGTCCTATATGTAATACTATGGGGGGAGCTCAGGGTTCGGATGATCATGTGACGATCGGCCCTTTGTTGTGTGGACATGTAAATGTCTAACCATTATCAAAATGACAAATGGATAAAGGAGGTTTGTAAGGCAGGCAGGCAGGCAGGCAGGGGGTTAATGAATAGCTCCCAGTCCCTGGAGCTGTAAGGAAGGCAGGCAGGCAGGCAGGGGGTTAATGAATAGCTCCCAGTCCCTGGAGCTGTAAGGCAGGCAGGCAGGCAGGCAGGGGGTTAATGAATAGCTCCCAGTCCCTGGAGCTGTAAGGCAGGCAGGCAGGCAGGCAGGCAGGCAGGGGGTTAATGAATAGCTCCCAGTCCTGGAGCTGTAAGGCAGGCAGGCAGGCAGGGGGTTAATGAATAGCTCCCAGTCCCTGGAGCTGTAAGGCAGGCAGGCAGGCAGGCAGGGGGTTATGAATAGCTCCCAGTCCTGGAGTGTAAGGCAGGCAGGCAGGCAGGCAGGGGGTTAATGAATAGCTCCCAGTCCCTGGAGCTGTAAGGCAGGCAGGCAGGCAGGCAGGGGGTTAATGAATAGCTCCCAGTCCCTGGAGCTGTAAGGCAGGCAGGCAGGCAGGCAGGGGGTTAATGAATAGCTCCCAGTCCCTGGAGCTGTAAGGCAGGCAGGCAGGCAGGGGGTTAATGAATAGCTCCCAGTCCCTGGAGCTGTAAGGCAGGCAGGCAGGCAGGCAGGGGGTTAATGAATAGCTCCCAGTCTCTGGAGCTGTAAGGCAGGCAGGCAGGCAGCAGGGGGTTAATGAATAGCTCCCAGTCCCTGGAGCTGTAAGGAAGGCAGGCAGGCAGGCAGGGGGTTAATGAATAGCTCCCAGTCCCTGGAGCTGTAAGGCAGGCAGGCAGGCAGGCAGGCAGGGGGTTAATGATTAGCTCCCAGTCCTTGGAGCTGTAAGGCAGGCAGGCAGGCAGGGGGTTAATGAATAGCTCCCAGTCCCTGGAGCTGTAAGGCAGGCAGGCAGGCAGGCAGGGGGTTAATGAATAGCTCCCAGTCCCTGGAGCTGTAAGGCAGGCAGGCAGGCAGGCAGGGGGTTAATGAATAGCTCCCAGTCCCTGGAGCTGAATAGATGTCATGTGACACATGGAGAGTTAATGTGAGCGCTCCTCACCCCCGCAGGGTGGAGACAGACAGGACAGAGACCCCTCCCTGAGGAGAATATGCTGGCTGTGTCCAAGCAGCTGCTGCCATTACTGATACACTATTCTTTATGGGGGAGTGGAGGAACGCCCCCACATCCACAACAATCTGGAAGACAAACGTTTCATAGTTACCCACAAGTCTCTCTGTTACCCACACGTCTCTCTGTTACCCACACGTCTCTCTGTCACCCACACGTCTCTCTGTCACCCACACGTCTCCCTGTCACCCACACGTCTCTCTGCTACCCACACGTCTCTGTTACCCACACGTCTCTCTGTTACCCACACGTCTCTCTGTTACCACACGTCTCTCTGTTACCCACACGTCTCTGTTACCCACAAGTCTCTCTGTTACCACACGTCTCTCTGTTACCACAAGTCTCTCGGTTACCCACAACGTCTCTCTGTTACCCACACGTCTCTCTGTTACCACACGTCTCTCTGTTACCACACGTTTCTCTGTTACCCACACGTCTCTCTGTTACCACTCGTCTCTCTGTTACCCACACGTCTCTCTGTTACCCACAAGTCTCTCTGTTACCACACGTCTCTCTGTTACCACAAGTCTCTCGGTTACCACAAGTCTCTCTGTTACCCACACGTCTCTCTGTTACCACACGTCTCTCTGTTACCACACGTTTCTCTGTTACCCACACGTCTCTCTGTTACCACTCGTCTCTCTGTTACCCACACGTCTCTCTGTTACCACACGTCTCTCTGTTACCACACGTCTCTCTGTTACCCACACGTCTCTTTGTTACCCACACGTCTCTCTGTTACCCACACGTTTCTCTGTTACCACACGTCTCTCTGTTACCACACGTCTCTCTGTTACCCACACGTCTCTCTGTTACCCACACGTCTCTCTGTTACCCACACGTCTCTCTGTTACCCACACGTCTCTCTGTTACCACACCGTTTCTCTGTTACCACACGTCTCTCTGTTACCCACACGTCTCTCTGTTACCACACGTTTCTCTGTTACCACACGTCTCTCTGTTACCCACACGTCTCTCTGTTACCACAAGTCTCTCTGTTACCACACGTCTCTCTGTTACCCACACGTCTCTCTGTTACCCACACGTCTCTGTTACCCACACGTCTCTCTGTTACCCACACGTCTCTCTGTTACCCACACGTCTCTCTGTTACCCACACGTCTCTCTGTTACCACAAGCCCCTCTAAATGCAAAACTAATGAACATGTAAAAGCCATGGGAGTGTGTGATTTTTGGAGGGAATCTCCTAACAGGGAATATATTTAACTACATGACAAATAGGAGATTCCTTTAATGAACCAGCCAGCCAGCCAACCAGCCAGCCAGCCAACCAGCCAGCCAACCAACCAGCCAGCCAAACAACCAACCAGCCAGCCAGCCAGCCAGCCAACCAGCAAGCCAAACAACCAACCAGCCAGCCAGCCAACCAGCAAGCCAACCTTCCAACCAACCAGCCAACCAACCAGCCAGCCAACCAACCAGCAAGCCAGCCAACCAACCAACCAACCAGCCAGCCAACCAACCAGCAAGCCAGCCAACCAACCAGCCAACCAGCCAACCAACCAAACAGCCAACCAACCAAACAGCCAACCAGCCAACCAACCAGCCAACCAACCAAACAGCCAGCCAGCCAACCAGCAAGCCAAACAACCAAATAGCCAGCCAGCCAACCAGCAAGCCAACCTTCCAACCAGCCAACCAACCAGCCAGCCAACCAACCAGCCAGCCAGCCAACCAACCAGCAAGCCAGCCAGCCAACCAACCAACCAGCCAACCAACCAACCAGCCAAACAGCCAACCAACCAAACAGCCAACCAACCAGCCAGCCAGCCAACCAACAGCCAACCAACCAAACAGCCAACCAACCAAACAGCCAACCAGCCAACCAACCAGCCAACCAGCCAACCAACCAACCAACCAGCCAAACAGCCAACCAACCAACCAACCAGCCAGACAGGCAACTAGCCAGCCAACCAGCCAGCCAGCCAGCCAACCAACCAGGCAACCAACCAGCCAGACAGGCAACTAGCCAGCCAACCAACCAGCCAACCAACCAACCAACCAGCCAGCCAGCCAACCAACCAACCAGCCAGCCAGCCAGCCAGCCAGCCAGACAACCAACCAACCAACCAGCCAAACAGCCAACCAACTAGCCAGCCAACCAACCAGCCAACCAACTAGCCAAACAGCCAACCAACCAACCAGCCAAACAGCCAGCCAACCAACCAACCAGCCAGACAGGCAACTAGCCAGCCAACCAGCCAGCCAGCCAACCAGCCAGCCAACCAGCAAGCCAACCTTTCAACCAACCAGACAACTAACCAGCCAGCCAACCAACCAGCCAACCAACCAACCAACCAACCAACCAACCAACCAGCCAAACAGCCAACCAGCAAGCCAACCTTCCAACCAACCAGCCAACCAACCAACCAGCCAAACAGCCAACCAACCAACCAGCAAGCCAACCAATCAACCAGCCAGACAGGCAACTAGCCAGCCAGTCATCCAGCCAACCAACCAACCAGCCAGCCAACCAACTAGCCAACGGCTTCTGGTATGCTTCAGAGCACCCAGACCCAAAAACATCTATTTATGCATGTGAATGACTTTCAGTCAGGCAAACAATTAACTGAGAGAGAAAGAAGCAGAGAGAGAGAGAGAGCAAGAGAGCAGTGGCCCACTTCTAGAGCTGTAAGGAAAACTCTCTGTGTTGTGTGACTGTCAGTGGCAAAAGAAGGAGGGAGGGAGGAGTAGGGAGAAGAGAGATGTAGGGAGGGAGGAGTAGGGAGAAGAGAGATGTAGGGAGGGAGGAGGAGAGAGAAGAGAGATGTAGGGAGGGAGGAGGAGGGAGAAGAGAGATGTAGGGAGGGAGGAGGAGGGAGAAGAGAGATGTAGGGAGGGAGGAGGAGGGAGAAGAGAGAAGTAGGGAGGGAGGAGGAGGGAGAAGAGAGATGTAGGGAGGGAGGAGGAGAGAGAAGAGAGATGTATGGAGGGAGGAGGAGAGAGAAGAGAGATGTAGGGAGGGAGGAGGGAGAAGAGAGAGGCAGGGAGGGAGGAGGAGAGAGAAGAGAGGGAGGGAGGAGTAGGGAGAAGAGAGATGTAGGGAGGGAGGAGTAGGGAGAAGAGAGATGTAGGGAGGGAGGAGGAGAGAGAAGAGAGATGTAGGGAGGGAGGAGGAGGGAGAAGAGAGATGTAGGGAGGGAGGAGGAGGGAGAAGAGAGATGTAGGGAGGGAGGAGGAGGGAGAAGAGAGATGTAGGGAGGGAGGAGGAGGGAGAAGAGAGATGTAGGGAGGGAGGAGGAGAGAGAAGAGAGATGTATGGAGGGAGGAGGAGAGAGAAGAGAGATGTAGGGAGGGAGGAGGGAGAAGAGAGATGCAGGGAGGGAGGAGGAGAGAGAAGAGAGGGAGGGAGGAGGAGGGAGAAGAGAGATGTAGGGAGGGAGGAGGAGGGAGAAGAGAGATGTAGGGAGGGAGGAGGAGAGAGAAGAGAGATGTATGGAGGGAGGAGGAGAGAGAAGAGAGATGTAGGGAGGAGGGAGAAGAGAGATGCAGGGAGGGAGGAGGAGAGAGAAGAGAGGGAGGGAGGAGGAGGGAGAAGAGAGATGTAGGGAGGGAGGAGGAGGGAGAAGAGAGTTGTAGGGAGGGAGGAGGAGGGAGAAGAGAGATGTAGGGAGGGAGGAGGAGAGAGAAGAGAGATGTATGGAGGGAGGAGGAGAGAGAAGAGAGATGTAGGGAGGGAGGAGGGAGAAGAGAGATGTAGGGAGGAGGGAGAAGAGAGAGGCAGGGAGGGAGGAGGAGAGAGAAGAGAGGGAGGGAGGAGGAGGGAGAAGAGAGATGTAGGGAGGGAGGAGGAGGGAGAAGAGAGTTGTAGGGAGGGAGGAGGAGGGAGAAGAGAGGGAGGGAGGAGGAGAGAGAAGAGAGATGTAGGGAGGGAGGAGGAGTGAGAAGAGAGATGTAGGGAGGGAGGAGGAGAGAGAAGAGAGGGAGGGATGAGGAGGGAGAAGAGAGGGAGGGATGAGGAGGGACAAGAGAGATGGGGGGAGGGAGGAGGGAGAAGAGAGATAGAGAGAGGGATGAGGAGGGAGAAGAGAGGGAGGGATCAGGAGGGACAAGAGAGATGGAGGGTGGAGGAGGGACAAGAGAGATGGGGGGAGGGAGGAGGGAGAAGAGAGATAGAGAGAGGGATGAGGAGGGAGAAGAGAGGGAGGGATGAGGAGGGAGAAGAGATGGAGGGATGAGGAGTGAGAAGAGAGGGAGGGATGAGGAGGGAGAAGAGAGGGAGGGATGAGGATGGACAAGAGAGATGGAGGGAGGAGGAGGGAGAAGAGAGATGGAGGGAGGGAGGAGAAGAGAGGGAGGGAGAAGGAGGGAGAAGAGAGGGAGGGAGGAGGAGCTAGAAGAGAGATGGAGGGAGGAGGAGGGAGAAGAGAGATGAAGGGAGGGAGGAGGAGGGAGAGAGAGATGGAGGGAGGGAGGAGGAGGGAGAAGAGAGATAGAGAGAGGGATGAGGAGGGAGAAGAGAGGGAGGGATCAGGAGGGACAAGAGAGATGAGGTGGAGAGGACAAGAGAGATGGGGGAGGAGGAGGGAGAGAGAGATAGAGAGAGGGATGAGGAGGGAGAGAGAGATGAAGGGAGGAGGAGGAGAGAGAGATGAAGGGAGGGAGGAGGAGGGAGAAGAGAGATGGAGGGAGGGAGGAGGAGGGAGAAGGAGATGGAGGGAGGAAGGAGGAGGGAGAAGAGAGATGGAGGGAGGGAGGAGGAGGGAGAAGAGAGATGAACAGGGCAAAGAATCTTCAAATGGCAGTAGTTGTCTACATGATAATGAGAGGTCAACTTACAGAGTCTCCAGGCTGTGAAGGCCGTCAAAGCACTGCGTTCCCAGGGTGCGGATTCTATTGTTATTGAGATGCCTGCAGAGGAATGCAAAGAGAACAGTCAGAGAGACACACCCACACAGCCCGGGACAGGACAGCTGATTGGCTGGGGAGGGAAAACAAAGGGAGGGGGAGGGGGGTTGGAGACTGGGGAGAGGGTGAGGGCGGGGTGAGGAGGAGGGAGAGGGTGAGGAGGAGGAAGAATGGGGGAATCTGCCCCCTTGTCTCCTTGTTCCTCCCCAAGGCTTCACTCATTACATACAAATTAGTGGCAGTGTATAGGAGACTTGCATACTGTATGATTAGACAGAGCAGTGTGGAGGGATGTGGAGGGATGTTTGCTACGCAGAATAACAAAGCTGTTAAATGGTATATGACTAGAGGAGGATAACACCATGAAACTTAACGCTAACTGAGACTGACACAGAACATAACGAAGAGAGGAAGAGAACACGTCCTTTTGACCAGTTCAATGACGAATGAAATGAAACCTTCTGGGGGAAAAACAAATCAACAGACATGGTTGTCAGTAACTGTTGCTCGTCGTTTTAGTGGAAGTGGCTCTGTCAACTGTCTGGAAGTGGCTCTGTCAACTGTCTGGAAGTGGCTCTGTCAACTGTCTGGAAGTGGCTCTGTCAACTGTCTGGAAGTGGCTCTGTCAACTGTCTGGAAGTGGCTCTGTCAACTGTCTGGAAGTGGCTCTGTCAACTGTCTGGAAGTGGCTCTGTCAACTGTCTGGAAGTGGCTCTGTCAACTGTCTGGAAGTGGCTCTGTCAACTGTCTGGAAGTGGAAGTGGCTCTGGGAGCTGTCTGGCCCCAGGACACAGTCAGCCCACAACCCTCTCTATATATCTCTTCTGTCTCTGACCCCAGGACACAGTCAGCCCACTGCTGGGCATATAATATCATAGAGGATATCTATCAATTCAATTCAATCCAAGGTGTTTTATTGGCATGGGAAACATGTGTTAACATTGCCAAAGCAAGTGAGGTAGATAATATACAAAAGTGAAATAAACAATAAAAATTAACAGAAAACATTACACATACAGAAGTTTCAAAAGAATAATGACATTACAAATGTCATATTATGTATATATACAGTGTTGTAACAATGTACAAATGGTTAAAGTACAAAAGGGAAAATAAATAAACATAAATATGGCTTGTATTTACAATGGTGTTTGTTCTTCACTGGTTGCCCTTTTCTTGTGGCAACAGGTCACAAATCTTGCTGCTGTGATGCACACTGTGGTATTTCACCCAGTAGATATGGGAGTTTATCAAAATCGGGTTTGTTTTCTAATTCTTTGTGGATCGGTGTAATCTGAGGGAAATATGTGTCTCTAATATGGTCATACATTTGGCAGGAGGTTAGGAAGTGCAGCTCAGTTTACACCTCATTTTGTGGGCAGTGTGCACATAGCCTGTCTTCTCTTGAGAGCCAGGTCTGCCTACGGCGGCCTTTCTCAATAGCAAGGCTATGCTCACTGAGTCTGTACATAGTCAAAGCTTTCCTTAAGTTTGGGTCAGTCACAGTGGTCAGGCATACTGCCACTGTGTACTCTCTGTTTAGGGCCAAATAGCATTCTAGTTTGCTCAGTTTTTTTGTTAATTCTTTCCAATGTGTCAAGTAATTATCTTTTTGTTTTCTCATGATTTGGTTGGGTCTAATTGTGCTGCTGTCCTGGGGCTCTGTGGGTTCTGTTTGTGTTTGTGAACAGAGCCCCAGAACCAGCTTGCTTAGGGGACTCTTCTCCAGGTTCATATCTCTGTAGGTGATGGCTTTGTTTAGGAAGGTTTGGGAATCGCTTCCTTTTAGGTGGTTGTAGAATTTAACGGCTCTTTTCTGGAGTTTGATAATTAGCGGGTATCGGCCTAATTCTGCTCTGCATGCATTATTTGGTGTTCTACGTTGTACACGGGGGATATTTTTGCAGAATTCTGCATGAAGGGTCTCAATTTGGTGTTTGTCCCATTTTGTGAATTCTTGGTTGGTGAGCGGACCCCAGACCTCACAACCGTAAAGGGCAATGGGTTCTATAACTGATTCCAGTATTTTCTGCCAGATCCTAATTGGTATGTTGAATTTTATGTTCCTTTTGATGGCATAGAATGCCCTTCTTGCCTTGTCTCTCAGATCGTTTACAGCTTTGTGGAAGTTACCTGTGGCGCTGATGTTTAGGCCAAGGTATGTGTAGTTTTTTGTGTGCTGTAGGGCAACGGTGTCTAGATGGAATTTGTATTTGTGGTCCTGGCGACTGGACCTTTTTTGGAACACCATTATTTTGGTCTTACTGAGATTTACTGTCTACCCTGAGTGTGTGTGTGTGTGTGTGTGTGTGTGTGTGTGTGTGTGTGTGTGTGTGTGTGTGTGTGTGTGTGTGTGTGTGTGTGTGTGTGTGTGTGGTTGTGTGTGTATGTGTGTGTGCATGTGTGTGTGTATGTGTGGTTGTGTGTGTGTTTGTGTGCGTGTGTGTGTGTGTGGTTGTGTGTGTGTTTGTGTTTGTGTGTGTGTGTGTGTGTGTGTATGTGTGTGTGGTTGTGTGTGTGTGCGTGTGTGTGTGTGTGGTTGTGTGTGTGTGTTTGTGTTTGTGTGCGCGTGTGTGTGTGTGTCTGTGTTTGTGTGCGTGTGTGTGTGGTTGTGTGTGTGTGTGTGTGTGTGTGTGTGTGTGTGTGTGTGTGTGTGTGTGTGTGTGTATGTGTGTGTGTGTGTGTGTGTGTGTGTGTGTGTGTATGTGTGTGTGTGTGTGTATATGTGTGTGTGTGTGTGTGTGTGTGTGTGTGTGTGTGTGTGTGTGTGTGTGTGTGTGTGTGTGTGTGTGTGTGTGTGTGTGTGTGTGTGTGTGTGTGTGTGTGTGTGTTTGTGGTTGGTTGGGCGGGTTGGTTGGTTGGGCGGAGGTTATTACGAGGCCTTGGAAGGGGCAGAGATCCAGCCTAGACCGGGGCTGCTGTGGAGAGCGGATGCCCCTGGGCACCAAAGTCTTTGTGGCGGACGGAAGTTTGCCAGGAAAACAATCAGCCCCATCCCCCATCTCCTCTTCTCCTGGTCCTACTCTCTACCTCTGCCTGTCTAATGCTATCTGTGCTGCTTGCCCTGGACACGGTGAATCAGCCCTGCGAGCTTACTTCCTTCCTTCCTCCCAGGCTCTTAGGCCTGGCCGCATCGCATGGACCAACACACAGTCACACTGTGATTACCTCCACACACTGCTGGGAGCTGGGACAGACAGACAGACATCACCTCACTCACATCACCAGATTCAGATTCAGATCAGATTCAGATCAGGTTCAGATCAGATTCAGATCAGATTGGAAAAAACTACCCCTATGAAGTCCCAGTGCAGTCCAACAGGTGATTTTCTCTGTGTTTTATATACATTTCCACACTATGAAGTTGGAATAATACTATAGAATTGTGAAAATTATGATCATGTCCTTTTAGTTTAAGAGCTGTTTGAAAAGACCACCTGAAATTTCAGCCTGTTTTGGTGGGATGGAGTTTTTGGCCTGCCTGTTGACATCACCAGGCAGTAAATTAGTTATTAGACCAATAAGAAAGAGAGTTCCAAACCTCTCTGCCAATAACAGCTCGTTTTCAGTCTTCCCCTCCCCACTCAGACCACTCCCAGACAGTCCTAGATAAATCCTTTCTTGAGGAATTGCTCTTTTCCTAAGAAGCTATTTTTGTTTCTTTTAATTACCTATTTAATTGAAAACAATCCCAGTAAGATACAGTGTTACCCAGAAATGATTGGATATTGAGATAAAAATACCTGTATTGGACCTTTAACAACTTCAACAAGTGTTTGACAACTCTCTCTCCTGTGGCGTTGACAGATTTGTTTGACAGTTGGGAACAAACTAACTCCCTGAAGGCCTCAGGAGGGGATTCAAGAGGCGTAGGAGAGGCTGTCATCACCTGAACGGACGCAATGTGTGTGTGTGTGTGTGTGTGTGTGTGTGTGTGTGTGTGTGTGTGTGTGTGTGTGTGTGTGTGTGTGTGTGTGTGTGTGTGTGTGTGTGTGTGTGGCCGTCATCCCCTGTCGGGAACTGAACGGAGGTGAACGGATGTTCTTTCATTCTGTTTTTCAAAAAAATTTAATCATCCCTTTTTCCTACACTCTGTCAATAAATATCCCCTCGTTTCAGCTTGGTGCTTTTGTGAATGGACTCTCTGTGTGTTGATTAATAAATAGAGGATGGTGGGACTGGGGAGGAGAGGAGGGGAGGAGAGCTGGAGGGAGGAGAGGGGATGGAGGGAGAAGAGGGGATGGAGGAGGGGGAATGGAGGGATGGCAGAGAGGATGGTGGGACTGGGGAGGAGAGCTGGAGGGAGGAGAGGGGATGGAAGGAGAAGAGGGGATGGAGGAGGGGGAATGGAGGGATGGCAGAGAGGATGGTGGGACTGGGGAGGAGAGGAGGGGAGGAGAGCTGGAGGGAGGAGAGGGGATGGAGGGAGAAGAGGGGATGGAGGAGGGGGAATGGAGGGATGGCAGAGAGGATGGTGGGACTGGGGAGGAGAGGAGGGGAGGAGAGCTGGAGGGAGGAGAGGGGATGGAAGGAGAAGAGGGGATGGAGGAGGGGGAATGGAGGGATGGCAGAGAGGATGGTGGGACTGGGGAGGAGAGGCCGGGAGGGAGGAGAGTTGAGGAAAGGAGAGCAGTAGAGCTGGAGGGAGGACAGAGGATGGAGGGATGGCAGAGAGGATGAGGGGTCTGATGGCAGAAGGGAGGATGAGTTAGAGAAGGGCAGACAGGAGGGAAAGAAGAAGAGACAGACAGGCTGTTGTCTAGTACACACAGGACCACCAGGCTGAAGAGGTTGGCCAGGGAAAGAGAGGGGGATGGAGAGAAGGACAGAGGGAAGATGGAGGAAGAGAGGACACGGTAGTATCCAGTACTCACAGGACCACAAGGCTGAAGAGGTTGGCCAGGGAAAGAGAGAGGGTGGAGAGAAGGACAGAGGGAAGATGGAGGAAGAGAGGACACGGTAGTATCCAGTACTCACAGGACCACGAGGGAGGAGAGATTAGTGAAGGCCCGGTCAGGTATATGTGTGATTCTGTTGAGAGCCAGGGTCATGGCTTGCAGGGAGGACAGGGCCCCCAGGGCGTCAACCGGCACCTCTGTCAAGGAGTTGTCATCCAGCCACAGGTGACGTAGAGACTGGAGGCCGTCAAAGCAGCCCCGAGGAACACTGGATATGTGGTTGGCATCCAGACGACTGGTCAGAGAGAGAGAGAGAGAGAGAGAGAGAGAGAGAGAGAGAGAGAGAGAGAGAGAGAGAGAGAGAAAGAGAGAACAGTACACAGTTACAGAGGACCACCTTGCAGGGTTTGGTCTGATGACATTTTGATATAAGAGCAGTGAGTTCTCTCAGGGCCCTTCGTCATTCAAGACCATTTCAACGTTCAACATGCCATCTGAATCTGAAGAATCTCACACATGATCTGTCCATCAACTCTCCCCAGCAGGAATAGAACCCAGACTAACACGGCGTGTGTTCCTCAGTTACAGGGAACTGAGCAGAACTTTATTCATTCATTCAAGGTTTCACCTGGGTGTTATTGAGAGGGAACGTTTGGCTTGGACTGGGCTGTGTCTATATACAGCCTATATCCAGTTATATACAGTTATATATAGTTATATACAGCCTATATCCAGTTATATACAGTTATATATAGTTATATACAGTTATATACAGTTATATACAGTTATATACAGCCTATATCCAGTTATATACGGTTATGTATAGTTATATACAGTTATATACAGCCTATATCCCGTTATATACGGTTATATATAGTTATATACAGTTATATACAGTTATATACAGCCTATATACAGTTATATACAGTTATATATAGTTATATACATTCTATATCCAGTTATATACGGTTATATATAGTTATATACAGCCTATATCCAGTTATATACGGTTATATATAGTTATATACAGCCTATATCCAGTTATATACAGTTATATATAGTTATATACAGTTATATACAGTTATATACAGCCTATATCCAGTTATATACGGTTATATATAGTTATATACAGTTATATACAGTTATATACAGCCTATATACAGTTATATATAGTTATATACAGTTATATACAGTTATATACAGTTATATACAGTTATATACAGCCTATATCCAGTTATATATAGTTATATACAGTCTATATCCAGTTATATATAGTTACATACAGTTATATACAGTCTATATTGAGTTATATATATATAGTTATATACAGTTATATACAGTCTATATCCAGTTATATATAGTCTATATACAGTTATATACAGCCTATATCCAGTTATATACAGTTATATACAGTTATATACAGTCTATATCCAGTTATATATAGTCTATATACAGTTATATACAGCCTATATCCAGTTATATATAGTTATATACAGTTATATACAGTTATATACAGTTATATATAGTCATATAGAGTTATATACAGTTATATAAAGTTATATAGAGTTATATACAGCCTATATCCAGTTATATATAGTTATATACAGTCTATATCCAGTTATATATAGTTACATACAGTTATATACAGTCTATATTGAGTTATATATATAGTTATATACAGTTATATACAGTCTATATCCAGTTATATATAGTCTATATACAGTTATATACAGCCTATATCCAGTTATATCCAGTTATATACAGCCTATACCCAGTTATATATAGTTATATCCAGTTATATATAGTTGTATAGTTAATCTGTCGTTCTGCCCTGAACAAGGCAGTTAACCCACTGTTCCTAGGCCGTCATTGAAAATAAGAATTTGTTCTAAACTGACTTGCCTAGTTAAATAAAGGAAAACATTAAAAAAAGAAAAAAAATATATATATGTACAATTATATACACCCTATATCAAATCATCTATAGTCTATATCCAGTTATATATAGCTATAAACAGTTATATACAGCCTATATCAAATTATCTAATTATCTATAGCCTATATCCAGTTATATACAGCCTATATCAAATGATCTATAGCCTATATCCAGTTATATACAGCCTATATCAAATTACCTAATTATCTATAGCATACATCCAGTTATATACAGTTATATACAGTTATATACAGCCTATATCAAATTATCTATAGCCTATATCCAGTTATATACAGTTATATACAGCCTATATCCAGTTATATCCAGTTATATATAGTTATATACAGTCTATATACAGTTATATACAGTCTATATCCAGTTATATCCAGTTATATACAGTCTATATCCAGTTATATATAGTCTATATCCAGTTATATCCAGTTATATACAGTCTATATCCAGTTATATATATATAGTCTA
Organism: Salmo salar; assembly: GCF_965601325.2. Taxonomy (NCBI): domain Eukaryota; kingdom Metazoa; phylum Chordata; class Actinopteri; order Salmoniformes; family Salmonidae; genus Salmo; species Salmo salar. Next base: position 80,329,018 of record NC_138307.1, on the reverse strand, counting down.
TATCAGGTATATACAGTCTATAGACACAGTCTATATCCAGTTATATATAGTCTATATCAGTTACATACAGTCTATATACAGTCTATATCCAGTTATATATAGTCTATATCAGTTATATACAGTCCATATCAGTTATATACAGTCTATATCCAGTTATATACAGCCTATATCCAGTTGTATACAGTTATATATAGTTATATACAGTCTATATACAGTTATATACAGTCTATATCCAGTTATATACAGTTATATACAGTCTATATCCAGTTATATATAGTCTATATCCAGTTATATACAGTTATATACAGTCTATATCCAGTTAAATATATAGTCTATATCAGGTATATACAGTCTATAGACACAGTCTATATCCAGTTATATATAGTCTATATCAGTTATATACAGTCTATATCCAGTTATATACAATCTATATACAGTCTATATCCAGTTATATATAGTCTATATCAGTTATATACAGTCCATATCAGTTATATACAGTCTATATCCAGTTATATACAGTCTATATCCAGTTATATACAGTCTATATCAGTTATATACAGTCTATATCCAGTTATATACAGTCTATATCAGTTATATACAGTCTATATCCAGTTATACACAGTCTATATCAGTTATATACAGTCTATATCCTGTTATATACAGTCTATATACAGTTATTTACAGTCTATATCAACTTATATACAGTCTATATCCAGTTACATACAGTCTATATCAATTATACACAGTCTATATCCAGTTATAAACAGTCTATATCAGTTATATACAGTCTATATCCAGTTATATCCAGTCTATATCCAGTTATATACAGTCTATATCCAGTTATATACAGCCTATATCCAGTTATATGCAGTCTATATCCAGTTATATATAGTCTATATCCAGTTATATACAGTCTATATCCAGTTATATACAGTCAATATCCAGTTATATATAGTCTATATCCAGTTATATACAGTCTATATCCAGTTATATACAGTCTATATCCAGCTATATATAGTCTATATCCAGTTATATCCAGTCTATATCCAGTTATATCCAGTCTATATCCAGTTATATACAGTCTATATCAGTTATATAGAGTCTATATCCAGTTATATACAGTCTATATCCAGTTATATATAGTGTATATCCAGTTATATACAGCCTACATATAGTATTATAGAGTCATTTCCCTTTTCTGTTCATGTAAGCGCTGGTTTTTCACTGTGGAGTATTTAGGAGACAGCCCGGGAAGAAAGAAAAACAAAGCCCAGATCCGCAAGACTAAAGAGAATGGGCAGTGGTTCATTCTAAAGTTGACTGTCAAGTGTGTGTGTGTATTCAGAATCACATGGAGGGTGTAGCACACTGACAGTGGGATGAATAGAGAGGTGCACGGCCCTCTTTCCAAACAAGACGAGGTTCTATCAACAAAGTGCTTCAGGAAGGATGCAGCAGCCCTGTACCCTGCAAGGCTAACCCACAGTTTAAACACACTAATAATCCTGACAATAATATTACAACTAGAAAAAGAAGAAGAAATTAGTTCCTATCCTAGTCAGCCGTGTGTAATGAGTTCCTATCCTAGTCATCCACGTGTAATGAGTTCCTATCCTAGTCAGAAGCATGTAATGAGTTCCTATCCTAGTCATCCACGTGTAATAAGTTCCTATACTAGTCAGCCGTGTGTAATGAGTTCCTATCCTAGTCATCCACGTGTAATGAGTTCCTATCCTAGTCAGAAGCATGTAATGAGTTCCTATCCTAGTCAGCCGCGTGTAATGAGTTCCTATCCTAGTCAGCCGTGTGTAATGAGTTCCTATCCTAGTCATCCACGTGTAATGAGTTCCTATCCTAGTCATCCGCGTGTAATAAGTTCCTATCCTAGTCAGAAGCATGTAATGAGTTCCTATCCTAGTCATCCACGTGTAATAAGTTCCTATCCTAGTCAGAAGCATGTAATGAGTTCCTATCCTAGTCAGCCGTGTGTAATGAGTTCCTATCCTAGTCATCCACGTGTAATGAGTTCCTATCCTAGTCATCCACGTGTAATGAGTTCCTATCCTAGTCAGAAGCATGTAATAAGTTCCTATCCTAGTCAGCCGCGTGTAATAAGTTCCTATCCTAGTCATCCACGTGTAATGAGTTCCTATCCTAGTCATCCACGTGTAATAAGTTCCTATCCTAGTCAGCCGCGTGTAATAAGTTCCTATCCTAGTCAGCCGCGTGTAATAAGTTCCTATCCTAGTCAGAAGCATGTAATGAGTTCCTATCCTAGTCAGAAGCATGTAATGAGTTCCTATCCTAGTCAGCCGTGTGTAATGAGTTCCTATCCTAGTCATCCACGTGTAATGAGTTCCTATCCTAGTCATCCACGTGTAATAAGTTCCTATCCTAGTCATCCACGTGTAATGAGTTCCTATCCTAGTCAGCCGCGTGTAATAAGTTCCTATCCTAGTCAGAAGCATGTAATGAGTTCCTATCCTGGTCAGAAGCATGTAATGAGTTCCTATCCTAGTCAGCCGTGTGTAATGAGTTCCTATCCTAGTCATCCGCGTGTAATGAGTTCCTATCCTAGTCATCCACGTCTAATGAGTTCCTATCCTAGTCAGAAGCATGTAATGAGTTCCTATCCTAGTCAGCCGCGTGTAATGAGTTCCTATCCTAGTCAGAAGCATGTAATGAGTTCCTATCCTAGTCAGCCGCGTGTAATGAGTTCCTATCCTAGTCAGAAGCATGTAATGAGTTCCTATCCTAGTCAGCCGTGTGTAATGAGTTCCTATCCTAGTCATCCGCGTGTAATGAGTTCCTATCCTAGTCATCCACGTCTAATGAGTTCCTATCCTAGTCAGAAGCATGTAATGAGTTCCTATCCTAGTCAGCCGCGTGCAATAAGTTCCTATCCTAGTCATCCACGTGTAATGAGTTCCTATCCTAGTCAGCCGCGTGTAATGAGTTCCTATCCTAGTCATCCGCGTGTAATGAGTTCCTATCCTAGTCAGAAGCATGTAATGAGTTCCTATCCTAGTCATCCACGTGTAATGAGTTCCTATCCTAGTCAGCCGTGTGTAATGAGTTCCTATCCTAGTCATCCACGTCTAATGAGTTCCTATCCTAGTCAGAAGCATGTAATGAGTTCCTATCCTAGTCATCCACGTGTAATGAGTTCCTATCCTAGTCAGCCGCGTGTAATGAGTTCCTATCCTAGTCAGAAGCATGTAATGAGTTCCTATCCTAGTCAGCCGCGTGTAATGAGTTCCTATCCTAGTCAGAAGCATGTAATGAGTTCCTATCCTAGTCAGCCGCGTGTAATGAGTTCCTATCCTAGTCATCCACGTGTAATGAGTTCCTATCCTAGTCAGAAGCATGTAATAAGTTCCTATCCTAGTCAGCCGCGTGTAATAAGTTCCTATCCTAGTCATCCACGTGTAATGAGTTCCTATCCTAGTCATCCACGTGTAATAAGTTCCTATCCTAGTCAGCCGCGTGTAATAAGTTCCTATCCTAGTCAGCCGCGTGTAATAAGTTCCTATCCTAGTCAGAAGCATGTAATGAGTTCCTATCCTAGTCAGAAGCATGTAATGAGTTCCTATCCTAGTCAGCCGTGTGTAATGAGTTCCTATCCTAGTCATCCACGTGTAATGAGTTCCTATCCTAGTCATCCACGTGTAATAAGTTCCTATCCTAGTCATCCACGTGTAATGAGTTCCTATCCTAGTCAGCCGCGTGTAATAAGTTCCTATCCTAGTCAGAAGCATGTAATGAGTTCCTATCCTGGTCAGAAGCATGTAATGAGTTCCTATCCTAGTCAGCCGTGTGTAATGAGTTCCTATCCTAGTCATCCGCGTGTAATGAGTTCCTATCCTAGTCATCCACGTCTAATGAGTTCCTATCCTAGTCAGAAGCATGTAATGAGTTCCTATCCTAGTCAGCCGCGTGTAATGAGTTCCTATCCTAGTCAGAAGCATGTAATGAGTTCCTATCCTAGTCAGCCGCGTGTAATGAGTTCCTATCCTAGTCAGAAGCATGTAATGAGTTCCTATCCTAGTCAGCCGTGTGTAATGAGTTCCTATCCTAGTCATCCGCGTGTAATGAGTTCCTATCCTAGTCATCCACGTCTAATGAGTTCCTATCCTAGTCAGAAGCATGTAATGAGTTCCTATCCTAGTCAGCCGCGTGCAATAAGTTCCTATCCTAGTCATCCACGTGTAATGAGTTCCTATCCTAGTCAGCCGCGTGTAATGAGTTCCTATCCTAGTCATCCGCGTGTAATGAGTTCCTATCCTAGTCAGAAGCATGTAATGAGTTCCTATCCTAGTCATCCACGTGTAATGAGTTCCTATCCTAGTCAGCCGTGTGTAATGAGTTCCTATCCTAGTCATCCACGTCTAATGAGTTCCTATCCTAGTCAGAAGCATGTAATGAGTTCCTATCCTAGTCATCCACGTGTAATGAGTTCCTATCCTAGTCAGCCGCGTGTAATGAGTTCCTATCCTAGTCAGAAGCATGTAATGAGTTCCTATCCTAGTCAGCCGCGTGTAATGAGTTCCTATCCTAGTCAGAAGCATGTAATGAGTTCCTATCCTAGTCAGCCGCGTGTAATGAGTTCCTATCCTAGTCAGCCGTGTGTAATGAGTTCCTATCCTAGTCATCCACGTGTAATGAGTTCCTATCCTAGTCAGCCGCGTGCAATAAGTTCCTATCCTAGTCATCCACGTGTAATGAGTTCCTATCCTAGTCAGAAGCATGTAATGAGTTCCTATCCTAGTCATCCACGTGTAATGAGTTCCTATACTAGTCAGCCGTGTGCAATGAGTTCCTATCCTAGTCATCCACGTGTAATGAGTTCCTATCCTAGTCAGCCGCGTGTAATGAGTTCCTATCCTAGTCAGAAGCATGTAATGAGTTCCTATCCTAGTCAGCCGCGTGTAATGAGTTCCTATCCTAGTCAGCCGCGTGTAATAAGTTCCTATCCTAGTCAGAAGCATGTAATGAGTTCCTATCCTAGTCAGCCGCGTGCAATAAGTTCCTATCCTAGTCAGAAGCATGTAATGAGTTCCTATCCTAGTCAGAAGCATGTAATGAGTTCCTATCCTAGTCATCCACGTCTAATGAGTTCCTATCCTAGTCAGCCGCGTGCAATAAGTTCCTATCCTAGTCATCCACGTGTAATGAGTTCCTATCCTAGTCATCCACGTGTAATGAGTTCCTATCCTAGTCAGCCGTGTGTAATGAGTTCCTATCCTAGTCAGCCGCGTGCAATAAGTTCCTATCCTAGTCATCCACGTGTAATGAGTTCCTATCCTAGCCAGCTGCGTGCAATAAGTTCCTATCCTAGTCATCCACGTGTAATGAGTTCCTATCCTAGTCATCCACGTGTAATGAGTTCCTAGCCTAGTCAGCCGCGTGCAATAAGTTCCTATCCTAGTCAGCCGCGTGTAAATGCGTCACAAATGAAAAAGCTCAGCGAAGGACCTACCACTGTTCTGTTCTCCTCTGTTCTCCTCTGTTCTCCATACACAACTAATTAGGACCAATCCAGTATCTCCTCTCTCTCTCGCTCCCAGGGAGCATACCCAGTATCTCCTCTCTCTCTCTCCCAGGGTGCATACCCAGTATCTCCTCATTCTCTCCCAGGGTGAGACCCAGTATCTCCTCATTCTCTCCCAGGGTGCATACCCAGTATCTCCTCATTCTCTCCCAGGGTGAGACCCAGTATCTCCTCATTCTCTCCCAGGGTGCATACCCAGTATCTCCTCATTCTCTCCCAGGGTGAGACCCAGTATCTCCTCATTCTCTCCCAGGGTGAGACCCAGTATCTCCTCTCTCTCTCTCCCAGGGTGCATACCCAGTATCTCCTCTCTCTCTCTCTCTCTCTCTCTCTCTCTCTCTCCCAGGGTCTAAAGTAGTGCACTACATATGGAATAGGGCTCTGGTCTAAAGTAGTGCACTACCTGACACAGAACACAGAACACAGATGCTTTTACATCTATCAGAGAGAGGTGACACAGAACACAGACCCTTTTAAATCTATCAGAGAGAGATGACACAGAACACAGACCCTTTTAAATCTATCAGAGAGAGGTGACACAGAACACAGAACACAGACCCTTTTAAATCTATCAGAGAGAGGTGACACAGAACACAGACCCTTTTAAATCTATCAGAGAGAGATGACACAGAACACAGACCCTTTTAAATCTATCAGAGAGAGGTGACACAGAACACAGACCCTTTTAAATCTATCAGAGAGAGATGACACAGAACACAGACCCTTTAAATCTATCAGAGAGAGATGACACAGAACACAGAACACAGAACACAGATGGTTTTACATCTATCAGAGAGAGGTGACACTGACACAGACACAGAACAGTTGTAGGGTAGACTTTGTATTAATATAGCCTGTAGCTGTAGGGTCGACTGTGTATTTATACAGCCTGTAGCTGTAGTGTAGACTGTGTATTAATATAGCCTGTAACTGTAGGGTAGACTGTGTATTTATATAGCCTGTAGCTGTAGGGTAGACTGTGTATTTATATAGCCTGTAGCTGTAGGGTAGACTGTGTATTTATATAGCCTGTAGCTGTAGGGTAGACTGTGTATTAATATAGCCTGTAGCTGTAGGGTAGACTGTGTATTTATATAGCCTGTAGCTGTAGGGTAGACTGTGTATTTATATAGCCTGTTGCTGTAGGGTAGACTGTGTATTTATATAGCCTGTAGCTGTAGGGTAGACTGTGTGTATTTATATAGCCTGTAGCTGTAGGGTAGACTGTGTATTTATATAGCCTGTAGCTGTAGGGTAGACTGTGTTTTTACACAGCCTGTAGCTGTAGGGTAGACTGTGTATTTATCTAGCCTGTAGCTGTAGGGTAGACTGTGTATTAATATAGCCTGTAGCTGTAGGGTAGACTGTGTATTTATATAGGCCTGTAGCTGTAGGGTAGACTGTGTATTAATATAGCCTGTAGCTGTAGGGTAGACTGTGTATTAATATAGCCTGTAGCTGTAGGGTAGACTGTGTATTAATATAGCCTGTATGCTGTAGGGTAGACTGTGTATTTATATAGCCTGTAGCTGTAGGGTAGACTGTGTATTAATATAGCCTGTAGCTGTAGGGTAGACTGTGTATTAATATAGCCTGTAGCTGTAGGGTAGACTGTGTATTAATATAGCCTGTAGCTGTAGGGTAGACTGTGTATTAATATAGTCTGTAGCTGTAGGGTAGACTGTGTGATTAATATAGCTGTAGCTGTAGGGTAGACTGTGTGTTAATATAGTCTGTAGCTGTAGGGTAGACTGTGTATTAATATAGCCTGTAGCTGTAGGGTAGACTGTGTATTAATATAGCCTGTAGCTGTAGGGTAGACTGTGTATTAATATAGCCTGTAGCTGTAGGGTAGACTGTGTATTAATATAGCCTGTAGCTGTAGGGTAGACTGTGTGTATTAATATAGCCTGTAGCTGTAGGGTAGACTGTGTGTATTTATATAGCCTGTAGCTGTCGGGTAGACTGTGTATTTATATAGCCTGTAGCTGTCGGGTAGACTGTGTGTATTTATATAGCCTGTAGCTGTAGGGTAGACTGTGTATTAATATAGCCTGTTGCTGTAGGGTAGACTGTTTGTATTAATATAGCCTGTAGCTGTAGGGTAGACTGTGTATTAATATAGCCTGTTGCTGTAGGGTAGACTGTGTGTATTAATATAGCCTGTAGCTGTAGGGTAGACTGTGTATTAATATAGCCTGTTGCTGTAGGCTAGACTGTGTATTTATATAGCCTGTCGCTGTAGGGTAGACTGTGTATTAATATAGCCTGTTGCTGTAGGGTAGACTGTGTATTTATATAGTCTGTAGCTGTAGGGTAGACTGTGTATTAATATAGCCTGTAGCTGTAGGGTAGACTGTGTATATTAATATAGTCTGTTGCTGTAGGGTAGACTGTGTATTAATATAGCCTGTAGCTGTAGGGTAGACTGTGTGTATTTATAAAGCCTGTAGCTGTAGGGTAGACTGTGTATTTATATAGCCTGTAGCTGTAGGGTAGACTGTGTGTATTTATATAGCCTGTAGCTGTAGGGTAGACTGTGTATTAATATAGCCTGTTGCTGTAGGGTAGACTGTGTGTATTAATATAGCCTGTAGCTGTAGGGTAGACTGTGTATTAATATAGCCTGTTGCTGTAGGGTAGACTGTGTGTATTAATATAGCCTGTAGCTGTAGGGTAGACTGTGTATTAATATAGCCTGTTGCTGTAGGGTAGACTGTGTATTTATATAGCCTGTAGCTGTAGGGTAGACTGTGTGTATTAATATAGCCTGTTGCTGTAGGGTAGACTGTTTATTTATATAGTCTGTAGCTGTAGGGTAGAATGTGTATTAATATAGCCTGTAGCTGTAGGGTAGACTGTGTGTATTAATATAGTCTGTTGCTGTAGGGTAGACTGTGTATTAATATAGCCTGTAGCTGTAGGGTAGACTGTGTGTATTTATATAGCCTGTAGCTGTAGGGTAGACTCTGTGTATTAATATAGCCTGTAGCTGTAGGGTAGACTGTGTATTAATATAGCCTGTAGCTGTAGGGTAGACTGTGTATTTATATAGCCTGTAGCTGTAGGGTAGACTGTGTATTAATATAGCCTGTTGCTGTAGGGTAGACTGTGTATTTATATAGCCTGTAGCTGTAGGGTAGACTGTGTATTAATATAGCCTGTAGCTGTAGGGTAGACTGTGTATTAATATAGCCTGTAGCTGTAGGGTAGACTGTGTATTAATATAGTCTGTAGCTGTAGGGTAGACTGTGTATTTATACAGCCTGTAGCTGTAGGGTAGCCTGTGTATTAATATAGCCTGTAGCTGTCGGGTAGACTGTGTATTTATATAGCCTGTAGCTGTAGGGTAGACTGTGTGTATTTATATAGCCTGTAGCTGTAGGGTAGACTGTGTGTATTTATATAGCCTGTAGCTGTAAGGTAGACTGTGTATTAATATAGCCTGTAGCTGTAGGGTAGACTGTGTATTTATACAGCCTGTAGCTGTAGGGTAGACTGTGTATTTATATAGCCTGTAGCTGGAGGGTAGACTGTGTATTAATATAACCTGTAGCTGTAGGGTAGACTGTGTATTAATATAGTCTGTAGCTGTAGGGTAGACTGTGTATTAATATAGTCTGTAGCTGTAGGGTAGACTGTGTATTAATATAGCCTGTAACTGTAGGGTAGACTGTGTATTAATATAGCCTGTGTATTAATACAGCCTGTAGCTGTAGGGTAGACTGTGTTTTTATATAGCCTGTAGCTGTAGGGTAGACTGTGTATTAATATAGCCTGTTGCTGTAGGGTAGACTGTGTATTTATATAGCCTGTAGCTGTAGGGTAGACTGTGTATTAATATAGCCTGTAGCTGTAGGGTAGACTGTGTATTAATATAGCCTGTAGCTGTAGGGTAGACTGTGTATTAATATAGCCTGTAGCTGTAGGGTAGACTGTGTATTAATATAGTCTGTAGCTGTAGGGTAGACTGTGTGTATTAATATAGCCTGTAGCTGTAGGGTAGATTGTGTATTAATATAGCCTGTAGCTGTAGGGTAGACTGTGTATTTATATAGCCTGTAGCTGTAGGGTAGACTGTGTATTAATATAGCCTGTAGCTGTAGGGTAGACTGTGTATTAATATAGCCTGTAGCTGTAGGGTAGCCTGTGTATTAATACAGCCTGTAGCTGTCGGGTAGACTGTGTATTTATATAGCCTGTAGCTGTAGGGTAGACTGTGTGTATTTATATAGCCTGTAGCTGTAGGGTAGACTGTGTATTAATATAGCCTGTTGCTGTAGGGTAGACTGTTTGTATTAATATAGCCTGTAGCTGTAGGGTAGACTGTGTATTAATATAGCCTGTTGCTGTAGGGTAGACTGTGTGTATTAATATAGCCTGTAGCTGTAGGGTAGACTGTGTATTAATATAGCCTGTTGCTGTAGGCTAGACTGTGTATTTATATAGCCTGTCGCTGTAGGGTAGACTGTGTATTAATATAGCCTGTTGCTGTAGGGTAGACTGTGTATTTATATAGTCTGTAGCTGTAGGGTAGACTGTGTATTAATATAGCCTGTAGCTGTAGGGTAGACTGTGTATATTAATATAGTCTGTTGCTGTAGGGTAGACTGTGTATTAATATAGCCTGTAGCTGTAGGGTAGACTGTGTGTATTTATATAGCCTGTAGCTGTAGGGTAGGCTCTGTGTATTAATATAGCCTGTAGCTGTAGGGTAGACTGTGTATTTATATAGCCTGTAGCTGTAGGGTAGACTGTGTATTAATATAGCCTGTTGCTGTAGGGTAGACTGTGTATTTATATAGCCTGTAGCTGTAGGGTAGACTGTGTATTAATATAGCCTGTAGCTGTAGGGTAGACTGTGTATTAATATAGCCTGTAGCTGTAGGGTAGACTGTGTATTAATATAGCCTGTAGCTGTAGGGTAGACTGTGTATTAATATAGTCTGTAGCTGTAGGGTAGACTGTGTATTAATATAGCCTGTAGCTGTAGGGTAGACTGTGTGTATTTATATAGCCTGTAGCTGTAAGGTAGACTGTGTCTTAATATAGCCTGTAGCTGTAGGGTAGACTGTGTATTTATACAGCCTGTAGCTGTAGGGTAGACTATGTATTTATATAGCCTGTAGCTGTAGGGTAGACTGTGTATTAATATAACCTGTAGCTGTAGGGTAGACTGTGTATTAATAGAGCCTGTAGCTGTAGGGTAGACTGTGTATTAATATAGCCTGTAGCTGTAGGGTAGACTGTGTATTAATATAGTCTGTAGCTGTAGGGTAGACTGTGTATTAATATAGCCTGTAGCTGTAGGGTAGATTGTGTGTATTTATATAGCCTGTAGCTGTAAGGTAGACTGTGTATTAATATAGCCTGTAGCTGTAGGGTAGACTGTGTATTTATACAGCCTGTAGCTGTAGGGTAGACTGTGTATTTATATAGCCTGTAGCTGTAGGGTAGACTGTGTATTAATATAACCTGTAGCTGTAGGGTACACTGTGTTTTTATATAGCCTGTAGCTGTAGGGTAGACTGTGTATTAATATAGTCTGTAGCTGTAGGGTAGACTGTGTATTAATATAGCCTGTAGCTGTAGGGTAGATTGTGTGTATTTATATAGCCTGTAGCTGTAAGGTAGACTGTGTATTAATATAGCCTGTAGCTGTAGGGTAGACTGTGTATTTATACAGCCTGTAGCTGTAGGGTAGACTGTGTATTTATATAGCCTGTAGCTGTAGGGTAGACTGTGTATTAATATAACCTGTAGCTGTAGGGTACACTGTGTTTTAATATAGCCTGTAGCTGTAGGGTAGACTGTGTATTAATATAGTCTGTAGCTGTAGGGTAGACTGTGTATTAATATAGCCTGTAGCTGTAGGGTAGACTGTGTATTAATATAGCCTGTAGCTGTAGGGTAGACTGTGTATTAATATAGTCTGTAGCTGTAGGGTAGACTGTGTATTAATATATTCTGTAGCTGTAGGGTAGACTGTGTATTAATATAGCCTGTAACTGTATGGTAGACTGTGTATTAATATAGCCTGTGTATTAATACAGCCTGTAGCTGTAGGGTAGACTGCGTATTTATATAGCCTGTAGCTGTAGGGTGGACTGTGTATTTATATAGCCTGTAACTGTAGGGTAGACTGTGTATTAATATAGCCTGTAGCTGTAGGGTAGACTGTGTATTAATATAGCCTGTTGCTGTAGGGTAGACTGTGTGTATTAATACAGCCTGTAGCTGTAGGGTAGACTGTGTATTAATATAGCCTGTAGCTGTAGGGTAGACTGTGTATTAATATAGCCTGTTGCTGTAGGGTAGACTGTGTGTATTAATACAGCCTGTAGCTGTAGGGTAGACTGTGTGTATTTATATAGCCTGTAGCTGTAGGGTACACTGTGTTTTAATATAGCCTGTAGCTGTAGGGTAGACTGTGTATTAATATAGTCTGTAGCTGTAGGGTAGACTGTGTATTAATATAACCTGTAGCTGTAGGGTACACTGTGTTTTAATATAGCCTGTAGCTGTAGGGTAGACTGTGTATTAATATAGTCTGTAGCTGTAGGGTAGACTGTGTATTAATATAGCCTGTAGCTGTAGGGTAGATTGTGTGTATTTATATAGCCTGTAGCTGTAAGGTAGACTGTGTATTAATATAGCCTGTAGCTGTAGGGTAGACTGTGTATTTATACAGCCTGTAGCTGTAGGGTAGACTGTGTATTTATATAGCCTGTAGCTGTAGGGTAGACTGTGTATTAATATAACCTGTAGCTGTAGGGTACACTGTGTTTTAATATAGCCTGTAGCTGTAGGGTAGACTGTGTATTAATATAGTCTGTAGCTGTAGGGTAGACTGTGTATTAATATAGCCTGTAGCTGTAGGGTAGACTGTGTATTAATATAGCCTGTAGCTGTAGGGTAGACTGTGTATTAATATAGTCTGTAGCTGTAGGGTAGACTGTGTATTAATATATTCTGTAGCTGTAGGGTAGACTGTGTATTAATATAGCCTGTAACTGTATGGTAGACTGTGTATTAATATAGCCTGTGTATTAATACAGCCTGTAGCTGTAGGGTAGACTGCGTATTTATATAGCCTGTAGCTGTAGGGTGGACTGTGTATTTATATAGCCTGTAACTGTAGGGTAGACTGTGTATTAATATAGCCTGTAGCTGTAGGGTAGACTGTGTATTAATATAGCCTGTTGCTGTAGGGTAGACTGTGTGTATTAATACAGCCTGTAGCTGTAGGGTAGACTGTGTATTAATATAGCCTGTAGCTGTAGGGTAGACTGTGTATTAATATAGCCTGTTGCTGTAGGGTAGACTGTGTGTATTAATACAGCCTGTAGCTGTAGGGTAGACTGTGTGTATTTATATAGCCTGTAGCTGTAGGGTACACTGTGTTTTAATATAGCCTGTAGCTGTAGGGTAGACTGTGTATTAATATAGTCTGTAGCTGTAGGGTAGACTGTGTATTAATATAGCCTGTAGCTGTAGGGTAGACTGTGTATTAATATAGCCTGTAGCTGTAGGGTAGACTGTGTATTAATATAGTCTGTAGCTGTAGGGTAGACTGTGTATTAATATAGTCTGTAGCTGTAGGGTAGAATGTGTATTAATATAGCCTGTAAATGTAGGGTAGACTGTGTATTAATATAGCCTGTGTATTAATACAGCCTGTAGCTGTAGGGTAGACTGTATTTATATAGCCTGTAGCTGTAGGGTGGACTGTGTATTTATATAGCCTGTAACTGTAGGGTAGACTGTGTATTAATATAGCCTGTAGCTGTAGGGTAGACTGTGTATTAATATAGCCTGTTGCTGTAGGGTAGACTGTGTGTATTAATACAGCCTGTAGCTGTAGGGTAGACTGTGTATTAATATAGCCTGTAGCTGTAGGGTAGACTGTGTATTAATATAGCCTGTTGCTGTAGGGTAGTGTGTGTATTAATACAGCCTGTAGCTGTAGGGTAGACTGTGTATTAATATAGCCTGTAACTGTAGGGTAGACTGTGTATTTATATAGCCTGTAGCTGTAGGGTAGACAGTGTATTAATATAGCCTGTAGCTGTAGGGTAGACTGTGTATTAATATAGCCTGTAGCTGTAGGGTAGACTGTGTATTTATATAGCCTGTAGCTGTAGGGTAGACTGTGTATTAATATAGCCTGTAGCTGTAGGGTAGACTGTGTATTAATATAGCCTGTAGCTGTAGGGTAGACTGTGTATTAATATAGCCTGTAGCTGTAGGGTAGACTGTGTATTAATATAGCCTGTAGCAGTAGGGTAGACTGTGTATTAATACAGCCTGTAGCTGTAGGGTAGACTGTGTATTTATATAGCCTGTAGCTGTAGGGTAGACTGTGTATTAATATAGCCTGTAACTGTAGGGTAGACTGTGTATTAATATAGCCTGTAGCTGTAGGGTAGACTGTGTATTAATATAGCCTGTAGCTGTAGGGTAGACTGTGTGTATTTATATAGCCTGTAGCTGTAGGGTAGACTGTGTATTAATATAGCCTGTAGCTGTAGGGTAGACTGTGTATTTATATAGCCTGTAGCTGTAGGGTAGACTGTGTGTATTTATATAGTCTGTAGCTGTAGGGTAGACTGTGTATTTATATAGCCTGTAGCTGTAGGGTAGACTGTGTATTAATATAGCCTGTTGCTGTAGGGTAGACTGTGTGTATTAATATAGCCTGTAGCTGTAGGGTAGACTGTGTATTAATATAGCTTGTAGCTGTAGGGTAGACTGTGTATTAATATAGCCTGTAACTGTAGGGTAGACTGTGTATTAATATAGCCTGTTGCTGTAGGGTAGACTGTGTATTAATATAGCCTGTTGCTGTAGGGTAGACTGTGTGTATTAATATAGCCTGTAGCTGTAGGTTAGACTGTGTATTAATATAGCCTGTAGCTGTAGGGTAGACTGTGTATTTATATAGCCTGTAACTGTAGGGTAGACTGTGTATTAATATAGCCTGTAACTGTAGGGTAGACTGTGTATTTATATGAGTGGATAGTCATCTAAGTGTCAGAGTACTGAGTCAGAACTAACACAGCATAGGCCTACTGTGTCATCATTAAAATACAATATAATACAATAGACTACAATAGAATACAATAGACTACAATAGACTATCCTAATGCACACAGATCATACAGAATACTCTGCTCTGGTGTAGCGTTAACGCAGCCAAATCTGGACCACATATACCCACTGGTGATAGGGTTACGAATCCCACCTCGGCCCCTATCTCTGTCTCCCTCAATATCTGTCAATTCAATTCAAGGGCTTTATTGGCATGGGAAACATATGTTAACATTACCAAATCAAGTGAAATAGATAATAAACAAAAGAGAAATAAACAAAATATATATCTTTCTCTCTCTCTAGACTGTCACTCTCCATCCAAAAATAAAATACTTATATATGTATAAATTCTAATGCACAAATATCCTATCGCTAATCCCTTGGGAAACAACATCTCTGGACTGTGTTAGTACATAATCTAATCTACTGTCTGTACATGAACAAACTGGGTGTTAAATCTTCATCCAGAGTTCCATAGTCTGTCAAGCCACAGATGAGGAACACACAGACAGGATCACAGGCAGCAGAACATCGGATGTGGACATTACCCAAACATGTTGGAATTCAGGCTTAGAGGCAGATGTGTACTCAACTCTGTCTGTCTGTCTGTCTGTCTGTCTGTCTGTCTGTCTGTCTGTCTGTCTGTCTGTCTGTCTGTCTGTCTGTCTGTCTGTCTGTCTGTCTGTCTGTCTGTCTGTCTGTCTCTCTCTCTCTCTCTCTCTCTCTCTGTCTCTCTGTCTCTCGCTCTGTCTCTCTCTCTCTCCCCTGTTTGAGCGAGCTGTGAATGTAAACAAACTAATAACTTAATGAGCTCATTTGATTGGCTGTGAAAGTGTGTCACATTCCTCTATCTGACCACTAAGACCTCTTCTCCCCAGATGTCCAGTATAAAACTCTTCTTGACAACAGTCACAACAAGCCTTCCTCGGACAACGGTAGTGTAGCATTTGTAACCACAATGCCAGGAGAAAGGATAATGAAACAATGGTTTATAGAACCAAACATCTATATACCTATGAAGAGAAGACCAGACCAGCTGCTATCACTAATAGTCTTTGCGGGAAAAATATGTGAATATACATCAACTTTTATATTTAATAAATCTTTCCTGTTCTTCTTTTTAACTACACGTTGTTTTTCTTCTTCCGATTGCTAAATTACACTACCAAAAGTATGTGGACACTTCCTCGTCGAACATCTCATTCCAAGCTCATTAATATGGAGTTGGTTCCCCCCCATTGCTGCTACAACAGCCTCCACTCTTCTGGGAAGGCTTTCCACTAGATGTTGGAACATTGCTGCTATAACAGCCTCCACTCTTCTGGGAAGGCTTTCCACTAGATGTTGGAACATTGCTGCTATAACAGCCTCCACTCTTCTGGGAAGGCTTTCCACTAGATGTTGGAACATTGCTGCTATAACAGCCTCCACTCTTCTGGGAAGGCTTTCCACTAGATGTTGGAACATTGCTGCTATAACAGCCTCCACTCTTCTGGGAAGGCTTTCCACTAGATGTTGGAACATTGCTACGGGGACTTGCTTCCATTCAGCCACAAGAGCATTAGTGAGGTCGGACACTGATATTGGGCGATTAGGCCTGGCTCGCAGTCAGCGTTCCAAATCATCCCAAAGGTGTTCGATGGGGTTGAGGTCAGGGCTCTGTGCAGGCCAGTCAAGTTCTTCCACACCGATCAACAAACCATTTCTGTATGAACCTTGCTTTGTGCACGGGGGCATTGTCATGCTGAAACAGGAAAGGGCCTTCCCCAAACTGTTGCCACAAAGTTGGAAGCACAGAATTGTCTAGAATGTTATTGTATGCTGTAGCATGAAGATTTCCCTTCACTGGAACTAAGGAGCCTAGCCTGAACCATGAAAAACAGCCCCAGACCATTATTCCTCCTCCACCAAACTTTACAGTTGGCACTATGCATTCGGACAGGTAGCGTTCTCCTGGCATCTGCCAAAACCAGATTTGTCTGTCGGAATGCCAGATGGTGGAGCGTGACTCATCACTCCAGAGAACGCGATTACACTGCTCAAGAGTCCAATGGCGGTGAGCTTTACACCACTCCAGCTGACACTTGGCATTAGAAATGGTGATTATAGGCTTGTGTGCGGCTGCTCGACCATGGAAAACCACTTTATGAAGCTCCAGACGAACAGTTATTATGCTGACGTTGCTTCCAGAGGCAGTTTAGATCTCGGTAGTGAGTGTTGCAACCAAGGACAGATGATTTTTACGCGCTATGCACTTTGCGGTCCCGTTCTGTGAGCTTGTCTGGCCTACCACTTCGAGGCTGAGCCGTTGTTGCTCCTAGACGTTTCCACTTCACAATAACAGCATTTACAGTTGACCGGGGCAGCACTAGCAGGTCAGACATTTTACGAACTGACTTCTTGGAAAGGTGGCATCCTATGACA
This sequence comes from Salmo salar, assembly GCF_965601325.2. Classification (NCBI taxonomy): domain Eukaryota; kingdom Metazoa; phylum Chordata; class Actinopteri; order Salmoniformes; family Salmonidae; genus Salmo; species Salmo salar. The sequence continues at coordinate 80,311,950 of NC_138307.1, read as the reverse complement.
GTGCCACGTTGAAAGCCACTGAGCTCTTCAGTAAGGCCATTCTACTGCCAATGTTTGTCTATGGAGATTGCATGGCTGTGTGTTCGTATTCATACACCAGTCAGCAACGGATGTGGCTGAAATAACCGAATCCACTAATTTGAAGGGGTGTCCACATACTTTTGTATATATAGTGTATGTGTTGCTTGACGTACATCCTTCATCTAAGTTACACAAAACGGGAAATCCTTTGCAGTGCTGCTCTTGCAAAAAATGTCTTTGAAGTCTTCAACGGGAAGAAGGAGAGGTTGTATAGACGGAAGAAAAGAACCCAGCCCAGAGAGACTTACACCAGACCAGATTCTCTCATTTTGACAAATGACATGGTGCTGAAATATGGTCCAATATTCCTGCCGCGCTTTCATCAAAAACGGCCGTTTCACAGGAAATTTACTTTTACAAAGCTCACTTACCTGGGACATTTGTTCTACATGTCACAAACAGGATTTTATTTACTTTTATGAGATCCTCACCGCCGGTCCAGATGTTTCTGGTACAGAGTAATAAATTAAAACCCTGCCCGTAGCCTCAACATGTGTATTTAAGTATAAAACTTTACAAATGTAGGGACTGTAAGTGATTATCCCTAGTATTCATATCAAAGAGGTGTTCTTTTATGAATCTACGTGGAGAGGCACCATAACAAAGAGTTCAGGAAGAGTTTTCCAATGGATCAACGGTCTCAGATGTTAGAAGGGTCACAGGAGAACTATCTCAACACCAGACAAAAAAAACAAGTTTATTACATTTTTACAGTCTAGTCAGAAAAAACACTGATAAACTGTCAGCAACTGTAAAAGTTTGACATGTCAAGGCCTTGTCAGAGAGAGAGAGAGAGAAAGAGAGAGAGCGAGAGAGAGAGAGTGAGAGAAAAAGAGAAAAAGAGAGAAAAAGAGAGAGAGGAAGAGAGAGAGCTGGGTAGCACTAACATGTTGATGGAGATGTACCACCCTGAGTCCTCCCTCCTTCCCAGATCTCCCTCCTTTCCTCCCTCCTTCCCAGATCTCCCTCCTTTCCTCCCTCTTCCCAGATCTCCCTCCTATCCTCCCTCTTCCCAGATCTCCCTCCTTTCCTCCCTCTTCCCAGATCTCCCTCCTTTCCTCCCTCTTCCCAGATCTCCCTCCTTTCCTCCCTCTTCCCAGATCTCCCTCCTTTCCAGATTTCCCTCCTTTCCTCCCTCCTTCCCAGACCTCCCTTCCTTTCCTCCTTCCTTCCCAGATCTCCCTTCCTTTCCTCCTTCCTTCCCAGATCTCCCTTCCTTTCCTCCCTCCTTCCCAGATCTCCCTCCTTTTCATCCCTTCATCTCCAGAATACCTTGAGGTTTCATGCTACAAGTGTAAAGCATGAAGCTGAAACTCCCTGAAGCTCCTATCTGCTGTAGGTAGAACTGGGCTTTGTTCCTAAATGCACCCTATCCTCTATTTAGTGCACTACTTAGGGAATATGGTGCCATTTAGGATACATTGAAGGCCTTACAGGGTGATCCATCCACAAAGCACTTCTCAGGCAATTTTCTCAAAGTGGCAAAATTGCTTTCCAATACTTTCCTAAGACTAACCCCTTTTAACACCAATTACTATAAATTACCAGCACATTTTCATAATTAAAGATTCCTGTGAATCATTTGATCCCTGTCCAAGGCTCTTTCTGGGGAGACTGAGAGGTAGCAGGAGAAACAATGACCTCCAGGTCAACTCACAGTAAAAACACTTCTGCTGAGAAAACAGAGATAATCGCCTCTGGTTTGAGACGGAGACACAGAGAGAGAGACAAAAAGAGTGAGAGAGAGACAGGGTGAGAGGTGGAGAGAGAGAGAGAGAGAGAGAGAGAGAGACAGGGAAAGACAGGGAGAGAGGTGGAGAGAGAGAGAGAGAGAGAGAGAGAGACAGGGAGAGACAGAAAGAGTGAGAGAGAGACAGGGTGAGAGGTGGAGAGAGAGAGAGAGAGAGAGAGAGAGAGAGAGAGAGAGAGGGTGAGAGGTGGGAGAAAGAGAGAGAGAGAGACAGGGAGAGACCAGGAGAGAGGTGGAAAGAGAGACAGAGATCGAGTGAGAGAGACAGGGAGAGAGGTGGAGAGAGAGAGAGAGAGAGACCTGGAACCTGTTGCCTCACCACATGATGTCCCCATCTTGGAAGAGGTGGGTAAAAGACGGTTGAGAGACATGAGAGGAGGGTTTACTTACAGTACTTTGAGGTTGAAGAGGCCGTAGAACGCTCCTTTGGGAATGTGCGTCAAATCGTTGCCTGCAAGACGTCTGTGAAGAGAAGAAGGGAACACAAAAAAAGACAGATGAAATGATGTGTTTTGATGTTTCTTTCTTGTCACGGGGAGCTCATTTTGCTGTGAAACAACGAAGATAGATAGATAGATGAGAGATTCTATCAGGTTCCACTGGATTCACTGGAGGACGATTGTTGGGTCCAATGCCGATGACATTGTTCCTCTGTCCAGCTCTTCCTCCTCATCATCTGCTACTCAAATAACAGGATGTCTCTGGTCCAATTTATACCCTATTCCCTATATAGTGCACTACTTTAGACCAGAGCCCTATTCCCTATATAGTGCACTACTTTAGACAAGAGCCCTATTCCCTATATAGTGCACTACTTTAGACCAGAGCCCTATTCCCTATATAGTGCACTACTTTAGACCAGAGCCCTATTCCCTATATAGTGCACTACTTTAGACCAGAGCCCTATTCCCTATATAGTGCACTACTTTAGACCAGAGCCCTATTCCCTATATAGTGCACTACTTTAGACCAGGGCCCTATTCCCTATATAGTGCACTACTTTAGACCAGAGCCCTATTCCCTATATAGTGCACTACTTTAGACCAGCGCCCTATTTCCTATATAGTGCACTACTTTTGCCCAGGGCCCTATTCCCTATGTAGTGCACTATATAGGGAATAGTGTGCCATTTGGGACGCATCCCATCCATGTGAAGCCAATCCGTCAACGCTTGGCTCGCTGCAATGGAGGAATGCACCAGATATACATATTCAATTGATATTTACATGACAAATATACCAGACAAACTCAACAGGAGATGGGAAGATAGCAGTAGTTATGCAAACTTTGATTTCTTTCTACAAAGGGATCCGCTTGAATCAACCTTCCAGGCATGTATCCATGCCAATACAGATACTCTTTCTCAGAACCCGGTGTCCATAGGAAATCAAATCAGAGCCTTCAGAATGGTGCAGAGACAATGGGCACCAACAACATGGTTTCAACATCATCTGTCAACGATGAAAGCAAAACATCTCGATAAAATCTGGCTTTGGTTTGGCGACATCAATACAAGGTGCCCATCTGCAGGACAATCAACATGTGTTAATCTATCACAACATGAGTTAGACTGTCTCCACATTGACAGTCTGTTCAGTACTGTAATCAACATGTTAATCTATCACAACATGAGTTAGACTGTCTCCACATTGACAGTCTGTTCAGTACTGTAATCAACATGTTAATCTATCACAACATGAGTTAGACTGTCTCCACATTGACAGTCTGTTCAGTACTGTAATCAACATGTTAATCTATCACAACATGAGTTAGACTGTCTCCACATTGACAGTCTGTTCAGTACTGTAATCAACATGTTAATCTATCACAACATGAGTTAGACTGTCTCTACATTGACAGTCTGTTCAGTACTGTAATCAACATGTTAATCTATCACAACATGAGTTAGACTGTCTCCACATTGACAGTCTGTTCAGTACTGTAATCAACATGTTAATCTATCACAACATGAGTTAGACTGTCTCCACATTGACAGTCTGTTCAGTACTGTAATCAACATGTTAATCTATCACAACATGAGTTAGACTGTCTCCACATTGACAGTCTGTTCAGTACTGTAATCAACATGTGTTAATCTATCACAACATGACTTAGACTGTCTCCACATTGACAGTCTGTTCAGTACTGTAATCAACATGTTAATCTATCACAACATGAGTTAGACTGTCTCTACATTGACAGTCTGTTCAGTACTGTAATCAACATGTTAATCTATCACAACATGAGTTAGACTGTCTCCACATTGACAGTCTGTTCAGTACTGTAATCAACATGTTAATCTATCACAACATGAGTTAGACTGTCTCCACATTGACAGTCTGTTCAGTACTGTAATCAACATGTGTTAATCTATCACAACATGACTTAGACTGTCTCCACATTGACAGTCTGTTCAGTACTGTAATCAACATGTTAATCTATCACAACATGAGTTAGACTGTCTCTACATTGACAGTCTGTTCAGTACTGTAATCAACATGTGTTAATCTATCACAACATGAGTTAGACTGTCTCCACATTGACAGTCTGTTCAGTACTGTAATCAACATGTTAATCTATCACAACATGAGTTAGACTGTCTCCACATTGACAGTCTGTTCAGTACTGTAATCAACATGTGTTAATCTATCACAACATGAGTTAGACTGTCTCCACATTGACAGTCTGTTCAGTACTGTAATCAACATGTTAATCTATCACAACATGAGTTAGACTGTCTCCACATTGACAGTCTGTTCAGTACTGTAATCAACATGTTAATCTATCACAACATGAGTTAGACTGTCTCCACATTGACAGTCTGTTCAGTACTGTAATCAACATGTTAATCTATCACAACATGAGTTAGACTGTCTCTACATTGACAGTCTGTTCAGTACTGTAATCAACATGTGTTAATCTATCACAACATGACTTAGACTGTCTCCACATTGACAGTCTGTTCAGTACTGTAATCAACATGTTAATCTATCACAACATGAGTTAGACTGTCTCTACATTGACAGTCTGTTCAGTACTGTAATCAACATGTGTTAATCTATCACAACATGAGTTAGACTGTCTCCACATTGACAGTCTGTTCAGTACTGTAATCAACATGTGTTAATCTATCACAACATGAGTTAGACTGTCTCCACATTGACAGTCTGTTCAGTACTGTAATCAACATGTGTTAATCTATCACAACATGAGTTAGACTGTCTCCACATTGACAGTCTGTTCAGTACTGTAATCAACATGTGTTAATCTATCACAACATGAGTTAGACTGTCTCCACATTGACAGTCTGTTCAGTACTGTAATCAACATGTTAATCTATCACAACATGAGTTAGACTGTCTCCACATTGACAGTCTGTTCAGTACTGTAATCAACATGTGTTAATCTATCACAACATGAGTTAGACTGTCTCCACATTGACAGTCTGTTCAGTACTGTAATCAACATGTTAATCTATAACAACATGAGTTAGACTGTCTCCACATTGACAGTCTGTTCAGTACTGTAATCAACATGTTAATCTATCACAACATGAGTTAGACTGTCTCCACATTGACAGTCTGTTCAGTACTGTAATCAACATGTTAATCTATCACAACATGAGTTAGACTGTCTCCACATTGACAGTCTGTTCAGTAATGTAATCAACATGTTAATCTATCACAACATGAGTTAGACTGTCTCCACATTGACAGTCTGTTCAGTACTGTAATCACTGTTAATCTATTACAACATGACCCAGGGATTTCAGTGTACACTACTGTGACCTCCCTTCAGTCATCAAAGTATCCACAGGGCACCATCCACAGAGCACCATCCACAGGGCACCATCCACAGGGCACCATCCACAGAGCACCATCCACAGGGCACCATCCACAGAGCACCATCCACAGGGCACCATCCACAGAGCACCATCCACAGGGCACCATCCACAGAGCACCATCCACAGAGCACCATCCACAGGGCACCATCCACAGAGCACCATCCACAGGGCACCATCCACAGAGCACCATCCACAGAGCACCATCCACAGGGCACCATCCACAGGGCACCATCCACAGAGCACCATCCACAGAGCACCATCCACAGGGCACCATCCACAGAGCACCATCCACAGGGCACCATCCACAGAGCACCATCCATAGAGCACCATCCACAGGGCACCATCCACAGAGCACCATCCACAGGGCACCATCCACAGAGCACCATCCACAGATCACCATCCACAGGGCACCATCCACAGGGCACCATCCACAGGGCACCATCCACAGGGCACCATCCACTGGGCACCATCCACAGAGCACCATCCACAGAGCACCATCCACAGGTCACCATCCACAGGGCACCATCCACAGAGCACCATCCACAGGGCACCATCCACAGAGCACCATCCACAGGGCACCATCCACAGAGCACCATCCACAGGGCACCATCCACAGGGCACCATCCACAGAGCACCATCCACAGGGCACCATCCACAGGGCACCATCCACAGAGCACCATCCACAGGGCACCATCCACAGAGCACCATCCACAGGGCACCATCCACAGAGCACCATCCACAGAGCACCATCCACAGAGCACCATCCACAGGGCACCATCCACAGAGCACCATCCACAGAGCACCATCCACAGAGCACCATCCACAGGGCACCATCCACAGAGCACCATCCACAGGGCACCATCCACAGAGCACCATCCACAGAGCACCATCCACAGGGCACCATCCACAGAGCACCATCCACAGAGCACCATCCACAGAGCACCATCCACAGGGCACCATCCACAGAGCACCATCCACAGAGCACCATCCACAGAGCACCATCCACAGGGCACCATCCACAGAGCACCATCCACAGGGCACCATCCACAGAGCACCATCCACAGAGCACCATCCACAGAGAAATCAACGTGTCTGACTGAATATGAACTAAGTCTATCACTGTATTGCCACAGTCTTCTATCAGTGCTGTGGGTCATGTTAATTAGAGCACACCACAGTGAAAAGCTTTCCAATGGAAAAAAGTTGAGGTAGTCCCTCCCCATTGCAGTCCGTTTTGTTTCATTGATGTCCAGTGATATTGTGTCTCAGAGACGGGACGGGCACAGCACCAACACCAGCAACAACTACCCCAACATTCCTCACGCCTGCGGGAATCAGGTCGGGAAGGAGGTCAAGGATCCATAAATACCCAATGTGCACTTTCCTGTGTTCTGTCACAGGGGTGCTGCTTCTGACGGGGCGGCGCTGAATATCGGCCCACGCTGGGAAAGACAGGGGCCCCCGACCACTGCCCTGTGAATCAGACCACTCAGACCACTCAGTGTGTGTGTGTGTGTGTGTGTGTGTGTGTGTGTGTGTGTGTGTGTGTGTGTGTGTGTGTGTGTGTGTGTGTGGTCCTGGTACGGGATTGCCAACAGACTGGAACAGCACCTAGCATCATGTTCTGGGCTTCAGAGTTGGGGTCAGGCTGAGTCCAGTTGGCGAGGGTGGTGAGGGTGGCAGAGAGATCAATCCCCTGGCCAACGCACACATCTCAGTAAAACACCATGTACCTGCTACCTTCCTTCCTCCCTGTCTGTCTGACCCAGCATTAACCTCCCTGTCTGTCTGTCTGTCTGTCTGTCTGTCTGTCTGTCTGTCTGTCTGTCTGTCTGTCTGTCTGTCTGTCTGTCTGTCTGTCTGTCTGTCTGTCTGTCTGACACAGCATTAACCATCCTGTCTGTCTGTCTGACACAGCATTAACCTCCCTGTCTGTCTGACTGACACAGCATTAACCATCCTGTCTCTGTCTGTCTGTCTGTCTGTCTGTCTGTCTGTCTGTCTGTCTGTCTGTCTGTCTGTCTGTCTGTCTGTCTGTCTGTCTGTCTGTCTGTCTTACACAGCATTAACTTTCCTGTCTGTCTGACTGACACAGCATTAACCTCCCTGTCTGTCTGACTGACACAGCATTAACCTCCCTGTCTGACACAGCATTAACCATCCTGTCTGTTTGACTGACACAGCATTAACCATCCTGTCTGTCTGTCTGTCTGTCTGTCTGTCTGTCTGTCTGTCTGTCTGTCTGTCTGTCTGTCTGTCTGTCTGTCTGTCTGTCTGTCTGTCTGTCTGTCTGTCTGTCTGTCTGTCTGTCTGTCTGTCTGACCCAGCATTAACCTGTCTGTCTGTCTGTCTGTCTGTCTGTCTGTCTGTCTGTCTGTCTGTCTGTCTGTCTGTCTGTCTGTCTGTCTGTCTGACCCAGCATTAACCTCCCTGTCTGTCTGTCTGTCTGTCTGTCTGTCTGTCTGTCTGTCTGTCTGTCTGTCTGTCTGTCTGTCTGTCTGTCTGTCTGTCTGTCTGTCTGTCTGTCTGTCTGACCCAGCATTAACCTCCCTGTCTGTCTGTCTGTCTGTCTGTCTGTCTGTCTGTCTGTCTGTCTGTCTGTCTGTCTGTCTGTCTGTCTGTCTGTCTGTCTGTCTGTCTGTCTGTCTGTCTGTCTGACCCAGCATTAACCTCCCTGTCTGTCTGTCTGTCTGTCTGTCTGTCTGTCTGTCTGTCTGTCTGTCTGTCTGTCTGTCTGTCTGTCTGTCTGTCTGTCTGTCTGTCTGTCTGTCTGACCCAGCATCTCCCACCCTCCTTCCTTCTCTCCCCCCTCCCTGTCTGTCTGCTGTCTGTCTGACCCAGCACCTCCCTCCCTCCCTCCCTCCCTCCCTCCCTCCCTCCCTCCCTCCCTCCCTCCCTCCCTCCCTCCCTCCCTCCCTCCCTCCCTCCCTCCCTCCCTCCCTCCCTGCCTGCCTGCCTGCCTGCCTGCCTGCCTGCCTGCCTGCCTGCCTGTCTGTCTGTCTGTCTGTCTGTCTGTCTGTCTGTCTGTCTGTCTGTCTGTCTGACCCAGCATCTCTCTCTCTCATCTCTCAGACCTGCTCAACTGGCTCATACCATACTGTCAAATCCCAAACTGCACCCCATTCCCTATACAGTGAGGGAAAAAAGTATTTGATCCCCTGCTGATTTTGTACGTTTGCCCACGGACAAAGAAATGACCAGTCTATAATTTTAATGGTAGGTTTATTTGAACAGTGAGAGACAGAATAACAACAACAAAAAATCCAGAAAAACGCATGTCAAAAATGTTATAAAATGATTTGCATTTTAATGAGGGAAATAAGTATTTGACCCCCTCTCAATCAGAAAGATTTCTGGGTCCCAGGTGTCTTTTATACAGGTAACGAGCTGAGATTAGGAACACACTCTTAAAGGGAGTGCTCCCAATCTCAGCTTGTTACCTGTATAAAAGACACCTGTTCACAGAAGCAATCAATCAATCAGATTCCAAACTCTCCACCATGGCCAAGACCAAAGAGCTCTCCAAGGATGTCAGGGACAAGATTGTAGACCTACACAAGGCTGGAATGCGCTACAAGACCATCGCCAAGCAGCTTGGTGAGAAGGTGACAACATTTGGTGCGATTATTCGCAAATGGAAGAAACACAAAAGAACTGTCAATATCCCTCAGCCTGGGGCTCCATGCAAGATCTCACCTGGTGGGGTTGCAATGATCATGAGAACGGTGAGGAATCAGCCCAGAACTACACGGGAGGATCTTGTCAATGATCTCAAGGCAGCTGGGACCATAGTCACCAAGAAAACAATTGGTAACACACTACGCCGTGAAGGACTGAAATCCTGCAGCGCCCGCAAGGTCCCCCTGCTCAAGAAAGCACATATATATGCCCGTCTGAAGTTTGGAGGAGGAGGAATGCTGCCTATGACCCCAAGAACACCATCCCCACCGTCAAACATGGAGGTGGAAACATTATGCTTTGGGGGTGTTTTTCTGTTAAGGGGACAGGACAGCTTCACCACAAAAGTGCACTACTTTTCACCAGAGTCCTATGGGAACCCTATAGGCCCTGGTCAAATGTAGTGCACTACATAGAGGATAAGGTGGCATTTGGGTAGGAGACTGGCTCTGTATTGACCCCTGACCCCTGTCTCTGTATTGACCCCTGTCTCTGTGTTGACCCGTCTCTGTATTGATCCCTGACCCCTGGCTCTGTACTGACCCCTGGCTCTGTATTGACCCCTGGCTCTGTATTGACCCCTGTCTCTGTGTTGACCCGTCTCTGTATTGATCCCTGACCCCTGGCTCTGTACTGACCCCTGGTTCTGTATTGTATTGACTACTGGCTCTGTATTGATCCCTGACCCCTGGCTCTGTATTGATCCCTGACCCCTGGCTCTGTATTGACTACTGGCTCTGTATTGATCCCTGACCCCTGGCTCTGTATTGATCCCTGACCCCTGGCTCTGTATTGACTACTGGCTCTGTATTGATCCCTGACCCCTGGCTCTGTATTGACCCCTGGCTCTGTATTGACCCCTGGCTCTGTATTGACCCCTGACCCCTGGCTCTGTATTGATCCCTGACCCGTGGCTCTGTATTGATCCCTGACACCTGGCTCTGTATTGACCCCTGTTGTGTGTGACCACTGGGTTCTCTCTGTGGTCTGAGACCTGTGACCACTGGGTTCTCTCTGTGGTCTGAGACCTGTGACCACTGGGTTCTCTCTGTGGTCTGAGACCTGTGACCACTGGGTTCTCTCTGTGGTCTGAGAACTGTGACCACTGGGTTCTCTCTGTGGTCTGAGACCTGTGACCACTGGGCTCTCTCTGTGGTCTGAGACTAGATCAAATGGGATCCCATGACCCCAAAATTTGATTGATTTCATTGGACGCTCTGGCTAGGAGACCATTATGTGATTATATCATTGTTCAATTAGCAATGATTTGGGGGTGAAATGTCATTATCGTTCAATGGTAATCACTCATTTTGATTAATTAAAAAAAGTTTTGCACAATGCAAGGGTATCGTCCTGCTCCATTCTGCTAATGCATTTCTTAACAGAAACGCCGATTTGTCATCAATTCCATGCGGGTGACATCATGTGATTTTCAGAACACAAGCCGATACGATGGAATTCAACCTTTCAACGAGGGGTCAGAGTGCAGACTGACGGAGCAAATACTGCACATACATGAGACTCTTGACATGGGACTGAGTGGGCTAGCATGTACACACACACCATATACACACACACACACACACACACGCACACACCACCGCTCCTCACCCCACTCAACAAGCCCTCTGGGCACTGTTTATATCTGGAGGCCCTATGCCAGCAGCCACACACACACACACACACACACACACACACACACACACACACACACACACACACACACACACACACACACACACACACACACACACACACACACACACACACACACACACACACACACACACACGCACGCACACACACACACACACTACTTATTTCATCACATTTCATAAATATTCCAATAAATGACCCCATGCAGTGAAATAACAGCCATGTCTAAGTCACTTGTTCTACGGTTGGTAGGATTACATTCCAAATATGGTGAAATGAACTTTCCAATAGAAGGGATTTATGGGTCTGTAGAGTGAGTCTAGGGCTAACTTAATATGTTGATCAACTGACTGTTCAGAGAAAGCAGAAAGTGAAAGAGAGAGAGAAAGAGGGGGGAGAGAGAGAGAAAGAAGGGGGAAAGAGAGAGAGAGAGACAGAGACAATGAGAGAGAGAGGGAGAGATGGACAGAGAGAGAGGGAAAGACAGACCGAGAGAGAGAGAGCAAGACAGAGAGACAGAGACAGAGAGAGGGAGAGACAGAGACTGAGACATACAGAGACAGAGAGAGAGAGAAAGAAGGGGTAAAGAGAGAGAGAGAGACAGAAACAATGAGAGAGAGAGAGGGGGAGACAGACAGAGAGAGAGAGAGAGTGAGACAGAGAGAGAGAGAGAGAGAGAGAGAGAGAGAGAGAGAGAGAGAGAGAGAGAGAGAGAGAGAGAGAGAGAGAGACAGAGAGAGAGAGAGAGAGAGAGAGAGAGAGAGAGAGAGAGAGAGAGAGAGAGAGAGAGAGAGAGAGAGAGAGAGAGAGAGAGAGAGAGAGAGAGAGAGAGTGAGACAGAGACAGAGAGAGAGAGAGAGAGACAGAGAGTGAGACAGAGAGACAGAGAGAGAGACAGAGAGAGACAGAGAGTGAGACAGACAGAGAGAGAGAGCTCTGATTACTGAATACCTAATCTAACTATTCCTGGTACTCTACTACTTACAACCACTACTACTCTCTCTGTGACATGTGACAGTGTTTCACTATGCCCCGAGAGAGAGGGGAGAAACCAGACACTGTTCACCTCTCCATAGCGCCTGCTCCACACCCCTCTCCTCACCTATTTTTGACCAGGGTTCCCTACAGGTAACTGGCAAAATAAAGGAAACACTTGAGTAAATCAGGGATACAAAGTATTGTATATTGAAAGCAAGGTGTTTCCACAAAGCAATTAACATCCCATCATGCTTAGGGTCACGTATAAAAATTACCAGTTGCCCATTATTTGGTCTACCATGGCTAGAAGAAGAGATCTCAGTGACTTTGAAAGAGTCTGAAAGGACCATAGGGGGTTTAAACAACGAAGTATTTAAACCCTGGATTGTTGATGCTATGTATTGGCCATTGAGAGGCTTTGAAGTCACCGGTCGTCCATATTGCCACTCCCCGGTAGGATCAGTCCTTCATAGGAATTCATGGAATTCTACAGTATTTAAATGTAATGTTTCAAGGACATAATTACATGTAATTAAGTATTTGTTTTGGTTGTGGTAGGGACAGTAACATTAATCATCTCTAGAAATTCTACTTTAAGGATTTTTTTACAAATATTTTTGATTTGTGTGTATCCTTTATTTTGGCAGTTACCTGTACATAGGGCAGCGTTTCTGACCAGGGTCCATAGGGGCCATTCTATAGGGAACAGACAGCCATTTAGAACGCATCCCGAGACTCAGACAAGCCCCTCCTGGCCCCCTGCGTGCGTACACCAGTCAGATGTTGACCCAATTCATTCATGTGTCGTCCCGTTGCTGACGCAGCCTAATTTAACCTATTGCTGGTGGGTCCGTCCAGGGGGCTCAGAGGAGCTAACATGCAGCCAAACTGTTACGTGTGTCTGGGACTAACTGAACCTGAGAGGGGAGCGGTGAGCTATACTCTACCCTGCTTCCAAAACAGCTGTATGGTAACGACCTGAAATCCTCTACTCTCCTCAGCCCCCGTGACACCCTCCAATACCAACCCTCCAACCTTACCACCTCCCCCATAAGCCACCACTCGCGGAACCCCCCCCAAACCCCCTCATCCTGTGACAACCCCCATACCACATCGCCCTCCACAAGCCACCACTCGCTCCCACCGTTCCACCGCTCGCTTCCCCCTAACCACACTGGCACCTCATACACTTGCCATGTGTCTGTGTGTGTGTGTGTGTGTGTGTGTGTGTGGTGTGTGTGTGTGTGTGTGTGTGTGTGTGTGTGTGTGTGTGTGTGTGTGTGTGTGTGTGTGTGTGTGTGTGGTGTGTGTGTGTGTGTGTGTGTGTGTGGTGCGTGTGTGTGTGTGTGTGTGTGTGTGTGTGTGTGTGTGTGTGTGTGTGTGTGGTGCGTGTGTGTGGTGTGTGACCTGCGAGCTGGCATGTTTAACAGAGCTCTAACAGAGCTGACAGAGGGAAGACATTGTTTCCATACTTGCTGCGTCTACTTTAGGGGCGGCTCCATAAACAAGTCTGTTTTAGTAACAATGTCCTGATTAGATTTCTGTGCTGCTCTGCTGGGGAATGGCCCAGTGTCATCACTCCTGATAACTATTGCATTAGAGAGAGATGGTATTACTGCTTTTAACTGGGCCGGAACGTTCAGCTGCCCTGAATACCCAGCATTCCACACTGAACAGTGATGGTGGAGGACAGTGGAGTCACACACAGGAGGACAAACACACACACACACACACACACACACACACACACACACACACACACACACACACACACACACACACACACACACACACACACACACACACACACACACTCCCAGCCTCAGCTCAGGATACCAGACTCAGTAGAATACAGCAGGGCCAGTAGAATAACAGTAGAATACAGCAGGGCCAGTAGATGCTGTCTGCCAGTAGATGCTGTCTGCCAGTAGATGCTGTCTGCCAGTAGAGGCTGTCTGCCAGTAGATGCTGTCTGCCAGTAGATGCTGTCTGCCAGTAGATGCTGTGTGTTGAGTTATAGATAATAACAGTAGATCACAGCAGGGCCAGTAGATGCTGTCTGCCAGTAGATGCTGTCTGCCAGTAGATGCTGTGTGTTGAGTTATAGATAATAACAGTAGAACACAGCAGGGCCAGTAGATGCTGTCTGCCAGTAGATGCTGTGTGTTGAGTTATAGATAATAACAGTAGAACACAGCAGGGCCAGTAGATGCTGTCTGCCAGTAGATGCTGTCTGCCAGTAGACGCTGTGTGTTGAGTTATAGATAATAACAGTAGAATACAGCAGGGCCAGTAGATGCTGTCTGCCAGTAGATGCTGTCTGCCAGTAGATGCTGTGTGTTGAGTTATAGATAATACCAGTAGAACACAGCAGGGCCAGTAGATGCTGTCTGCCAATAGATGTTGTCTGCCAGTGGATGCTGTTTGTTGAGTTATAGATAATAACAGTAGAACACAGCAGGGCCAGTAGATGCTGTCTGCCAATAGATGCTGTCTGCCAGTAGATGCTGTGTGTTGAGTTATAGATAATAACAGTAGAACACAGCAGGGCCAGTAGATGCTGTCTGCCAATAGATGCTGTCTGCCAGTAGATGCTGTGTGTTGAGTTATAGATAATAACAGTAGAACACAGCATGGCCAGTTGATGCTGTCTACCAGTAGATGCTGTCTGCCAGTAGATGCTGTGTGTTGAGTTATAGATAATAACAGTAGAACACAGCAGGGCCAGTAGATGCTGTCTGCCAGTAGATGCTGTGTGTTGAGTTATAGATAATAACAGTAGAAAACAGCAGGGCCAGTAGATGCTGTCTGCCAGTAGATGCTGTGTGTTGAGTTAGATAATAACAGTAGAATACAGCAGGGCCAGTAGATGCTGTCTGCCAGTAGATGCTGTGTGTTGAGTTAGATAATAACAGTAGAAAACAGCAGGGCCAGTAGATGCTGTCTGCCAGTAGATGCTGTCTGCCAGTAGATGCTGTGTGTTGAGTTGTAGATAATAACAGTAGAACACAGCAGGGCCAGTAGATGCTGTCTGCCAGTAGATGCTGTGTGTTGAGTTATAGATAATAACAGTAGAACACAGCAGGGCCAGTAGATGCTGTCTGCCAGTAGATGCTGTCTGCCAGTAGACGCTGTGTGTTGAGTTATAGATAAAAACAGTAGAACATAGTAGGGCCAGTAGATGCTGTCTGCCAATAGATGCTGTCTGCCAGTAGATGCTGTCTGCCAATAGATGCTATCTGCCAATAGATGCTGTCTGACAATAGATGCTGTCTGCCAGTAGATGCTGTGTGTTGAGTTATAGATAATAACAGTAGAATACAGCAGGGCCAGTAGATGCTGTCT